>NW_020951934.1:983163-984647 GCF_900497805.2 Vombatus ursinus
AGATAGATAGATAGATAGATAGATAGATAGATAGATAGATAGATAGATAGATAGATGGATGGATGGATAAATGTGTGTTAAAGGAAAGAAAAACATTTATTAAGGATTATTCTGTGTCAGGCACTGTGCTAAGCTCTGAGATTACAAATTCAAAAATGAGGTAGTTGCTGCCACCAAAGAGACAACATATACAGGAAACTAGTAGCCCAGGAAAGGAATTTTCATGTAGGAAGTCAAATGTGGATGGTTAGTTGATCCTTAAGATATATGACTTACATGGTTTTTCTAGAATTATAGTATTTATTTGACTAATATGCCCAAATCAAAGGGTGGAAAGTGGATGAGGGGAAGGAGCAGTGAGGAGGGATGAGTGTGGGATAACAGCAAGTTGACCAGAGTAAATGGCTGGATGAAATGTGGGGCATAGTCTGTTCTAGGGCTGGCTAGGTACTAGATATAGAATGAGATGAGTTTGCTTTCACTCACCAATTAAGATAAATAAACTCTAGTGCAGAGGTTCCAAAGTTGAATGTATTAACTTCCCCAGGGACAGGGGGCATGGATTCTGGAGATCTGGTCCACATTATGCCATTCCAGGTGGGAAGAACAGATGAAGCAGAGCAAATGGCAAAAAGTTTAGTATGAAAGTCTGGATGAAATGGGAAGCATGTTCTGGACTGGAGTTAGCTAACTAGAGTGGACAAAGTGAATTTGCATTCACTCAGCTGGAGTTCAAAACTGAGTGGCCATACCCAAGCACCAATATTGGAAATTTTATTTCAAGTCTCATCATATCTCTCCTCATTTTCCCTGAGAATATCCATTCTCCACTGATGGACATTCATCCTCCCACTCTCCTGGCTCTTAGGGCCAGGAGAAATGATGGGAACCTTCTTTCCTCCCTAGTACCCTTCTAGTCCACTCCTCCACCATCATCCATCTTTCAATACCCTGCTTTAATTGCATCTCATCATCCTTGTTGGAGTCATTTGTAGAGCTCCAGGTCATTCTCCTAACTTTTTTGATAAATTTATTACCTGGCTCATAGTCTTCCTCTCATCCTCAGATATCATCTTCAGAAATTTTAAAGTTTAAAATAACATAATCTCTGAGTTGGAAGGGTTAGAGGCCATCTAATACAACCCCTCTACCACATGTGGGCCAATCCAGCCTTTTCTTCAAGAGCTCCAATGAGGGAGATCACACTTTTTCCCAGGGCAAACCATTCTGCTTATGGATAGCTCTAATGGTTAGGAAACATTTTCCGACATCAAGCCATAACGAGCCTCTTTGCAATTGCTCCTGATACTTCTTTTTATGACAAAACAGAATAAGTCTAACCTATCTTCCATAAGACAGCCTTTCAAGTATTTAAAGACAACTATCAATGAATGTTCCACTTCTCCCCCCAGTCTTCTCTCCCCCAAGCTAAACATTTCTAGTTCTTTCAACTGATTTTCACAAACCATGGACTCAAGACCAGC
>NW_020951934.1:984657-1017401 GCF_900497805.2 Vombatus ursinus
ATTTTCACAAACCATGGACTCAAGACCAGCCTTGTTGCATTTCACTGGATACTTTCCAGCTTATCAATCCCTTTCCTAGATTGTCATACCCATAACTGAACATAATAGTCTAGATGAAGTCTGACCAACGCATAGTAGAATGGGACAATTGCTCCTGTATTTCTGGAAGCTATGCCCCTTCTATTGTAGTTCAAGATCAAATTAGCATTTTTTTACTTCTTTTGTACCATAGCACAAAGCTGATTCAGATTGAGCTTGTAGTCTACTAAAACACCCAGGTCTTTTTCAGACAAACTTCTGTCTAACCATAATATTGCCATCTTGTACCTTGGAAGTCTTGTTTATCTCTAGTCTCTTCTTCTCTACTGGCTCCTATCTGCCTACAAACATTCTTAGTTTTCCCCAATCCTAAAAATACATATATTTCATTGACTCTTTTAGCACATTCAGCTATTATCTCATTTCTTTCACCCGTTTTACTGCTAAACTTCTTGAAAGAATTGCCTATATTTGATGATTCTACTTTCATTCAAACCACTGTGATATCAACCCCTCGAAATCTGGCTTCCTTCTCTACCACTTTACTGAAATAGCTCTCTCTAAGATCAATAATGACCGCATAATTACCAAATACAATTGTCCCGTTTTCTGTTCTCGTTCTCCTTGACCCTTCTGCAGCTGTTTAGTAGGGGTTGATCACCCCTACTGCTGGATACTCTCTCTTTCCTCAGTGTTAGAGATACCACACTCTCCTAATTCTCTACCTACCTCTCTTATCTCCCCTTCTCCATCCCCTCTGGTTTCTCACCCCTTTCCTGAGTCCTTAATATGAATATTCCTCAAGGGTATGTTCTTATGTCCTTGGCATTCTCTTCTGCTTCGATGTGTGATCCTTTTGCACTGTTGTTCACATACATTACAACTATTATATCTATGCAAATGTATCCCCAACCTTTATGTCCTGACAGTCCTGAGCTCTAGATTCACTACCTATAGGAAAACATTTCCACCCAGATATCCCACTAGCTCCTCAAACTTAAGCTGAACAAAATTAAAGTCATTATCTTATCCCCTAAACCTTCTCCTCCTTGTTTCACTATTTTTGTCTATGGCATCACCATTCACTTGGTCTCCCACATTCATAATCTCAGGGTTATCACTGACTATTCTGTCCTCCGTGCTTTTCCTATACAATCAGCTAATAGGGCCTGCCAATTATACTTTTGTAACATCTCTCAAATCTACCCTCTCCTCTATTTCCATTGCCACCACATCAGTACAGGTCCCCCATTCATACACTGCCACCTATCTGGGCTATCAGATAGCTTCTTTATAGTTATTCATGCCTGTATGCTCTTTCCCCTTCACATCCTCCTTAATGCCATTCCCAGAATAATCTTCCTGTGCATGTATCTGATGACATGCATTAATAATTCTGTTCAAAAATCTTCAGTGACTCCCTATTGCTTACCAAATGAAGTTCAAACTCCTCTAACTGTTCTTCAAGACCCTCACAATCTGGGGTTCCCTTAGATTTTTAGACATATCATTCCTTTCCACACACTCAATGACTCACCGCCCTCTGAATATAGCCTTCATTCTCAGGCCTTCTTCACCAATTAAGTCCTGTTTTAAAAGTCATCACAAAAGCCAGCTCCATCAGGAAGACTTCCAGGCACCCAAAGATCAACAACAAGCTTCTTTCTCAGACCTCACACACACTTTGTTTTACATCTCTTTGGTGTGCTTTTCTTTTTTTCTTTCTTTCTTTCTTTTCTTTTCTTTCTTTCTTTTTTTTCGTTACTTTGGGAATTCCTGGTGACAGATCAGCAATTCATGTGTAACTTTAAGCCTTGGAAATTTGCCTTTAACTGGAAAAGTTAACTGACTTATCCATGGTCACACAGAGTGTGGGTCAGAGGCAGGCTTTCAATCCAGACCTTCCTGATGCCAGATCATCCTTCTATACACTCTGCTGCACTGCCTCATATTTACTAATTGTGTATCATTGTGTTATATACTATTTGTATCAGCATCATCCCCCTACAAGACTGTAAACTATGAGGGGCAGAGACTATGTCTTATCTAAACTCCACATCTTTCCTAGTGATTAATACAATGTCGTGAATATAATAGCTGCTTAATAAAGGTATCATAGACTTAGAACTATAAGGTACTCTGAAGATCATCTATCCCCCTCATTTACAGATGAGTAAACTCAGTGAAGTTAAGTGTCTTATCTAGGTTAAGTGGTGGAGCCAAGATCAGGTTCTCTGGCTCCAAATCCAGCACTCTTTCCACTGTACAACCCTGACTCACTATGTTGTATTTTGTAATATGGTATCATACCATATTGTATTCATTACATTCAAACACTCCTATATGTAACACAGACACATGCACATACACACCCCTCCATACTTCTAACTTCTTACCAATGTCCCTTTGCTGACTGATGGAAAGACATTGAAAAGAAAGCAGAGCATCACCAATAGGGTTCCATCTGGGCAGTGGTCCACATTTAATTCTGGGAACTTTTATGAAGACTATACTGTTATCTTTCTGATTGGAGGGTGGAGTGGATAACTCCTCTCCAAAATTCCACTTAAGGAAAGTTCCCAAGCCAGACATATCTTCATTTTCCACCTTATTCCACTCCTCTGGAATTCACCATCATGCCTCCAGGACTCTCATCATCAGGAACTTCACCATCTTGCAAGATCATGTCAGCCTTGGTACTCACACCTCGTGAGTAGCCTCTGTCCCGGGGAGCCCTCTAATTAAAGAGCAGGACAAAAAGCTCCTCCTTGAGCCTCCATTTAAGGAGGGCACCAAGCCAGCCATTTCTTCATTTCTCACTCAGCTGTTCTCCTTCAGATTTTTGCCCCTTGCCCTCATGCTGAGTACCTTCCTGCCACCCCCTTTAAGCTTCTTTTTGTATGTTGTCTTCCCCATTAGATTATAAGCTTCTTAAGAACAGGGACTGTATTTCTTCTTGCATTTGTATTCCTAGTGTTTAGAACAATGCCTGATGCGGAATAGGTAGTTAATACATGTTTATTGACTGACTGACCTCTCTAGCTCACCATACTCCGGACCCTCTCAACTACACATCCGAGGTGTCCTCATTTGGAGTCTCCCAGTACCATAGGGACCACATGGTTGTTATAATTGCTAATTGACTCCAAATCCATGTCCCTTCTATACCAAGGAGTCATTTGCCCTCTTCATAAGCTTTTTGCCCTCCTACAACAACCACCCTTCAGTACACACCCAGGAGTCTGAACTAGGAGTGGTAATAAAAGTACCAAGCCATTTACCAATTATAGAACAAAAACAATTGGAATTGGAAAACAATTTGTTGGACATAGTGCCTGTGTAGCAGTGCAAAGCAGCCTGAAGAAAGCCCATCATATAAGCCTATACCACACTCTCCACAACTATGTTTTTTCCCATTGGTTGACCCAATTATTTGTTCATGCTTGAGAAGCTGGAGCTCTTTTTGAAAGCTCCACGATTTCATAATTTTCAGTCATATTGATATAGCTGTATGTCACCTCCGAGTTGGAATTGTCTCAAAACAAGTGTGAGGAAGAGAACTGCACCTCAGTGAAGAATTCAGTAAATTCATCTGTGAAACATATTTCAATTCCAAAGACAATTTTCTAATTAGTAATGATACAAAAAGCCCTCAAAAGCTGCAAACAATCCTCACAGCAGATCTGGGGTCCCAAGCTGCCCTGGATTTGGGGAAGGAGACACTGCTGCCCAGGCTGGGATTATAGCCTTTCACAAACACTAGAGTACTGCTTGCAGTGGGCTCAGGAAAGAGACGAGGGCTGGATATATAAATCTTGAAATCATCTGTCTGTAAATGATCACTGAACCCATGGGAGGTGGTGAGATTACAAAACAAGACAATATAGAGGAGGGAAAAGAAGAGGGCCCAGGATGGGTCTTAGAAGACACCCCTAACTGGAGGGCACGTCAGGACCAAGAACAAGCCAAGGACACTAAGAAATAAAAGGACAGGTAGGTGGATGTAGGCCTGAATTGGTGTTACAGCTGTGTAAGGAGAGAGGGGGCATATATAAGCGATGCTGTGAAGGTAGAAAGGACAAGATTTGACAACAGATTGGGTATGTGGGGTGACTGAGAGTGAGGAGGCACCTAATAAATGTGTGTTGATTGATTGGTTCCACATCATAAGAAGAAAGAGGAAGCTACCAAACAATCCCTGGGCCATTCTCCGCTCACTGACAGACCCAACAGAGATGAAGCTGGGATTTGTGTGGGACGAAAGGCTGTGACAAGAGCTGTCATTTGGAAGAGAAGATTGGGAGGGAAAAGGCTGAAAGAAACATAAGCTAGAGCACTGGTAGCCCCTGGCAGTCCCTCTCCACCTCCAGCAGCAACAGCAGCCCCTTCCCACACAGCACCATAACCTGGAATGAGGAAAGGGGGTTTGGCCTCAGGAGACGAAGCCCTCTGGGCTAAGAGTAAGGGGGTTCCCCCTCTAGTTCCCCTTTGTTCCTACCTGAGTGACCTCCAAAAAGTCTCTTCCTGCACCTTCTCATTTCAGTGGGAGGTTGGGAGCACAAATTAGTATTGAATTTGGAGTCAGAGTCACTGGATTTGAATCAAAATTCTGCTACTAGCTACTTGGATAACTGGAGGCAAGTCCTCTAACCCTTCTGGGCTTCAGCGTCCCCCTCAGTTATGTAAAATGATGTCTTGGATAGAGCACTGTACTCAAGTCAAGAAGACCTCCATGCAAAACTCACTTCAGATAGTTATTAGCTCTGTAACCCTAGGCAAGTGACAACCTCTCAATCCCATTTGTATCATCTGTAAAATGGAAATAATGGCATAGTGGGTAGAGTGTCAGGCCTGGAGTCAGCAAGACCTGAGTTCAAATCTGGCCTCAGACTGTTACTAGCTGTGTAACTCTGGGCAAGTCACTTTACCCTGGTTGCCTCAGTTTCCTCATCTGTAAAATGAACTGGAGAAGAAAATGGCAAACCATCCCAGGACCTTTGCCAAGAAAACCCAGGACAGAGTCACAAAGAGTTGGACATGACCGAAATTACTGGACAACAGCAACAACCCCAGAGGGCTGTTGTGAGGATAAAACGAGGTAAAATATATAAAATGTTCTGCAAACCTTAAAGCCCTAAATAAATGTTGGTTTTGGTTTATTAACAATAATGATGATAAAAGAACTGGATTAGATAACCTCTAAAATCCCTTGCAACTCTTGTCATCAATGATTCTAGGTGTCTATGAATGGAAATATGCTTTGCATCCTTTAACAAAAATCCAAAACAGCCAGTGTGAGTATCCAGGTTGGGGGGTGGGGGAGAGGTCCCTAGCAAAAGGACCCCTTTCTGGAGCTTTTCTTAGAGTGGCCAAGAGGTTCAATCACGTGATTCCCTTTGCTGCTTCTCTGGGGCCTTCTTGCTTTCTCTCCTTGTTGCATCCCTTCCCTCTGTTCCCCTAGGCCCAGCTCCTGCACTGATCCCCAACCCGGGGGTTCCTACTGAGTCCCTCTTTGCTCCCTGCCCCCTCTCCAGCTGACATTGCCAGCGGCCGTGGGCATTTGTTTTCTCCCTGCACGGGGCTGCACACTGGCACATTTGTACCACAGGAAGCAGAAAACTAGTTTAACATCTCATTTATTTCATAGATGAGAAAGTAATTCCCTGCTGAATGATTGTCCCGAATCAACAATTCAGAGAGGAGGAATTTACAATGCTGCCAGGGACTGGAGTGCATTACTGTAGGCAGTTCTAGAACAGAGCTGAAACCTTTTTTCCCCCTCTCCTGTTACCCTGAAGAGAAAACCCATTAAATATGATTAAGGTTAAGAGATTGCTAAAATTACAAACAGCCGCCATTCAATTATTTTGCTCTATAAAATGCAACACAGATTGGAGTTATTTCTCTGAAATGTGTTTTTAGAAAATAACATAACACAACTAATGTGGTTTGATTTAGCCAATCAGGTTCCAAATACCACTTCTAATGCAAAGCTAAAAGGTTCATAATTTAACTCAAAGTTCATAACTTAAGTCACCAGGTGCTTACTTCATAGAAAAGCTTTATAAAGGGGAGGGAAAAAAAATCAATACCATCCCAACTAATATTCTGAAGTCATCTGCAGCCAGAGACTCAATCAATTTTATCAGCCATTAAGTGGAAAGACAGAAAAATAAAAAAATAAAAATAAAACCCCTGCAACAACTTGGCCTAACAGGTTCATATTTTTTTTTTATTGAGAGTAAATCTCCAAGATATTTCCTGTCACTTTTCATAGGGCCAAAGTTAGGTCCTCAGGATTTACCTTCATTTGGGAGCTTGGTGGCAGGAACCCCCAGCAACACATCCTGATCCACTCAGCTGCCACTATAGCCCCAAGAGGGTAGCTCCTTTATTACCCCCTGGACTTGTGGCTTAGACATCAGATAACATGTTCCCAACTTAACAAGGGGGAAAAACAGAAAGGAAGGAAAGAAAAAAACTCAACTGTGTTCAAATGTATTTTTTGCCCAGTCTGAATTGAAAGCTAAAATAATTGGAAATTCAGAAAAAAAAATCTCTATGCAGATATATTAGTGGCTAGAGACTTCTGGTTATTATGGTTAATAAAACACAGGATTTATATTACATTCTCCTCGCAGACTGCAGCCCAGGACTTGCAGTCCCTCAAGACAGAATATAAGCCATTTATGAGAGTAAACTTTGTACACAAGCTAAACACATAAAGCCATGTATTAGAATTGGACAAAACATTGCAAGCCAAATAAAAGCCCACTAAATGCCAAGCTCCCCGGGGCAGTGGAGGTGAAAAAGCTCTTCGCTGCTTTCAGAAACAACACATACAGTCTGCTATGGACTACCCTAGCATCTGGGGTGCTGCTAGCCACTGCCCACCCATTGATGAGAAACCTGCTTGGTGCCAGACCCTATGCTACCAAAAGGGAAAGGGCATTAACAGCCTTGGGCAAACTGAAGTGTGCACCATCACCTGCAGTTAGAGGGAGAAGGTGATTTAGGGATCACCCAATCCTCCACTCACATTTTACAGATGAACAAAATGAAGCTAGGAGAGAGAAAGTGATTTGTCCAAGGTCATACAACTATAAAAAGGAGAACTGGAAATCAAATACATCTCTTTTGGTTCCAAGTTCAGAAAGGAGATGAAGCTGCGTCCATTTTGCAAGGGGACCAGTTATCTAGTGAGAATCTAGCTTGTCCACTGAAAAGATGACCCGGGTTCAAATGTCACCTCTAATTCCTAGGGTGAACTTAGGGTAAGTCCTGCAACCTTTCTGTATCTCAGATTCCTCATTTGTAAAATGAGATGGTTGGACAAGATAATCTCTGCAAAGGTCCTCTCTAGCTCTAAATCCTGTGCTCCTTGCATTCTCAGAACCAGGGCTTTCTTAGCCTCTGTGAATAGCAAAAAGGAAATTAATGGTCAATATGGTAGCAGCTAAGTTGACTTTCTGAGGGCAGAAAGCAGAACTAGAAGCAGCCCTATGACCAACAAAGAGAAATAGACTAGCCATTTTTTCTAAATTCTGGGAGCCCTTTACTCTATCAACAAGGGTTCTTAACCCAGGGTGTGTGAATTTTTAAAACTATTTTGATGACTGTATTTGACAATCATTGGTTTCCTTTGTAATCCTATGTGTTTTGTGGAATTAAAAACATGATTCTGAAAAGAGGTTTCATTGGATCATCAAAGGAATCCATGACACAAAAAAGGTTTAAAAACTCCAGTTCTATAAGATTAACCCCTTACTCCAGTCCCTACTTTGCCCAAGGTCACGATTCATGGGAAATGGCAGAAAAGAAATAGGTGGCAACATAGCACAGTGATGAAAGTGTTGAACTTGGAGTCGCAGGACCTGGATTCAAATACCCCTCTGCCACTTACTTCTTGAGCACCCTTGAGTAAATCGCCTCAAGTCTCAGGATCTCATTTCCACATCTATCAAATAGGAGGAGGGCAGATTTGGAGGAGATGAATCCCTTCCAAATCTAGGATTCTATGATGTAGATCTCTGTTTCTCCTAACTTGAGGTCTAGAGTCGGGCCCTGCACAAAAGGAGAAATTTGCTCAGGGGTCAGGAAGGTAGTCATCTTATGGGAAAGATGAATTGGAGATAAAGAGGAAAGGAAAGAAGGAAAGAGGAAAGGAAAATATTTATTTTCCTTCCTTGCATTTGTAAATCTATATAATGCTTTAATAAATAAGAAGTACTTGAAGCCCTTTCACATCTATTTTCTTGATCCTCACAATAAGTTTGTGAGGTTGGTAGGGCAGGAATTCCTGAGAAAATGAGGTGCATATAGGTAAGTAACTTGCTCAGAGTAATTACCAGCAGGACCCAATTTAGACTATCTAC
Source organism: Vombatus ursinus (assembly GCF_900497805.2). Taxonomy (NCBI): domain Eukaryota; kingdom Metazoa; phylum Chordata; class Mammalia; order Diprotodontia; family Vombatidae; genus Vombatus; species Vombatus ursinus. The sequence continues at coordinate 993,072 of NW_020951934.1, forward strand.
CCTCTTTTTGGTGACTCTATCTTCATGCAGAAGAAGAATTTTCCTGCTGACAAGCCCCTGAGATAGAATAGAAACCAGCATAGAAACCTGGGATGAAGGGAGCTATTATGATGCCTCCATCTCTGACCTCTGATTTCCTGATATTCGCTCATCAATAATGTTGAAGGATCAGATCAGTTCCAATAACACAGTGAAGAACATCTGAGCCCTGTCATGGGCTGTCTGGCACTGACCATTTCATTGTCCCTCTTGTTGCAAATGTAATAAAGCCCAAAACACCAAGGCTAGGATTGGGGAGTGAGGGGTTGGATGCACACACAGAGGATTATAGAAGGAAAAAGAGCAGGAAGCTAGACAGAGGTATAATGGAATGGGGCAGGAAATACCAAGGCTGATAAAAGCAGAAAGGAGTCAGAGAGGAGACATAAGGTCATGATTTTGAGGGGGAAAATTGCTAGGAGGCTCCAGGAGTAGACAACAGCTGGCCTTTGGGTTTTGCTAGATTTTGGAGTCTATTCTGGCTTATGAGAAGCGGATACCGTCAGATAGTGGTGGAAGAGGGAGGAGAATAAGAGAACTGGAACATATTGAGACATCTGCCCCCAGAGCCAACGTGAGGGACTCCTCACCTCCAGGATTTGGGCCCCTGACTTTTTCAACTTGTTACAACAAATAAGAGTCAGCAGACCACCCAGCATAGCATGCCCTCGTCAAAGAAGATGCTGTGTTCTATGAGCAAAGCAGAATTGAAGTAGCTCAAAAGAAAAGTGAGATACACAAATGTAAAGAATCCAACCCAAATGTTCACATAGGCCATTTGTGCCCGACCTGTGGTAGAGCATTCCAAGCTCTTATTGGTTTAATCAGCCACAGCAGGACACACTGTTATAGCGATGTCATTTTGGTCCTCTTTGAGAACAAAGGACAACAACCAACCAGAAAGAGCTCTAGCTCATAGCACAGCTGACTCTAGCTACAGATTCAGAGGATGTGGGTTCATATCCTACTTCAAATATTTATTACTTGTGTGATTTTGGTCAAGTCCTTTAACCTACTTGAGACTCAATTTCCTCAGAGGTCCCTTCCAGCTCTAAATCTGGAATCTGGAGGGATACACTCTTCTGGGAGTCACATTTTAAGAGGGAAATCAAAAACTGGAGCCATTTCAGAGGAGTGCAAACCAGGAAGCAAGAGGAATTGGAAGCAATGTCAGATGGCATTGGTGGATAATGGAGGAAGTCATATTCAAGTTGTCATCAAGTATTTGAAGAAGGATTAATGCTTAATTTTTCTTGGCTGCCAAAGGACAAAATAAGAGGTTGAAGTTACAGGGAGGTAAATTTTGGTTCAGAATGAGACCTTAACACTCTCCAAATATTAAAGCTATACCACAGTGGGAGGTGTTGCTTTGCCAGGTAGTGATTTCCCTTTTCCTGGAATTGTTTAATTAGAAGACAGACTCCTTTTCTGGGGGTATTGTAGATGGTATCAATATATCAAAATGCAGATTAGAATAGATGACCTCTAAGATCACACTCAACTTTCACAGCATATGTTTCCATGACTTCTGGGTATAATTCCAACTTCCTACTGGAGTCTTTTCCCTTTTGTCCTTGTCACTTAGGTTTCTGCTGAGGGGCACCAATAGTGTGGATGGAACCACAGAAGCTCTAGAAGAGGGATAAAAGGTAGGGAGAAGAGAAGAGCTAGAGATCTGGAAAGTTGAGCACAGGATACCACAGGCCATCAACACTGGTCAATGTTTTTTTTTGTTTGTTTGTTTGTTTGTTTGTTTTTCCAGAGTAGGTTCTAGTATTTATGTGCTCTGAGGAGATCCCAATTCAGGAAGTAGAGCAGGGAGGACTGTAAGATGTTGAACCCCAGGTCTTTCTGCCCCAAAGATAATTCTTCTTGGGCTTCCATTTCTCTGACTGCCTTGCAAGAGCAATACTTGGAGTAGCTTTGCCCATCCTGTGACAGTGTATATGGTCTAACACACAAAAAATATCCCTCCCTCTTTTCTTTAGCAAGGTAGATCTAGAACCACTAACCTGAAAGCATAAACCCCATGAAAACTGTCATCTATGGATTACATGGGCTTTGGTTTCAGGCTATATTATACCCAACTATATGCCTCTGAGTTACTGGCACTCTGACCCTGTCCTTGTCCCAGTCCTTACCCATGTGTTCAAATCTAACATAGAAGATGGAATATAATGAGGGGCAGCTAGGTGGTGCAGTGGATAGAGCACTGGCCCTGAATTCAGGAGGACCTGAGTTCAAATCTGGCCTTAGACCAAACACTTGACACGTAGTAGCTGTGTAACCCTGGGCAAGTAACTTAACCCCAACTGCCTAAAAAAAAAAAAAAGGAATATAATGGAAAGAACATAGGTCATGGAGTTAGGAGACCAGAACATCAAATATTTGTGATATATGTGTGTGTTTACATATGGATACACATGTACATATATATGTCACAAATATATAAAACCAGGATCCATATATATGTATGTACATATACATATATCTTGCATGTCAGATCCTTTCCCAGTTGACAGTCTCCCTTTCCCTTCTTATTCTAGCGGTATTGATTTTGTTGGTGCAAAGGCTTTTAAAATTTCATGTAATTTCAATTATCTATTTCATCTTCTGCGTTTTCCTCCTTCTGGTTAAAAATTTCTTCCTAGTCATGGCTATGAAAAAGTTTCTCATGTCATTGTGAGTTATTATTATTGTTGTTGTTGTTGTTGTTTCTCCTAGCCCCATCTCAAGACAAGATGGATTAGATTTGAACACGTGGGAGCTAATGACTTTCAGAAAGGTTTCTTTATTTGTTCTATTGAACCTGAAACCCAGAGTTGCTAAGGTTCTACTTTCCCCAGCTCCACCCTTGATTCTTCTAGCTTTGGTTAGAATGCCACCTTTCTTCATCTTAGAATATCCAATCCAAAGATGTAATATTTAAAATGACTATACAAACAATTTTAAGAAAATAAATGAAATAAGAGAGTGTCTGCACTAAGACTAAAAGAATCTCAGAGGGGTGAAAGTAGAAAAGTTTAGAATCCTCAGAGGCCAGGCAAGGGCTGGTGGCAGTAGAAGAGGGACAGCAGGCACTGCTACCCCAACAATTCTGGGTTGTTGCTCCAATGCAGATCTACTAAAGAAGAATAGCACTTGGAAGAACAAGAGTTATTCCCCAATAGACTAGTGGTCAGTGGATAGGAACGGGCTGTTCTCAAATGAAGAAATGCATGCTACCAACAACCATATGAAAACATTTTCCAAATCACTAATCATAAGAAAAATGCAAATTAGAATAACTCCAAGGTTCTACCTCACACCCACCAGATTGACAAAGATGGAAAAAGATGAAAACAGCAATTTTTGGAGGGGCTACAGAGGGAGGAGGAAAGCACACTAATGCATTATTGCTAGAGCTGTGCATTTAACCCAACAATACCATTACGAGTCACATACTACAAAAATAAGAAAGATATAGAGAAATGGTCCATATGAGCAAAAATATTTAAAGCAAAACTTTTTGTTGTATCAAAGAACAAGAAATAAAGTGGGGAATGACTGAAGAAACTATAATATATGAATTCATGGAATATTTCTGAGTCATAAAATATGAAAAATATGAAATTAACATTTGACCAATGCAGAGAACCCTGGGAAGACCTGTATGAATTGATACAGAGTTAAATTAGTTGATCTGGAACAATTTACATTGACCACAACAATGCAAAAGAAAGCAACTGTGAAAAACTTCATTATTCTGATCAATGCAGAGACCAATACCAACTTCAGAAGACCGACAACGAAGCATGCTTTATATCTCTTCAGACAGGTGATCAACTACAGTCACAGAATGAAAAACATATTCATGGATATGACCAATGTGTTGATTTATTTTTGCTTGACTATATTTATTTGTTGTAAGGGAGAGCTTCTGGGGGAAGGAAGGAATTCATAAGTACCAACAGAAATTCAAAAAGAAAGAAAGAAAAAAGGAAGGAAGGAATAAAGAAGTAAAGAAAGAAGGGAAGGAAAGAAGGACGGAAAGGAGAGAAAGAGAGAGAGAGAGAGAAGAGACCCATCCATAAAAATGTTTTAAAAAATAAACCATAGAGAACTCAGTCTTAGGGACAGATGCAGCTGCATAGCTCCTCCCAGAATGGGGTTATCTCTTTACAATAGGCTCAGCGGCAGAAGGGAGGGTAAGCAGAAGCTTAGTGGAACTTCAAGTAGGCTTCTGCTCCTCCATGTTTAGTGAGAAATCACAGCAAACTGTGAAGAAGACTGTCCTTGGAGCTAGGAAGACCTGAGTTCAAATCCTGCCATTGATACCTATGGCTTTTATGCAAACCCCATAGGACGTGACCACTCTCCTCAACCAATCTCAACACACTTCCTATGTGTTAACTATTTCACTTCATCCAGTGGATTCTAAATTAATTAAGTACATTTCATATAGTCTAAATCTAACGATTGTTGAATTCTAGGCCTTGTTTGCATCTGTGATCGATTGTTCTTGCCTGATAAACGTATCAAAGTGTATCATCTTGTCATTTACTTTAAGCAGGGTAGAGGTAAATGGTTGACCCAATCGGAACCGCCCTTACAATAACATCTATCATGGATTGTAGTACCAGAGATCTAGAGCTGAAAAGGACAACATAAGCCAACTAGTCCAAACTTCTCATTTTACATTTGAAGAAATTGAGGCCCAAAAAGGTTAAGTAATTTGATCAAAGTCACACAGTAAGCAATTGAATTGGATTACAACAGCATACTGGATCACAGATTTTATAGGTGGAAAAAACCTTAGAGATCAGGTAATTCATCTAAGATATGAGGAAACTGAGGTTCTTAGAGGTGGAGGTACTTGCCCATAATCACACAGTAGGTGGCAGAAACAGTATTCAAACCCAGGCCATCTGACTCCAAATCCAGAGCTCTTCCCTAATACCCCACCACCTTTGGACTATGCCATACTTCTAACGAAGTCAGCATTTTCATTTTTTTCAGTTCTACCTCACCCTGAATGCTTTCCTCTGCCCTTTAGCCCAGTTTTGCTTCCCCCTGCTAACCATTTTCCCTGGCCCCCAACTTCTTCATTCACTACTTAGCTAGTTCTGATTTTGATTTTTTTCCCAAAACCCAACCAGGGTTCAGATACCAGAACCCACACAGAGAAATGAGAGGCAGGTCTCCTCTCACTTTAAGAAAGAGGAATAAAAGGAAAAAGATGCTTATAAATTTCCAAGGCTTCAGTTGTATAATGTTGTGTCAGGAGATGCTGGGGTTCCTTTACATACTTAATCGCATCACATTTCTAGCTGACACAACTCAGCACTTTATGACACCACACCATTTAATAAGACTCACTACCAACAGAGGAAGGGGGATGGGGTAAGTGGGCAAAGCAAAGAGGAGAAAAATAACACAACTTTTTTCCACTTGAATGTCTGCTGTCAGTCTAGATTATGTTACAGGCAACCAGGGCAGGTCCTTAGAGATTAGAAACACCCCTAAAACACATCATCACCTTCCAAATAGAGGCTGTGAAGTGAGCTGAAAGGAGTCAATTCTCATATTCTGTGTATCTTTCTCTGTCTCTCTGTCTCTCTCTGTCTCTCTGTCTCTGTCTCTGTCTCTCTCTCTCTCTCCCCCTTCTCCTTCTTCTCCTCCTCCTCTGCCCTTTCTCCCCTCTCCCCCACCTTTTCCCCTTTTTCCCTTCTCTCCCATTCTCCCCCTCTCTCACACACACCTTGCAAAGGAAATACCAGTGAAGCTTGTTTATTTTTCATACTCTATTACATTGCTTGAGTTCCTTATTCATTATCTCTTATAGAACTTGGGATGAATCCTCCCTAGATACCCCAAAGCAAACACTTCCTGGGATCAGAGAGACACTTCCCTCCTCTGCTTTCTCACCAAGGAACAACTGTCACTTGATGTCTTTTTTTCCTTCTCCCAACCCAGAGTGAAGCTTGGATAAAGTCATAGAAGCCAATTTTATCAAATATACTGGATGATAAAATCAGAGTCCAATAGGAACTTGTTGGACTAGAAGAATGGGACAGATCTACTAAGATAAAATTTGAATAAGGATAGATGTAAAGTTCTATACTTTGTGTTCAAAAATTCTGCTAGTCAAAAGTACCTCACTTATCTTTCTTGAGCTTTGATTTCCATATTTACAAAATATAGAAGTTAGGCTAAGTCATTGCACTTTTTAAAGGGCCCTGTGAGATTGAGAATTCTTTAATGAGGAAAAAGACTTTAGTGGACTTAATGAACTACAAGCTTAATAGGAGTCAACAGGGTGATAGTGCCACCCCTCCCCCCCCAAAAAAAAGCTAATGTGACCTAAGGCTGTATGAAAAGGACTCAAGTGCACAGGCCCAGAAAGGTGCTAACCTCACAACTGATTACATCACATCTAGGATACAGTATTCAGGTCTTAGGGTTACATTTTAAGGACATCTGCTGGAGCATGCTCAAAAGAAAGTGGCTAGAATGGGGAAAGAAGTCAAAACCACATGAAGATTTGGGAAGATGTTATAGAAGGGATTCCTATATGGTGTCAGAAGGTGAATGAGAGTCAATTTCACTAGATTCAAAGCAAGGCAATTTGGTAAGTGTCTATTAAATGCCAATCATATGCAAGGCACCTTGAGAGGTAACTCAGCTACGAAGAGGAAAACAAAAGACTCCTTTTATCTCCAAAAGGTTCTTTTCTATTATTTCTTCTCTGTCCTCACTGTTCCATAATTCTCACCTTTCTCCTCAAGTATTTGAGTCCAATGATACCCTTATCTTGTTTATTTGCTATTGAAACAACATGTCTAGAATGAGCAAGTTCCTCATTTGTAAAATGAGGGAGTTGGATTTATATCCTTATTTATTTATTCATTCATTCATTCATTTATTATGTTGATCTTGCTGCAAAGTCCTATACTCCCTGGGAAGAATGTTTGGAAATTGGTCTAGCACCAGCAACTCCAAGATTATCTCCTCTTTCTTTTTTTTTTTTTACATATGTAGTCATGCAAAACATATTTCCATATTAGTCATGTTGTGAAAGAAAACAGACAAAAAAAACTCAAGAAAAATAAAGAAAGCAAAAAAAGTATGCTTCAATCTGTATTCAAATGCCATCAGTTCTTTCTCTGGGGATGGACAGTATTTTTCATTATAAGTCCTTCAGAGTTGTCTTGGATCATTGTATTGCTGAGAGTAGCCAAGTAATTTACAGCTGATCATCTCACAATATTGCTGTTACTTTGTACACAGTACTTGTCACTTTGCATCGGCTTCTGCAAGTCTTTCCAGGTTTTCCTGAGAGGATCCTGATCATCATTTCTTATAGCACAATAATATTCCACCACAAGAACACACCACAATTTATTCAGCCCTTCCCCAAATGATGGGCATTCCCTCAATTTCCAATTCTTTGCCACCAGAAAACAGCTGCTATAAATATTTTTGTACATAAAGGTCCTTTTCCTTTTTGGTTTTTTATCTCTTGGAATATAGACCTAGTAGTGGTATTGCTAAGTTAAAGGGTATGCATGGTTTTACAGCCCTTTGGGCAGAGTTCCAAATTGCTCTACAGAATAGTCGAATCAGGTCACAACTCCACCAACAATGCATCAATGTCTCATTTTCCCTACAACCCCTCTGCCATTTGTCATTTTCCTTTTCTGTCCTATTAACCAATTTAATAGGTATGGGGTAGTATCTCAGAATTGTTTTAATTTGCACTTCTCCAATCAATAATGAGTTAGAGCCTTTTTCATACAGCTATAGATAGCTTTGATTACCTGAAAACTATTCATAACTTTTGATCATTTATCAATTGGGGAATGACTCTTATTTGTATAAATTTGACACAGTTCTCTGTATGTTTGAGAAATGAGGCCTTGATCAGAGAAATTTGCTTCAAAAATTTTTTCATAGTTATGATTGCTAACTATATTTCCCTCCATCCTATTTTCCCCTCTATTCTATTCTCTTTATCTTTTCACCCTATCCTTCCTCAAAAGTGTTCTGCTTCTAACTACCCCTTCCCCCAATCTGCCCTCCCTTCTATCACACCCCTACAGTTTCTCTTATCCCCTTACCCTCCTACTTTCTTGTAGAGTAAGATAGATTTCTATACCCAATTGAATGTGTATGTCATTCCCTCTTTGAACCAATTCTGAAAAGAGTAAGGATCACTCACTCTTCCTCACCTCCTTGCCCCTTCCACTGTAAAACCTTTTTCTTGACTCTTTTATGTGAGCTAGTTTACCCCATTCTACCTTTCCTTTCCCTTTTCTCATCTTGGCTCCACCTCCTGATTATCTCCTTTTTCACACAAATCTCTGTCTTAAATCACAAAGGTAGATATTTGACTTAGGGCTTCTTGATATTTACAAACCCTAAGCCAACATACTTTTGGTGCTAAGGTCATCTACAGCCTAAGCAAGAGATATCCAGTTTAGTTGTGTGTCCTCCTATGCTAAATTCTCATTTCCTGGACAATTTTCCTCCTATTTATTCACCATCAACAATCTTCTCTTATTCCTATAGAGACTCATTGAACTAGGAGAATTAGTTTGTGACATCTTAAAAGCCCATCTCAGCATCAGAAAGCCAATCTACTGTAGGCTAAGCACCTGTATACTCCAACGAGGTGTTCTGGGGATGGAGAAGTGGGGGCATCACCAAGAGCCCCCAACACACTCAATAGCTTCAGGACTACAGGCCTATCATTAAAAGGGTTCTTCCTATATGTACCTCAACCCCTTGAGAAGATGAAAAATCAATAAAAATTATTCCTTTGCTCAAAATCCTGGAACCCACAGTGGTGGACATTAACAAAGGATGGGTAAAAGAAAAAAAAGAAGTTGATGAGCACAGGTCAGAATAGTATGTTCTGTTTAGGAGTCTTTACATCTATCCCTTCTGACTGTGCCCAAGAACCTATTCAACTATAGTTTTTTTCTTTCTCCCGTGGGCCTGGAAGGAAAATTTACTTTAAATTCTATTCAGCCCACCTCAATTAAGCATCTAACATGTACAAAGTTATTTTCTAGTCTCTGAGAAGAACACAAAGTTAGAAAATAGCTCTCATAGAACATTATGAAATGCAAAATGGATAATTTTGATTACATTAAATTGAAAACTTTTTGCACAAACAAAGTCAATGCAACCAAGATTAGAAGGGAAGCAGAAAGCTGGGAAACAATTTTTACAACCAGTTTCTCTGATAAAAAAAAAAAGCTTCATTTCTCAAATATATAAAGAACTGAGTGAAATTTATAAGAATATAAGTCATTCCCCAGTTGATAAATGGTCAAAGGATATGAACAGGCAGTTTTCAGATGAAGAAATTAAAGCTATCTATAGTCATATGAAAAAATGTTCTAAATCACTATTGATTAGAGAAATGCAGATCAAAACAACTCTGAAGTACCACATCACACCTATCAGATTGGATAACATGAAAAAAAAAAGGAAAATGATAAATGTTGGAGAAGATGTGGGAAAATTGGGACATTAATGCATTGTTGGTGGAGTTGTGAACTGATCCAACCATTCTGGAGAGCAATTCGGAACTATGCCAAAGGATTATAAAACTGTGTGTACCTTTTGACCTAGCAATACCACTTCTAGGTCTGTAACCCAAAGAGATCATTTAAAAAGGGGAAAGGACCCACATGTACAAAAAAAATTTATAGCAGCCCTTTTTGTGATGGCCAAGAATTGGAAATTGAGGGGAGGTCCATCAATTGGAGAATGGCTGAAGAAGTTGTGATATATGAATGTAATGGAAAACTATTATTCTATAAGAAATGATGAGCAGAGGCAGATTTCAGAAAAACCTGGAAAGACTTATATAAACTGATGCTAAGTGAAGTGAGCAGAATCAGAGAAGCATTATACATAGTAACAGCAATATTGTGCAATGACTAACTTTGATAGACTTACCTCTTCTTAGCAGTGCAAGGATCTAAGACAACCCCAAAAGATTCATGATGGAAAGTGCTAGCGACATCCAGAAAAAGAACTATGGAGTCCTAATGCAGGTCTAAGCATACTATTTGCCCTCTTTTTTTTGTTTGTTTCTTCTTTCTCATGGTTCCTCCCATTGGTTCTAATTCTTCTTTACAACATGACTAATGTGAAAATATGTTTAATATGAATGTTTATGTAAAGCCTATATCAGATTGGGGTGGGGGGGAGGTGAGGAAAGGGAGAAAATTTGGAACTCAAAATCTTATGGAAGTAAATGTTGAAAACTAAAAATAAATTAATAATTTTAAAAGAAGAAAATAGCTCTCATAGTGCTTACAGTCTAGTAGAGGTATAAGACATGGAATGATAACTTTTTTCAAATATAGATTTTTAGTTTCATTAAAAAGGAATCCAATGCAAAACAAAAACTCTTCTTTAATTATGAATTTAATTATGAATCTATTTGTCCAGGGGCATGAAAGTTAAGTTACTTACCCAGGATCACATATATTAAAGATATTCGGAGACAAAATCTGAACCCAGATCTTCCTGATTTGAATATAGGCTATCTGCTATGTGATGCTGCTCCTCACAGATAAATTATAGTATACAACACCACCTAAGCAGAGAAGTATATCTCGTAGAGGAAGGTTGTTACCTAGAGGTGGGGACAGGGGAGGGAAAGCTTCTTGGTAGATACAGCATTTGAGAGAATTTCACCAAATCTTAAAGTTGGAAGAGACCTCAAAGCCATCCAATCCAACCAACAGATCACAAAAAATTCTCTCTACAACATACCCAACAAATGGTCAGCCCTATCTGTTGCTTGCAGAACAACCCACCATCTTTTAAGACAACCGATTCTACTTTTAAGCATTTCGAATTATTAGAACATTTTTTTCCCTGACTTCAAGCCCAAATTTGCCTCTTTGCAACATCTAAATCTGCCCTTTTTCTCCTTGGTCCCTTTAAGGCCAAACAAAAAAAATCTAATCTCTCTTCCCATGACAACCCTTCAAATTTTACTTCAAGACAGCTCTTTCATTCTTCTTCCCACCTAACCTCATCCACTCCCTAAATCTTCTTTTTGCCAGTCTAACTATCCCAAGTTCCTTCCACCAATCCTCATCTATCATGATCTCAAGGCCTTTCACCATTCTGGTTGGCTTGCCCTGGATGCTCTCCAGTGTATCAATGTCTTTTCTCAACTGTATCACCTACTAATGAACACAAAACTCCAAATGTGATCTGACCAGAGTAAACTATCACCTCCTTATTCCTGGAAACTATGCAACCTAAGGTCACATTAGTTTTCTTGGCTATCACATTATTGTTACTCTTAGCAAATTTATTGTCCACCAAAAAAAAAAAACAACCCAGCTCTTTTTTCAGAAGAGTTTATGCCTAGCAAATGCTCCCCATCTTATACTTGGCAAATTGAAGGATGGGTAGAAATTCAACAGATAATGAGAAGAGAAGACAGTCCAGGTAATGGGTACAGTACGAGTAAAATCACAAAGACATCCTCTGGGAATTCAGAATAATCTAGTGGAGTTTGTGAAGGAGACTAACATAAAATTGGAAATGTGGGGTGGTGCACGATTGGGAAGGGCACTGAATGCCAAGCAAAGGAGTTTGAAATTTATTTGGTAAACAAAAGGGAGCCGTTAAAGATTTTTTTGGCAGAGAAAATAGCATGATCAAATCTATTGAAAAGGAAAATTAATCTGACAATGATATAAAGGATGGAACAGAAGAGGGAGAGAGAAAAGATAGGAAAACCTTGGAGGCTACTAGTATAGTCCAGAAGGATAAGAATGTGGACTCAGTCCATAGACTGATTTGACCAATTTGGTGTCTTGGAGTTCATAGCAACAGGAATGAAACTCCCATGTGAATCTCTCCCCCAGTATCCACATCCACCCCTGCCGCGATTAATGCCTCTCAGGAAAATTTTGGGAGGTTGCTGTTGAGTGAGCCAGGGACCTGGACAAGGATCTTGGGGTGAGAGCAATGAAACAGGGAAAGCAAGAGCCTCCCACTTACCCTTTCCTTGACAACAGAGGTAACTCAAAGCTGCTTCCGTTCCTCCCTAAGCTGTTTCCATGGCTCCCATCCAGCCTGCCTCTGATAACTGTTTAGCATAATGTTCAGGGAGGCACTACAGAAAATAGCTCATGTCACCCTCCAGGGTCCAGGGCCTTGGCCTTCCCCGCCTGCTCCCTGTGCTGCTTCTGGTCTGAGGGGTCAGTATGGGGCACCTGAAGCATGGCTCTCCATTTAGGGCTCCACTCTGACCAAATTACCTGTGCTCTCCAGACCCCTCTCACAGGTGGACCCATTAACAGCATTGCATGTACAACCTGTCAGCTCTCTAATTACAACCTTCAGCAGAAAGCCTTGCTCTCTGGCTGCCAGATTTCCATACTTTCAGTTGGGTACCTTGCTCCATGCCACTGTCAAAAGTTCCAGTAGGGTCTGTTTGCCTGCATGTTTGAAAAGAGCTCTCTTTGTGTGCTGCTGTTATATTTTTTTTATTTTTGTTGTATTTTTTATTTTGCTTTTTAAACAGTCTGGTCTTTGAAAACAGGAATCAGAAATATTCAGGATGTTGGCAGAGTGAGAGGCAGCAGAGCATAGTGGATAGAGAGAGCCACCTTTGAAGTCAAGAAGACTTGAGTTCAAATACTGCCTTGAATACATACTGTTTGTTTGACTGTCTGGCTAGGCAGGTCACTAAACCTCTCAATGCTCTCAGCAGCTCTTTCAAGACTTTACATCATGAGATAAAAATGTAATGGAATATTACATGTGTCATAACAAATGACCAAATGGATATGTTCAGAGGAAATTGGAAAGGCTGCATGAATTGATGCAGAGCAAAGTAACAGAAAGAGGAGAACAATTTATATGACAACAAAATTATGCAGAAAACAACTTTGAAAGACTTTAGAACTCTGATCAATGGGATCATAAACCACAAGTCTGAAAGACTGAAGCTAAAATTCATCATTCACCTCTTGAAAAAGAGGTGATGAACTTAAAATGCAGAGATGTATATTTTCATGCATGGCCAATGGGGGGATTTGTTTTCCTGAACTATGTATGTTTATGTTGAGGTTTCCCTTTCAGTTCAAGCCTTTGTTCAGTTGTGGAAGGGGAAGCTGTAGGAAAGAGAGATCATAAATGTATGCTAAAATTAATTGATTAATTAATTCATTTTAAAAAGACATTGGTGGAGGCAATTTCCTTACCGAAAATTTCTTCTACCAATGATATCTCAGCTATAGCTTTGTTTTTGTTCTTGTTTTTGTTTTTGTTTTTTTTTTGATGGCAGAGTTTACAGGGCCATTAAGACATCAAAGGATCTAGAGTCTACAACTGGTTCTGACACTAACTATGTGGTTTTGGGGAAGTCACTTTACTCCTATGCCTCAATTTTCTTATCTCTAAAATGGAAATTAATAATAATAATACTAGCATTATCTACATAAATCTGAGAAACAATGTGGTGACCTGATATGGTGAAAAGAGAACTGGTCTGGGAGTCAAGAGATTCAGGTTCTGCCACTAGGAATATTCATATCATTGCACTTCTCTGGGCCTGTCTCTCCTTTTTGGTAAAATGGGAATTGGACTACAAATATTAAATGTCCCTTCCAGCTCCAACATTCTGTAGGTCCATGACTCTAACTTACAGAATTGTTGTGAGGATCAAATACAACAATAGACATGAAAGAATTTTCAGTTATTTAAATGTAAATAGCTGCAAAGCCAGTTTAATTGGTTGCATTGATGTTTAATTCTATTTGTAATAAAGCTTTATAAAGATGTAAGATGGTCATGTTCTTTAAAGCATCCCTGCATATAAGAATTCAAGATTGCCAAGCTTCAAATGTTTTGTCAACCCACCCGCATTCCTTGAGGAGAGACTATAGAAAGCAAGAGAAGTGACATCAACCTCCATTAGCTTTCCTGCATGGGAAGTATGATGTTAGTGTAAAAACTCATTGGACTAGAAATCAAGAGAGTTGGTTTAGAATCACAGAACTTCAAAGTTGAAAGGATCACCAGAAATCCTTACCTGAGGCATACATCTTTTTCACAACATTCCCATCAATGGTCAAACAGCCTCTACCCAAAGCATTCCAGTGTTGGAAAACTCCCTACCTAATGAGATAGTCTGTATTATTATTGGACATCTCTAATTGTTACGGTTTTCCCTTATAGCAAGCCAAAATTTGTCTTCCTATAACTTCCATTCATTGGCCCACTAGGGCTAAGTGCAAATCAAATTCCTCTTCCAATGTAATGTTCAGTTATTTCAGCTGAAAATCAGTTCTTTGTGATCCCATTTGGGGCTGTCTTGACAAAAATACTGGAGTAGTTTGTCATTGTCTTTTCCAGCTCATTTTATAAATTAGGAAACTGAGGCAAACAGGGTTAAGTGACTTGCCCAGGATCACACAGCTAGTAAGCATCTGAGACCAGATTTGAACTCAGGTCTTCCTGACTCCAGGCCCAGTGCTCTATCTACTGTGCCACCTAACTGCCCCCATCTCACATAAGACAAGTCCTAAATATTTAAATACAATGACCATGTCCTCCCTAGTGAATTTGTACTAACCAGATAGTACCAGAGATAGAGCACTGGCAACGGAATAAGGAAAATCTGAGGTCATCTACTGCCTCAGACATTAATAGAGTGGATGGCAGACAGAAGAAATGATATGACTGGGGCATGGTGTACATGTTCAATTCAACTGTTTCTTAATAAACAAGCACATTACTGTGGGTATCTAGGTCAGACAGTGGATAGAGAGAGCTGGACCTGAACTCAAGAAGACCTGAATTCAAATCCCACCTCAAACACTTACTAGTTGTGTGACCCTGGGCAAGTCACTTTACTTCTGCCTCAGTTTCCTCATCTGTAAAATGGGGATAATAGTACCTACTCCAAAAGTTGTTGTGATAATTATGAAGTGAGATAATTGTGTTGTATGATAACACAACACATTTGCTCTGTTGTGAGGATAAAATGACATATTTCTAAAGCAGTTTGCAAACATTAAAGTGACATAAAATTACATAAATGATATTAAAGGGATATAAATGATAGTTGTTGTTAACATTATTATAATTATCTTGCTTCCATTTATAAGCTACATGAACTTAGGCCATTAAACCTCTCTGGGCCTCAGCTATCCATAAAATAGGGAAATTAGACTAAATGATCTCTAAGATCTCTTCTCCTAGAAAGAGGATCCTTTGTTTTCCGAAACAAAATTCTTTGTTCCCAAGTCATTGCTTACCAAGGTGTTTCCTTACCTATAAAATGAAGGTGGTTGGAATAGATGGCTTCTGAAGTCCCTTCCAGTCATTTATCTGTGACCCTGTGAGTAATTATTTGCAGGCTCACTGAATGACAGAGCTCATCATTCCTTGACCCGCTTCCTTCCCCAGGGTCTTGGAACCCAAGGCCCCCCAAACATTTGTATGTAGTATTCATTTCTTGCATAATAATAGCAGCTCACATTTATATGGCACACTAAAGTTTGAAAGGCACTTTCCTAACATTAAATTTGCAAAATAATAGTGCAGATATTATTATTCACTGTTTAACAAATGGGGAAACTGTGGTTCAAAGAGATTACATTACTGGCCCAGACTCATATAGCCTGATAGTGCCTGAGGAAGGATTTAGACTGCGGTCTCCTGCCTCCAAGTGCAGCATGCTACCTACTACCATATGCTTCCTTCTTGTATTAGCTTCCCTGCACTGACTTCATCCATTGTATCTTATGCTACCTAATTTATGTATTTAGACATAGGACTGGACCCAGGAACCAGAGTTCTGAGAAAATGGAGTTCATAATGCCTGAATTTCCAGTTCTATTACTGACTATCTCTGCTTTAAAAATCCCTTTCTGCACAAGCAAGTAGCCTTTCTGTGATTACAATGTGTTTATACACACACTCATACACTCATATATGCACATACGCACATACTCACACATATCACAAACTCCTATTAAAAGGAGAAAGGATTAATAACATGTATAGAAATGGGACTTGCTTTGTAATACTGAAAATCTTATCCTGTAGGCCTTGTGAATATATCAAATCTATCATCCAGAACTGGTCCAATGGTATAGCTAGTGAAGTCACAGACATAAATGAGGCTAACTACAGTAGGGGCTGGAGGTTTTTTTAAACGGGAATAAGGATTATTTCTGAGCCCTTATCTGTTCAATGGAAAGCAATTAGAAATTCTCCCAGCCCCTAGGGTGGGAAGGGTAGAAGGCTTAGGACCAGGGATGAGGATCTGAGTGTTAGTGTTGCTGTTCAGGGACCTCTAGCTTGGTCTTTGATAGGAATTATAAGAATTTATATTTTTATAACACTTAATGCTTTGGAAAGCATTTCCTTCATGACAAGCATGTGAGGTAGGTAATACAAGTATTGTTATGCTCAGGAAATAACCTGGTCAGTGAGTATCCAAGACCAGAATCAAACTTAGGTCTTTTAACCCCAAGGCAGGTATTCCTTCCACATAACAGGATATAATTTCTTAATGAGAAGGCATTACTGGCTATCCCCTTAGGGCCTTTCCCCACACCCTCATCATTACTCTTCAGTGCTTATGCACATACACAGTGCCTCTAGTAGTCCAACCTGCTCCAGCACATATTCATCCCATGGGGCACAACAGAATGCCAACATCCATTAGTTGACTCACCCAGAATGTCAGCACCCGGAGCTGTCCATCAGTGGTTCTTTCTTCATTCTTACTGACAGCCAGGCCAACACTACCCTTCACCTCTAGAAGGGCTGTCTGTCTGCATGAACTCTCTGGGACAGTTACAGAAAGTGAAAGTCCAAGCCACCAAGCTAGGCCCTAGATCTGCTGGAAACTTTTTTTTTAAAGAAACTATCCTTTAACCCCAAAGGGGAAGGAAGGTGTCTAAAATTCCACTATATGTCCTCAGTAGAGTAATGCTCTTACTCCCAGGCTGTGAGGTATTATTCTTTCTTTTTTCTGTCTACAAAGATATGATCTGCATCTCTGATTGGATAAGGAAGAGTGCTCTCTCTCTCTGTCTCTGTCTCTGTCTCTCTGTCTCTCTTGCTATATGTGTACTCACATATGTATATTATATACACACACATATATGCACATACATACATACACACATAGATATACATATATAGGGAAAACTGATTTCTCTTAATAATAAGGATCTTGAAGACTCAAAGTTCCTAACCCAGCCCCTTTCTCTAAAATTCTTTAGAAAGACATTGCTGATAATGAGATTGCATTGAATCTCCTTATGCTAGTCAGACCCCAGGCCAAGCCGGAATTGATTTTATCTAAGGTACAGAAGCTGCCCAGGCTTCAGATGAGACAGATTCTTCTGCATAGATAGTCCAAGTGTGGGAGTGATCTGGTATGGTTGGAGGGTGGTCTGATAGAACAGGTATTTTCTCTGTCTGGAGGGATGATATCAGCCCCTGTTGGAAAGGTAAATAAACTGGTCACCCCAACCTCCAAATCAAGCCAGCTATGGACTAGCCCCCTTAGGGTGGCCCGGTTCTGGACCGTAACTCCCATGCAATGCATGTCACCAGCTTGAGAGAAATTAAAACGTGGACACACAACCTAATTCGTTTGTGTCTTTCTTAGAGAAAACTCTGGTGAGGGTGACTGTATATATACACACACACACACATATACACATCCATATATATGTATATGTGTATATGTGTATATGTATATACATATATATAATGTGTATACATATACACACACATACACATATACATATATATGGATGTGCATATGTGTGTATGTATATACATGTATGTATGTGTATATATATATATATATGATTTATATATATATATGATTTTCATCCACTTTCTGTTCTCCTTGACAGGAAGCAAAAAAAGGGGTGACACTATGAATGAGGGCCTGTTGTCCCAATGAAACAGGAATGAGATTACAGCTCCATGGGAGAAACTGTAACCCTTAAGAAATGACTAAGAAGTGCCTCACTACTCACACCTTTTCTGTACCAGGAGTTGTTACATCCTAATGCAAAAACACAGAGGATGACAGGGCCTCAGGGTCTAGGTCTGGTATACAAGAACCCACCTCAACTGACAGTTTACCTGGCAAATTAGGGCAGCTCTGGCCTGCCCCAATGGATACATAACTGTCTATGCATCGATGAATTGCTCTTTATCTGACAGGTAATTAGCTATAGAAAAAAAAGTAAATTAAAAAGAAAGACTATATTAATAACAGTATGCATGTGTGTATTTGACTACAGATGCACAATGAATTACTTTAATTTGCAAAGAAAACTCTTCTGGTCTGAAGAGCTTGTTTCACTGCCAGAAAGACAAATACCTTGAAAAGATGGGCTCCCACACTTCAGGGGATCTCAGTGTGGAAGAAGAGCTCAGGATGTAAACACTTTATTCTCTCCTTTAATCTATGCATTGGTTAAACTCAGCTACCTGAGTGTCAGGGATCTGCATTCTACACAGCTGCCACTTCAGGGGGTCTAATGCCCCAGGCCCTGTCTTTCCAGGGTACTATGAAAAAGAAAACAAAGGTGGGTTTAGATGGCTTGACCAAAGCATTTCTATGCAGGCTGAGTAGGAAGAGGGCCTTTTTTTTTTCTTTTTGCAAAATTTGGGGGGAAGATGAAATGGAGGTCATAAACGTTGTTGAATTGCCTCATTTTACGGAAATCAAACTCACACTACTGGACTAATACTATCTTAGATGATAGGCTCCCAGAAGGCAGGGCCATGCCTGCTTAACACTACAGCTGGTACAGCAGAAGTGCACTTTTCCCCTAATGGCCAAAAAAGGAAATCCCTAATGTCAGGCTTTTTAAGCTTCTTTTGGAGGAAACAAAAAGGGAGAGCAACAAGGGAAGGAAGAAATAGGAGGGGAGGGAGGAGGGAGAGAGGGAGGGAGGGAGAGAGAGAGAGAGAGAAAGAGAGAGAGAGAGAGACTGACTCCCCCTCAGCTAGATTTTATATTGTAAAGCAGGGCCCGGAAGAGAACAAAATAAACAAAGGAGAATAATGGAACCAAGATCCTAGATTTCCCCCCAGTCAGTCTTGGGCCTCTGGGGAGGGAGTCGGCAGCATGAACACCTCCACTCTGCACCCCAGAGGTGCAGCCGACAATTTAATGCCTATCACCCCCAAGGTGTGTAGTTACCATGAAGTAACCCACCCCCTGAAGCGTCTGATTGCTTAAGCATCTCTTTGCAAAATGTTTATCTTTTTGCATGAATGTTTAATCAGATACCATGGTGCTGTGCACAGCAGCCTTCTCCAGAGAGGCAACGGAGATGGAAGGATAAGCCCTATTTTTCAGGGAGGGCCACTGCCTGCCTTCTGGGGATCATGCATTCCTCTTCTCCTGTTGAATGCCTCTCATTCTAAGTCCAGTTTAAATGCCTCTTACATGCTGTCTTCCTGAATCCACCTCTCTCTCTCCTTAGACCTCACATGGAACTTTGTTTTCCACTTCTTTAACAAAAATGTGTGTATACATATATATTAAGATATATATATACATATCTTAATATATATATACATGTATACATATATCTTAATATTAATATATAGCAATATATGTATACATGTATACACACATTCTTTAATGTATATGTGTATGTTATATGTAAATTTTATATTATAGCTTTCTGTGTATATGCCATCCTCCTACTAAATTCAATAATAACAGATATTTATATAATGTTTTTAAAAGCTGGCAAGGTGCTTTACATACAACCTTGTAAGGTAGGTACTACAACCATTATTATCCCCATTTTCTCAAGGTAGTTCAAAGAGATTACATGATTTGCCAGTGCTCACCTAGCTATCCAGTATCAGAGGCAAGATTCAAACCCAGATCTTCCTTACTCCAAATGTAGCAACCCTTTCACTACATACAACTCACTAGCTTTCAATCCCTGAAGACCACTAAGGCAAGGAGGAGTTCTGATGTACACTGGGGGAGGGAGTAAGCCCAGATTCGAAATCAAGTATCTTTTGAAGTATTGAGATGCAACCTTCTCAGCTGATCCAAGAATACTGTGTGATGTTTAAAAAGTTTCAAGAGACATAGTTTCTGGGTAATTTAATCATTTTATTAATAAAGCCAGCAGGTTATTAATAAAAGGATGTTCATTTGGCCATCTCTCTTAGACCAAAGACAATCATGGTGGGGGACTCACAATTTATATACCCTTCAAAACATTAGGTGGTCCATCAAATAGCCATCAAATCTAATTGGTTAATGTGATTGGAGGTGGGCTATATTAAAATGAAGGACTCAGTATCCCTTGAATAGAGACAGTATCTTTATACCAGACCATCAATTCAAAGAATGTATACTGCTTTCAATGGGGGACTGAGAGGGACCCTTAAACAGAGAAATTATCTCTACTCAGACCAGATCTGTCTCCACCCAAGTTTGAGTAGAAAAGAATGGGTTTCCCCACTTTAGATTAAATTCCTTGTAAAGTTGGGTGGGGTCTGACCAAGATCCAGGAGAGTCAATGCAATCACATTATAAGTAATGTCCTAAGCTAGAAGCATTTCCAATAAGACCAGGGGTGAAACAAGGATGTCCATTATCACCACTGTTATTCAATATGGTAGTTAGCTTTAGCAATAAGAGAAGAAAAAGAAATTAAAGGTATTAGAATAAGCAAAGAATAAACAAAGCTATTACTCTTTGTAGATGATATGATGATATCCTTAGATAATCCTAGAGAATCAAGTAAAAAACTACTTGAACTAATAAACAACTTTAGCAAAGTTGTAGGATATAAAACAAACCCACATAAATCATCAGCATTTCTATATATTACTAACAGAGTCCAACAGCAAGAGATAGAGAAATTCCATTTAAAGTTATTGTAAACATTATAAAATATTTAGGAGTCCACCTGACAAAACAAACCCAGGAACTTTATGAACACAATTACAAAATACTTTTCACACAAATAAAGGCAGATCTAAATCATTGGAAAAACATCAGTTGCTCATGAGTAGGCTGAGCTAATATAGTAAAAATGGCAATTCTACCTAAATTAATTTACTTATTCGGTTCCATACCAATCAAACTACCAAAAATTATTTTATAGAGCTAGAAAAAATAATAACTAGATTCATCTGGAAGAACAAAATGTCCAGAATATCAAGGGAACTAATGAAAAGAAATGCTAGGGAAGGTGGCCTGCCCATACCAGATCTTAAATTGTATTATAAAGCAGCAATCATCAAAACTGCTTAGTACTGGCTAAGAAATAGAGTGGTGGAACAGTGGAATAGGTTAGGTACACAAGACACAATAGTCAATGACTATAGTAATCTACTATTTGATAAACCCAAAGACCCTAGCTTCTGGAATAAAAACTCACTATTTGACAAAAACTGCTGGGAAAACTGGAAAAGAATATGGCAGAAACTAGGCATAGACCAACATTTTACACCATATACCAAAATAAAGTCAAAATGGGTACATGATTTAGATATAAAGGCTGATACTATAAGCAAACTGGGAGAGAAAGGAATAGTTTACCTGTCAGATTTATGGAGAACAGAAAAATTTATGACCAAACAAGAGATAGAGAACATTATGAAATGCTAAATGGATAATTTTGATTACATTAAATTGAAAAGTTTTGCACAAACAAAGCCAACGCAACGATGATTAGGAGGGAAGCAGAAAACTGGGAAAGAACTTTTACAACCAGTACCTCTGATAAAGACCTCATTTCTCAAATATTTAGAGAACTAAGTCAAATTTATAAGAATACAAGTCATTGCCCAATTGATAAATGGTCAAAGGATATGAACAGGCAGTTTTCAGATGAAGAAATTAAAGCTATCTATCGTCATATGAAAAAATGCTCTAAATCACTACTGATTAGAGAAATGCAAATCAAAACGACTCTGAGGTACCACATCACATCTATCAGATTGTCTAACATGACAAAACAGGAAAATGATAAATGTTGGAGAAGATATGGGAAAATTGGAACATTAATGCATTGTTGGTGGAGTTGTGAATTGATCCAACCATTTTAAAGAGCAATTTGGAACTACACCCAAAGGGCTATAAAAATGTGCATACCCTTTGACCCAGCAATACCACTCCTAGGGCTGTATCCCAAAGAGCTCATAAAAATGGGAAAATGCACAAAAATATTTATAGCAGTTCTTTGTGTGGTGGCAAAGAATTGGAAATTGAGAGGATGCCCATCATTTGGGGAATGGCTGAACAAGATGTGGTATATGAATGTAATGGAATACTATTGTGCTATAAGAAATGATGGACAGGCAGACTTCAGAAGAACCTGGAAAGACTTGTATGGACTGATGCCAAATGAAGTGAGCAGAACCAGGAGAACATTGTGCACAGTAACAGCCACATTGCATGATGACTAACTTTAATAGACTTAGCTCTTTTCAGCAATGCAAGGATCTAAGACATCTCCAAAAGTCTCATGATGGAAAATGATATTCACATCCAGAGAAAGAACTATGGAGTCTGAATGCAGATAGAAGCATACTATATGCTCTATTTTTTTCTTCTGTTTTGTTTTGTTTCTTCTTTCTCATGGTTCTTCCCATTAGTTCTAATTCTTCTTTACAATATGACTAATGTGAAAATATGTTTAATAGTAATGTATATGTGGAGCCTATGTCAGATTGTATGCCATCTTGGGGAGGAAGGGGGAGAAAATTTAAAACTCAAAAGCTTATGGAAGTGAATGTTGAAAGCTGAAAATAAATTAATTTTTAAAAATAAATAAAATAAAATAAATCAGGATAAAAAAATAAGCAATGTCCTTCAAGAAAAACTGAACTTAATTTCAGGACTTTGGAAGAAGGGGGAGAGCTCTGAATCTCCCCAAGATATTAATTACTAAAAAATATTTCTCACAATTGCATCTCCATTTCCTGGCAAAGATATTCTTCCACAGACCCAGCCCTACCTACCCCCAAATGTGGGATCAGCCCCATCTGTTTCTAGTTGCATTTTCCTTGCTTTTCTAATTCCCTTTCCATTAACAACCTACTTCTAAGAATCCTCCATCACCCTTAATATGATCAAAAGGCAAGGTAATCTCCAATTCCTTCTCCTCTCAGACTTAGAATGCAACAACCTCTGCAAAGCATTCTGTGAAAATACCTGGGATATCAGTGTACCACACAGAGTTCCTAATGTGACACAGTGCTTATGACCCCCTAGCCCTGGAAAAATGCCAATTCATTCTCTCTCTTTCCTCTCACACACACACACACACACACACACACACACACACACACACACACACACACACTTTCTCTCTCTCTCTTCTCAACCTCAGACATACCCATATTATTATCACCATCACCCACCAGGCCCTTAGCGTCTGAGAGATCCATTGCCTACACCCAACCCTTCTAGGTTACAGGCAAAGGAGACTCTATAGAGTCTTGTCCAATCAACCAAATAATCAACAAAAATTTATTAAGCATCTTCTATGCATCAATCTCTGTGCTAGGCACAGAGGACACAAATACAAAAAATTAAATAACTTTTATTCTCAAAAAGATGATCAGCTAAGCCTCCCCAGAACCTCACATGCACTCTGAGATCTTCTCCTTACAAGTCCTGTGAGCCCCCTCAGTCACTCTTACTTCTCCATGGCCTCTTGGGATTATGGCTAAATCCATTACCTGAAGATTAAGCTTCAGTTTGATTCTCATCAAAGATTCTGGTCATTATGTATTTGCTTAACACCAGACCTTTAAGGCCCCATCAAATTTAACAAGGCCTGACAGATTTGGGATTAAACAGAGAAACCCAGACAAATCCATACTATCATAGAAGTAGGAAAGGCAGGATTTTTAAAAAGAGAAAGATCCTAAGGTCTGTCAGTGCAGAGCCAGAACCAGGAGTTCTTCCCCAGGCTCATACCCATCACCTCTTCCCATTTGTCTGATGTCTGGCCATTTTTGCATTGCTAAACTGCGGCCGACCTCAATTCACTTTAATAAATGTTGATTGAATGACTCCTGTGCACAAGGAACTAGGGATGTACTGAGTAAAACACAATCCTAATCTTACACTCACTAACCAAAGGGGGAGAAAAGAGAAATACAATGACAATAGGGTAAGGTGAAGGGATAACAACCAAAACACTATGGGGGTTCAGAAGAGAGAGAGAGAGAAAGAAACAGAGAAGAGAAGAGAAGAGAAGAGAAGAGAAGAGAAGAGAAGAGAAG
>NW_020951934.1:1017411-1045445 GCF_900497805.2 Vombatus ursinus
AGAGAAGAGAAGAGAAGAGAAGAGAAGAGAAGAGAAGAGAAGAGAAGAGAAGGGAAGAAAAGAGAGAGAAAAGAGAGATCATATTTAGCTAGAGGAATCAGGAAAGGATTCACAAAAGAAATGATATCATCTGAACCTTGACGAATTGTGTAGATTTGACAGGCAGCAGGGATCATTGAAAGGAGAGGGCATATCATGACCTACATCAGAAAAAAGTAACGAGGTATGTTTAGTGAGTATCAAGGACAGTTGGTAGAGATTAATGGACCTATAATAATAAAGAGGACAGCTAGGTGTCACAGTAGATAGAACACTGGGCTTAGAATCAAGAAGATTCATCTTCATGTGTTCAAATCTGGCCTCAGACACTTACTAGCTGTGTGACCCTGGGCAAGTGACTGAACCCTGTTTGCCTCAGTTTCTTCATCTGTAAGATGATCTGGAGAAGGAAATAGCAAACCACCTGAGTATCTTTGCCAAGAAAATCCCAAGAGGGTTACAAAGATTCAGACATTACTGAACAACATTAAGTAATAATAAAGTCCACATTTACTATCCCTTGAGAATCATACTTTTAGAACTGGAAAGAACTTTAGAGATCCTCTAGCCCAAATCCAGCAAGTTGTATATAAATGATAGCTTTTATTAAGGTGACTTGCTCAAGGCCACACTACTAATAAGTGTTTGAGACAAGATTTAAACCCAGGTCTTCTTGATCTGGGTTGTACTCAAATCTAGCACTCTACCCACTACGCCACTTTGCTATGGAAAATGTTTGGTAAATCTTATGACACCATGTTATTATCCTCCCCTCCTCTTCCCAGTCATCTCCTACTTCTGGCCACCCTTCACTCCTCCTTTTGAACCACCCTTCCTTCCTCCTTCTCCTCCCTAGTCATCTCCTTTTGTGGCTCCCTTCTCCTTTTCCTCTCATTCCCCAGGAAACTTTCTCATCCCCTTCTTGTATCTTATTCCCTTCTGTTTTAAGAATATCAACCTGTCCCCTTAATGAGAACCTCATGCAGGCATCCCATCTTGCACAAAGGCAAAGAGTTCCACAAAAATCAGAAAAAGCAGGGAAGAAGGGAATGACATAGAGCTTCTCAATTTTCTTTTAGGCCCACTGCCTGATTTCTTTTAGGCTTCCTGCCTGCTTTCTTTTGGGCCTTGGGCCCATGCTAATCACATGGTTGCCACGGCTCTTTAATGTTCTGGCTTTTGGCTCACGCTGCATCCCAAGAATGGGGTGGGGGGAGGTGGAAGGAGTCTCACTTTCATTTTTATTATTGATACAAAGAAGAACAACGACTTGTGTTTACTGAAAATTAATTTTTTGGAAATTACTTTGTCATTTGTTTTACTCTTCTTAATTAAAATTTACTTGGTGCAGAAAACACCCCATAAATTAATTCAAATACAACAGCAAATTAATTAGCATTTAGTTACCAGACATTACTCATAAGCTGGACGAATTGTTTTCAGCCTGTCATCTGCATTTGGCATCAGTAGTGTTAGGGCAGGGCTGATTTGGGAGTGTGGGTTGTGTGGGCTAACTGCTCCCCCAGGGAGCTCTGCCTTATTCCCAAGGAAGTTACTTGTACACCAAGGAATAAAGGTGAGGCCAGACTGAGCTTGGGCTCCTGCACACTAATTATATTCATACCAATAGTGCCCACTTCCTTCCAAAAAGGCTATTAGGAAAGACACAGAAAATTGCCATGACAAAGCTGGGTATGGAGCGATCTTGCTTAAAGGCAGGGGGATTACCAGAATGATCTATGAGGTTACTTCTAGACAGAGGATCCTGTGTTTTGGTGTAACTCAGGCCTACAGAAGTATTGTTTTGAGTCTCTTTTATCCTAAAGAAACAGATTTAATGATAGCTGAGATTCCAATAGACAGGAGGGAAAATCTTTTCAGATAGATAGGGGGGACAGAAGGAGGAGAGGAGAGGAGAGAAAGACACAGAGACAGAGAGAGAGAGAGAGAGAGAGAGAGAGAGAGAGAACATGAAGTGTTTACTTTATGCCATGCCCCCTGTTAAGCATTTAGAGATAGAAATAAGACAAGTAATATAGTTCCTTCTCTCAAAGAGCTTACACCATCATGGGAGAAGACCAAGCAGTAAAGAGGAGCTGGAAAGCTCCTCTTTAGGGTACCTGGCAAGCTGAAAAGGCAGCTGATAAGGAAGAAGAGACAAGATCTGGAGAGTGGAGGAGTTGGGAATGGAATGGAGTATTACTAAAGCCCCTACTGCAGTATTCTTCTTGTCAGGCAGACAACACTCAGGAGACTGGGGCTTCAGGACAGAAGCTTCTCCAGAGTGGCAAGAAGGCTGTCTAATTGAGTTCCATCTTGGTACCATATAAGGAAGGATAAGGGAACATGTAAGGATCACAGATTTAGAGATGGAAGGAACTTTAGGGGTCAACCAATGAAACTCCTTCATTTTACACATAAGGACACTGAATCCCAGAGAAGAGAGGTGACTCACCATGAGTCACAAAGGCAAAAGCAGGATTTGAACCCAGACTCTTTGGATCTTCCAAAGCTGCCACTCTTTCTGCTTTGTCACCTTGGGAGAAATGCCACCACTTCTTATGACTAGAGGAAGGAACTCTGCTTCTCCAGGTCTTCCCTTCCTGGCATTGTGGTAAAGTTGGGCAAGAGTGCCTCAGACATGAGATAGTCCCCTGCCCCAAGCTCAACAGTAAAATGGGGAAGCAGAAGACCTTAGCTACTGACCTAGCCTCTCTTATCTTTACACCATGAACAAATACAACATCTAACCAACTTAGCTCAGTCCAGCCCTCAACAGCAACCATTGCAATCTCACCCTCACATGATTCCATTTTACCTATGCAAAGCAGCAGCTCCATAAATAGTTCCCTTCCTGACAAATGGGAGAGTCATCTTGGATGGGAAGTGCACTGATAAGCAATGATGTATAGGCTGCTTCTCTAGCAAGATAACTTTGCTCCTGCAATTCAGAGTCCATTCAGGGAAAAGGGGGGAGGCAGAGAACACCTGGCATATGTGCTTACAAACAGATGGAAGGGTCATTACAAGGAGGATTCACTCAATCTAATAGCAGTAAGATGTAGCAGAACAAGTGCACGACCTGGAATCAGGAGAGACCTGGGTTCAAATTCTGACTCTTACTGACTCTATGACCATGAGTATGTAGGATGGTCTAGCTGAAAGAGTACTGGATTTGGAATCAGAACTGAATTCGAATTCTACTGTGCCATATATTATCTATGTGACCATGGACAAATCACTTCTCCTCTATGAGCCTCAGTTGTTTCATCTGTAAAATGAGGGGGCAGACATGATGACCACTAAGATACCTCCAGCAATCAATCTATGATCCTATAATCTTGTGATCTAGGTCTGTTCCTCACTTGCAAAATGGGGATAAGAATACTGTAGTACCTACGTGAGAGGATTGTGAGGACCAGATAAGAGATAACCTAGGCAATGTGCTATAGAAATGTCAGCCATTGTTATCAAAATAATAATTGCCATTTCTCATATGGTACTTTAAAATTTATTATGAGTTTTCACCTTATTTTACAAATGAGTAAATTGAGGCTCAAAGAAGGGTATATTATCTGTGTATAACAAAAAGTCAACTGTGTGACTTTGGACAAGTCATTTTACTTTTCTAGCATCAGTTTCCTCTTCTGTAAAAATAAATTTATAAAATAAAACAAATTATTATTAATTATTTATATACTACTTTAATTTTCATAAACCATTTTGCATACCCTTTTCATTTGATCCTCAAAACCCTATGAAGTATGTGAATTATTATTCCTATTCTATACTTGAGATATTAAATAATCTGCCCAAGGTCATTTAGCTAATTAGTGTCATAGATGGAATTTGAACTGAGATCTTCTTGACTCCAGCTTCAGCACTCCATCTACCACATCAAGCCGCCTCTTGGATGACATCTAAGGTACCTTCCAAGTCTAAATTTATGTCAAGTTGGAATTATTTTCTTTCCACTCTACCAAGTTGCTTCTGTCCTATATGAGGTATCTCCCACCTCTCACCTTCATATTGCCTTCTAAGAAACTAGTCACAAGATCTTTCACAGGTTAACTACAGCTTCCCTCTGCATTCGGTGAATATATCCTCCACCTCCTCCCCCCAAAAAAACCACCCCCAAGTCCTTATTATCCAAAAAAGCTCTAATTTGGATTGGAGAGTAGAATTGAGGATGAATTAGAAAGTGAGACTGGAGATGACCATAAAAGGTCTATCTACTATCTTGTATCAAGTCGAGGTGAGGAAAAACTTGTAATTTCTGTAAGCTAAGCTCTAGATTATATTCTGTAGAAGATACAAATACATACCAGATATGCCTTCTCCCTCCTGTCAGGTACTGACATACTATACAGCTATAAAGTAAGAACGCCAACTTTTTAAACAAATAGGTAAGGTTTTCATGTCCAAACAAGTCTTGTCTTCTTCAAATTATTCAGAAATTCAAATTTTAAAAACTCAGAGGTTCTACCTCACATCCACCAGATTAGCAAAAAAAAAAAAGGACCAATGACCAAAAAAAAAAAAAGGAAAAAAAAATAATTTTGGTGGGGCTACAGGAAAAGAGGTTTATTGACACACTCTTGGTGGAACTGTGAATCGGTGAATCCACTCCAGAAAGTGGAACTTTGAACAGAAATTCACTAAACTCTACCTTTGACCCAGAAAAATTACTAGTAGGTCTCTACCTCAGAGAGATCAAAGAAAAAGTTCTACATGTACAAAAAATATTTACATCAGCTCTTTTTATGTAGGGGTGAAGTACCAGAAAATAAGGAGGTATCCATCAATTGGGGAATGGCTGAAAAATGATACCATTTGAATGTAATGGAATAATTCTATGTTACAAGAAATGAAGAAAGATATAGTTTTAGAGAAACCCGGGAAAACTTGTATGAACTGATGCAGTCAAGTGAAGAGAACCAGGAGAACAATTTATACTACTTCAAAAGCATTATAAAATGGACAATTTTGAAAGATGTAAGAACTCTAATCAATGTAATGACCAACTATGA
The DNA here is from genome assembly GCF_900497805.2 of Vombatus ursinus. Taxonomy (NCBI): domain Eukaryota; kingdom Metazoa; phylum Chordata; class Mammalia; order Diprotodontia; family Vombatidae; genus Vombatus; species Vombatus ursinus. Next base: position 1,022,481 of record NW_020951934.1, read on the forward strand.
TTTCAATGATGGAGAATGCTACCACCTCCCAACAAAGAGGTGATGGACTAAATATAAAGAATGAAACACATTTCTGGACATGGCCAATATGGAAATTTATTTTATTTAACTATGCAAAACAACAGTTTTGCTTTGCTTTTTCTTTCCCAGTTGGAGGGCAGAAAGTGGGAGGCAGAAAAAAAAATGCTTAACAATTCAAAAAATCAAATTTAATTTGAAACAACTTAGTCACTTTGGAAGGCTATATACTCATTTCAGCAACTCAAAATATTTCTAGTACACCTATTTTGAAATTTCCTATGGCACACTCTTTAAAATATTCTCAGTGGAGGCAAATCTTGGTTCTGTGAAGATGGATTTGATTTTTGGAAACAGCCAAAAGCCATTTGGAGCCAAGTCTGAGAAAAAATAATAGCACCTGACATTTACCTAGCATTTTAAGGTTGAGAAAGCACTTTACATACATTATCTCATTTGATCCTCACAATAACCTTGTAAGGTAGGTAATTTTCTTTTTTTGGTCCAGGACTGTGATTTCATTGATGTAGGGAACTCCCACAGAGAAAATTCCCTTTATCAATGCAGCCCTGCAACTATTCTGTAACTTGAAGTCTTAGATATGCTTGGGGACATTAAGAGACTTCCCAAGGATCACAAAGCCCATAAGTCAGATGTTAGATTTGAACTCACATCTTCTTGGCTCCTAAACCATCCCCTCTCCCCACTTCTGCCATGTTGCTTTGATCATTATTATTCAGCTCATAATGGTCCAGTAACAATACTAGTAGAAGTAATAGCTGGCATTTATGTACCACTTTTAAGGTTTGCAAAGAGCTTTACCTATGTTATCTCTCTAAAACAGTATTGATCTGAAGAATAAAGGGATTAGCCTTGAAATCAGGAAGTCTTGGGTTCAAGTTTTGCCTTTGGCATTCACTACCTTTTCAACCCTGCACAAGTCACTTCTCTGAACTTCTTTTCTCATCCCTGAAATGAGTGTAATAAGATTTATGCTGTCATGAGAAATGTTCTTTGTTAACCTTAATGTTAACTCAGTACTATGACTTTTATAACAAAGATAGCCTAGGAGACAGGTAATATGGTGTAGTGGGCACAGGACCAGCCTTGGAACTAGGAAGAAATGAATTCAACTCCTGTATTCTGACACACACTGGCTGTGACCATAGGCACATCATTTAATCTCTCAGGGCCCCTTTCTAATTCTCTAAGACTGAAAATTATTCATGAGTTATCAATGTATATCTATGGAAGGAGTTTCCACACCAGGAGTTCCCCACATCAGTGCAGTCTGGAACTATATACTACTGAGAAAGGAAAAAGAGAGAGAGAGAGAGAGAGAGAGAGAGAGAGAGAGAGAGAGGAAGAAGAAGAAAAAGAAGAAGAAGAAGAAGAGGTAGAAGGAGGAGGAGGAGAAAGAGGGGAAAGGGAGGAGAGAGAGAAGAAGGGAGGGAAAGGAGAAAGAGAGTGGGGGAGGGAGACAGACAAAAATAGAGAAACAGAAAAGAGGGAGGGAGGAAAAGGGGGAACAGAGAGAGCAAGAGGGAAGGAGAGAACAAGAGAGAGGAGAGAGAGAGAGAGAGAGAGAGAGAGAGAAAGGAAGGAAGAGGGAGGGGAGACAGAGATACAGAGACAGAGAGAGGGAGGAAGCAAAAGGAAGGAAGGAAGAGAAGAAGGAAGGAAGCTAAGTACCTCAATAATGCAATTAACTCAGTTTTAAAGATGAAAAAACTGAAATTCAGAGAGACTGAGACTTTCCTAAGGTCACAAAACTATTAGAAAGCAAAACAAAAACTCAAATCCAGGATTTCTGATTTCAAACCCAATGCCCTTTCTACCACACCACTCCAACTCCCTAAAGCAGTTTTCTGGCCATATTTTTTTTTTTTTGTTAAAAGCCACATAACCCAGAGCAATGCCATTGGAAAAACCAATCACTGGCCCACTGTTTTTTTCCTTTTGCAACATATAGAATCTCTTTTACAATTCAAAACATCTCTGTGAGAAGTCTGATTGGCCATTTTGATGTCATTGGATGACTTATGCCTAAACAGGGGCCACTGATGTCAAAGAAACAAAACAACATTAGCTTGCTTGGGGAACTGGATGAGCCCAGTCTCTGGGTTCATGGGGATGTTCCAGTTTTCCACTGCAGACATTGGTACTTTGTTTTCGATCATGCTGAAAATGCCACTTTACATCACCCTAGTTACTATTTTACTCCAAAATGTGTTATTTTGTCCAGCTTCCCTTGAAAGATCAGAACAAATGTCAGGTCGTCACTGCTTCTGTTCATCCCTCCAAATGTGTGGCACAATTTTCGCAGAATCTCTCCTCGCATTCAAGCTTCCTTTCAGAATGGGTCTGTTTCTTTATCTAAATTTAACTCTTCAGCCATCGTCCTTGGAGTGAGTCATCTATTGGAACAAATGAAATCTCTGACCTTTTCAACAGTGCCCTTGGTCCTGGGGATGATTGGGCAGCCACTTTATGCATCATCATCACAAACGTCTTCCTGACCCTCTTTAAACCTTTTGTGCTTGTCATAAGCTTCAGCTCTTGACATTGCTTCATTCTTTGTACTTCTTTTGACATGTCAAGTGCCCCCACTTGCAGATTTGTTTAACTTCCCATAGAATTGTATATTAATTCTGTGCCCTACATAGCAGTCATCCATTTTTATTCTGATTCAAAATAACACAGACCAATATTTATCACAAGGATCAGAGAAACATAGATGACTTAGGGGCCATCGAGTTCAACCTCTTCATTTGACAGATGAGGAAACTGAGGCCTAGAGACTTTAAGTGACTTGCCAAAGATGACATAGGTGGGATTTGAGCCCAGGTCCTCTGACTCCAGAGCAAATGCTCTATCCATTACCCTACCACCTCCCACACGATTATGGAAAAACCACTGGATTTGGACTCAGGCACTCAATAACCATGGAACATTGGGAAAGTTGATTAATTTCTCTGAATCTCTGTTTCCTCATCTATAAAAATGGGACTAATAAAACCTATAGTACTTCCTTCATGGCATTATTGTGAAGATCAGATGAGATAGTAGGTAGAAATCACTTGGTAAACCAAGAAATATACAGGATGATCCCAAAGTCTTAATGCCATTTAAGCTTTAATAAGAATTTAATTGAAATTGCACTGACTCTGGAGACACTGCATAATCAGCTGAGATCATCACCATCATCGTCATCCCACTTTTGAGCATAATGCTAATTGATCTTAAAAAGGTCTGCTGCTACAAGCTGAAACACATTGCCACATGACCCTGATATGATCACTTCCCAGTTCTATCCAATAAGCATGAATTAACACCTACCAACATATCTGGCAGTATATTATGTGTATGGATATGTTATGTTAAGGCAGCCAAGTGGCACAGTGGATAGAGCACTGTACTTAGTGTCAGGAAGACCTGAGTTCAAGTATGGCCTCAGACTTATTATCTGTATGATTCTGGGCATGTCACTTAACCTCTTTTTGCCTGTTTCCTCATCTATAAAATGGGGATAATAATAGCACTTACCTCCCAGAGTTGTTGTAAGGATCAAATGAGATAATAATTGTAAAGTGCTTAGCACAGTACCTGGCATATAGTAAGCACTATATAAATGTTAGCTACTATTATTATTATCACTACTGGGGCCACAAGGACAAAATGGTCCCTGCCTTCATGGAGCTTACTTTCTACTACAACACATAAGTAAATATTGTTGTTATTTGTCTTTTGTTTTTGAAGAAGACCAATGACATAACAATGAGTGATGTCTTGACTTGCACATGAATTGGATTTAATTGAGGAGGAGTTGCACAAATCATCAGCCTCACTCTCTCTTCATTGAAGTCCAGTGGCAAGACAAAATTCAAGAGGACTGCTGATGGCCTGGGATGCAGTGGATGACCTTGGTATCTTTGATGGCCAACCAACCTCTTAGCATTCCACAGTACCTACTTTTGCCACCTTCATGTCCATTGGAACAAATTGTTCTCATACACCTGTTTTGCCAGGAGAAGTCTTCACATACTTGGGGTAGGCATTACCCTAACTCACCAATGGGCTTAAAACCTGTTGGTACTCGCAACCTGGCTTAGCCCATCTGCAGAGACAGTTTACCAGAGTGTGGCTGCTGCACCTGCTACAGCTTCTTGGAGTCACAGGTGAGAGTTGGGTGACAGGTAGACTCTAAAGGTGGAAAGCAGCCCTCACACCAGAGGTGCTAGTGCTGCCTGTATACTATACATAAAAAGATAATTTGAAAAGGGAGAGAAGAAGGACAAAGCATTGACAATTAGGAGGGAAGCCTTCCCTTATAAGAGGCTGAATTAAGCCTTGAAGAAAGTTGAAAAGGATTCTAAGAATTGGAGGTAAGGAGGGACTACATTCCAGACACGGAGAGCAGCCTCTGCAAAGACATAGAAAGAAATAGGAAATGAAATACTGCATATGAAGGCACAGCAACTAGGGTATTTTGTCTGGCACACAGACAGCATGAAGCACAGAGGAGTAATGAGAGCGGGCCAGCCATGGCTTTGCCCAGGTTACTGAAATTCAGAAGATGTTGGTGACTCTTGCAGCCCTTCAAGAGCAAAAAGAAACAATTGGGCTTAGCAAAGAAAAACAGTTGAAATATTAAGGTATTAAAGGTGCTTTCTCCCTGTTCCACCAATTTAGCAAACATACCCAGTGAGATTTCCCCTAGTCCAGCCCTGTTCTATGCTTCTCTGACTTTCCCCAACACCACCATGATCATGTTGAAGTGTCCAGGAGTCTCCAAGTGCCATGACTCCCCTGGCTCACATTTGGTGGCACTTGCTATAGGCATAGAAATGGCTAGTTTTAGCTCTTGTAGGGCACCTAGGGCAACCAGGTAGCGTCAGCAAGACTTATCTCCCTGAGTTCAAGTCCGGCCTCAGATACTTACTACTTATATGACCCTGGGCAAGTCATTTAACCCTGCTTGCCTCAGTTTCCTCATCTGTAAAATGAACTGGAGAAAGAAATGGCAAATGACCAGTATATTTGCCAAGAAAATCCTAATTGGGGTCACAAAGAATCAGACACTCAGTGACTGAACAATAATAACAGCAGCTCTGGTAGAGAAAAGTAATGAGATAAGTCTGGAAAAATAGTCTGGAACCAGACAGGACCAGGATTTAAATTCTGAGCCTCTTTGACTTCCACAAGGCACACATGAAAATCAGGCTTATTACTTTAGTTGTACCTCATAATTGTGCCCCTAGATCTCCAAGCATGGCAGAAAATTAGTATCTGCCTTCTATCCATCTGAAAGTGACTTCACCATGCCCCTATAATTTACCCACCTGTATTATAGCTCATCTAAGCGGCAGTCTGATGTAGTGAATAGAGAGCTGGCCCTGGATCCAAAAAGATCTGCATTCAAGTCCCATCTCTGATATGTCCTGGCTATGTGCCAGCCTGCACTGGTTTAAGGAATTTCCTCACCTTGAAGTTCCCACTTCCAATGAAAGCATAGGTTTAGTCCATATCTCTATGCAGCCTGTGTATATCCACCCCAAAATTCCTCACTCTGGAGGAAGGCAGTTCTTGCAAGCCTTAACAGGTGGCAGAATGGACCATGAGTTGGACAACTCGCAACAAAGATGCTGGAAGACTAACCCAAAATGAGGGGTAAGGAAGCCTCTCAGTCACAGTCCCCAAAAGAAAATCTCTCTCCAATTCTTTGGAAGCAGAGAAATATGAGGGATGAATTTAAGGAGTCCTTTATTCAAAGAAAGTTTTGGCATTCTGCCATGTGCTAGCAGCGGGCAGTTCTGCAGACTGCAGAGAGTGAGAGAGCACGGAAGGAGCTGAAAACCAGGGAGCCAAACACAGACCTCTCCCAGTCCTCGCCAAATGGAAACAGGAAAAAAGAACAGAAAGGAGCAGTCAGGCAGCAACACAGTTTCCTATGGCCATGTGAGTCTGGCCCCTGGGTCCTGTGTTCCAGCTCCCCAGCTGTTAGCTGTCCCTGACTCCCCCTTTATCACCACCACCAGTAGAAGTACCCCCTGCAATCTGCTAACATCTCCCTTGTCTCAATTCCAGTTGCCAACTCCCCGGGACTGAGCCCTGCTGAGCATTACTCCCAGAGGGTGCCACTGGGCATTGCTTCCTGGTGGCCCCCACTTACCCATACCCTAAAGGAAAGTGGCAGGGAGAAGTTTGGGGGGGTCCCCGATTAAAAAATTGGCTGGGCGATGCTTTATGCATGCATCTGTTATGCTAAAATAACCATCCTTTCTAACCAGGCCCACCTGCTGTCTTTTTCAATTTTAAGTATTTCTAAGTAGCAATCAAATCAGTATAATTTGTTCTTTATCTCGGCAAAACCATTGTGAAAGAAAAATGTGACCATTATGTTACATCAGGGAAAAATACAAGCCTTTTATTTGCAGCCTTCTCTCTATTCTATCAGATCTCACAGTTGTCATTATGCCAGTTGTAGTTAACGCTGTTCAAATGAACAGAGCTTTCTTTAATCACTCTACCCTTCTTTCCCCTAAATGCTTTTTTTCCAAGGTTATGGTTTTCGGAGATAAATACATAAATACCAATGTTATGAATACGTTAAGGGTATCCAAGAGACAGCTCTCAGGATTTGTAGCAAGAGACTGCTGTCATTGGAGTTACACAATAGCCGGCTGATGTTTTGAGTATGAAGTTACCGGGTATTAGGAGAAGGCCTGATACCCTGCTCAGAGGCGTCAGGCTATTTTTGAGCAGATCACAATAGAGCACACTGCAAATGCTGGCTTTATAAATCAGGTATCAGAATCCTCATCACTAATAACCACAACAGTAGGGCTAAAGGCTATGGGCACCCCCTCTGCTTCTTTTTAGTCTCTATGTTCTCTAAAAGCCCAGGCTTCTTGGTGCTAGTGATTGCCAAAGCAAAGAGGACAAATGGAGGTGGGACTTTCTGAGCTGAAGAGCAATCAGTCAATAAACATTTGTTGAGCATCTCCAATGTACCAGACATTGTGCTAAGTGCTGGTTCATGTAGATCATCTCATTAAATCCTATCATTTTATAAATTAGGAGATATAGGGTCTGAGAGGGGAAGTAACTTACTAAGGGTCACACGGCTGGGACGTGACAGAGCCAGAAGGGAAACTCAAACTTCCTGATCCCTTATCTATTTTTTTTTCCCATGGCATCTCACCCAAGAACATACCAACCTTTTGCCAAATATCACACGGACATGATCCTGAGACTGAATCTAACCTTTTGGCTGGATACAAGGCTTGGGAAGCTGAGTGTCAGGGAGAAGCTTCAGGGGTCATCTCCCATATAGAGAGGTCAGCTGAAGATGTTCATGCCAAATGCATTAACTACAACTGGCCTGATGATGATTATGAGTTCAGAGAGAATTATTGCATACATCAAGGGTTTGATCTAAATACTTCCAAGGAGTCACCTCCTGCCACATGGTTGGCACTGCTTTGGAGGGTAGGACTCACCTCCATTGGCTTAGAGGAAGAGTATTTGTTATCCTATGGGAGATGCTCCCATGCCACTAGGAACATGAGTCAGCAAGTTTGTAGGGGTTGAGATGCTCCTATCTCCACTTCCAGACTGAAACTGGGCTTTTCTGCTTCATGTGTCAACTAATTTCAGGGTGTAGTTGCCACTCTTTAAAATAAACCAGGAGGAGTACGCTCCACTTTGCAGCTGCTACCCTGCCTTGTTTAAACTCCATGCCCCTCCCAAGATAACCTCTTCACTTCTAAACTCACCACCATGCTGTTAACTGAAGCCTTGACTGACCACCTCTATCAGCCTCTTCTCCTCTGTTGGAGGGCTGGAGGGCAGAGTACTAAACTCCTCCCAATACCTTCCTTTACAGAGGGCAGAAACTGGACTCTCACATCATTCCACTTTGCATCTGCTGCCCTATCTGGTTTCAAGTCCACTGAATGAGATACATCAATTGGGTACCCCCTGGTGTCCTGTGCTTCCCCTGGCACCCTGCTTTTTTGCCTCCTTTTGTGTTTTGTCTCCTCCTTTAGATTATAAATTCATTGAGGGCAGGGACTATCTCTCTTTTTATTAAATGTATCCCCAGCACTTAGCACAGTGCCTACCATATCATAAGCACTTAATAAATGCTTATTGGATTTGGATTGGTTAGGGACTGGAGGGGGTCACAGCTGGCATTAGGAGGGCCAACAAGGGCACAAATACCAAGAAACTCCAGGCCAATTTCTGGGATCCATTTTCCCCCACTGTGGGCAGCACCAACACAACCAGTTAGGATTGTTTTTTTTTTTTAATGTCTCAGAAGTAAAAGAATTTCCTGAAAAGTTTCTGGGATGTTCTGTCATTGTGACTGTGATTCCTTTGAAAGAGAAAAGGTTGGAGGGAAGGAGCATTTGGATTTCTTTTTTTTTCTTTTAAATGAAAGACAGGATTTACTCTACAGTTTCAATGAAGGCAGGAACCAGATCCCAGATTCACCTCAATGCTTCTTCCCAGCCATTTTCCTCCCATGTTGGTAAGTGTACTTCACCTCATCTTCTTTCCATCTCTGCCTCTGGGAGCAGTAATCAAATCAAGACTATCATTCCTTCTAGAAAGGCGATGGTGTCAATAGACTGCCATATTATTCCACTCACCAAACCTGGGACTTTCCAAGTCAAAACATTCCACCTTGGCTACCACTCCACCCTATGTGTCACCTACCCCTAGTAGAATGTAAGCCTCTTTAGGGCAGGGGCTGTCTATTTTATATTTGTATCCTCAGGATCTGGAATACATTTAGCACTTAACAAATACTTTTTTCATTCACTCAATCATGCTTTCAGGTTATATATTAACTTTGTATCTCCTCTTTTGCTTAGCACAATGTATCCTGTATGGGTTCAATAGATGTTTACTAAATGAATGCAAATATGACCATCACAGTCATTTCTTAACTCCATGCCTATAGATGCTAAAGGTGATGAACATCAAATAAAGATAGTTTATCCAGGTAATTCCTCTAGAACAAGTGTTGGTAAACCAATAATATTTGACATTTAGATAGTACTTCACATACAAGAGTTCACTTGAGCCTCACAACAAACCTCTGAGGAAGGTATTACAGATGTTATTGTACACATTATCCCCCAAGGAAATAGGCTTAGAGATTTGATCATGGTCAAACAGTCTTTAAGTGCCAGAGACAGGATTTAAACTCATATCTTCCTTACTCCAAATCTAGAAAAATATCCACTAAGCCAGACTACCTCTCCCCTTAAAAGAAAAACCTCCATTCCAAAGACTACAGGAAAAGACTCTTCATTGGCCACAAATCCCATTGATAAATTGAACCATTAAGCAGTTTACCTCTGAAGCCTTCCTACCTCATTTCCTGTGAACTGCCCGTACCAAATGCACACATTACCTGTGTGTTCAATGCTGTCATGCTGTCCTCTGACTATTCAAAATTCTAGCTATTCAAATGGATCCCAGAAATTGGCCTGGAGTTTCTTGGTATTTGTGCCCTTGTTGGCCCTCCTAATGCCAGCTGTGACCCCCTCCAGTCCCTAACCAATCCAAATCCAATAAGCATTTATTAAGTGCTTATGATATGGTAGGCACTGTGCTAAGTGCTGGGGATACATTTAATAAAAAGAGAGATAGTCCCTGCCCTCAATGAATTTATAATCTAAAGGAGGAGACAAAACACAAAAGGAGGCAAAAAAGCAGGGTGCCAGGGGAAGCACAGGACACCAGGGGGTACCCAATTGATGTATCTCATTCAGTGGACTTGAAACCAGATAGGGCAGCAGATGCAAAGTGGAATGATGTGAGAGTCCAGTTTCTGCCCTCTGTAAAGGAAGGTATTGGGAGGAGTTTAGTACTCTGCCCTCCAGCCCTCCAACAGAGGAGAAGAGGCTGATAGAGGTGGTCAGTCAAGGCTTCAGTTAACAGCATGGTGGTGAGTTTAGAAGTGAAGAGGTTATCTTGGGAGGGGCATGGAGTTTAAACAAGGCAGGGTAGCAGCTGCAAAGTGGAGCGTACTCCTCCTGGTTTATTTTAAAGAGTGGCAACTACACCCTGAAATTAGTTGACACATGAAGCAGAAAAGCCCAGTTTCAGTCTGGAAGTGGAGGTAGGGGCATCTCAACCCCTACAAAATTCTGGCTATTCAAAGAACCATCAAGGGTTCTATGCTTCAAAATTAGTCTTCCTCCCCATTAAAATTCTGATTTGCTAAGTATGGTTGATCTTAGCAAGGAGTTAAGAGGAAAGAAACAAGATAATCTGTTTAAAGTAACTAAGAACTGATAGCCCTCTACCTTTAGTAGGTGAACTTTAAGAGGGGATTATATTGGTCAAACTCTCTAATTGGTACATTATAGGAGAAGGAAATTTTGGGGAAGAGAGGTTGGAAACAAAATACCCATAGTCTACTCCATCTCTCCCACCCATCCTGCAGAACAAAGGTCAACAAATTAGCCTCCTATTTATGAAAGTAAGAGTTCTGGATTTCTGGATAAGATGACTGCCCAAGCAAAGGTTCACTACTCAGTTCTCCTATACATACTCCAGAAAGAAAAAAAAAAGCTGAAAATAGCACCATAATTAATGACCAAAAAATCCATTGAAAAACTATTGTGAATTCATCTATCACAGAATTGTATCCAAAAAGTCTTCCAGAAGCCAGTCAACAGGAAAAAGGGGTGTCAAAAAAGTCAGCATCAGAGTTCAGGCAAACCAGACAGCAACCTCTCAGTTCAACCAGAGACTCCTGTAGTCTGCAAGGCTATCTATCTGAAAGCAGCACAAGTCAAGGATTCTTCTGAAAAAGCCTTAGGCAGTTAAAAAAAAAACCTACAGTGGAGACCTTGGAAAGGCCCAGAAGTGGCAAGAACTAGCTTGGGTGTGGTGGCCTCAGAACCCTAGGCCCAGGTCCTTAGCATTCTGTTTTTTGAGTCATAGAGGATACTGAAGATCCAAGGCTCCAAACCTCAAAGATCTCCAAACCCCCAGGAGGTGTAAGTCAATGCAGGAAATTAAGTAACCCAAGTTAGGACCAATGAGGGCTCACTACTTTGTCAAAAAACATAGCAGGGAACAGATCTTGTCCCTGACAAAAAAGCCTCAATTCAGAAAGTAAGTCTAGAGATATGAGCAAACAGAAGATATCAACCTCTACAAAGCATTATAATAGGTCTAGAGATACTCAAAATTCAAATATAGAAGAAGAATACAACTCCATAACAGAGTACTCAAAGACTCAAAGGGGGGAAAAAGTGAATTTTCCAAAAATACTACATAAATACCTAGAGGAAATGAAACAAAAGATTAAAAAAAATGAAACAAAAGCTCTTGAGGAAAGAATTGTAAGGGGGAATAAATAGTTTGTAATAAAAGTGATAAATCTTACACTGGAAATTATATCCCTAAAAATTAGAATATATCAAATAGAATTTAATGATTCCATGAGACAGTAAGAAATATTAGAATGAAATCAAAATGGTGGGGGGAGGAATGGAAAAAAAAGTATAATATATCAAAAATAATTTTGGAAAACAGACTAAAGAGAAATCATTTAAGAATCAATGGACTCCCCCAAAAAACTCATAATTTTTAAAACAGACTCTATATTTCAAGAAATCATACATAAAAATATAAAGAAAGTGAAAATAGCATGTTTTGATCTGCATTCAGATTCCATCAGTTCTTTCTCTAGATGTGGATAGTATTTTCCATCATTAGTCCTTTGGAATTGTCTTGGATCACAATATTGCTGAAAAGAACTAAGTTTCATAGTTGATCATCACACAACTTTGTTTCTACTGTGTACAGTGTTCTTCTGGTTCTGCTCACTTCACTTTACATTAGTTCATGTAAGTCTTTCCAGGTTTTTCTGAAATCCACCTGCTTGTCATTTCTTATAGCACAACAGTATTCCATTACATTTATATGTCACAACTTGAAACTAGTGATTTCTAATACTAGGATCCATGAGAAGAAAAGTGTGCAAACAGTGTGTGGATGAAGAGAGTGAGCATCAAAAGAATCTCACTCTTATCTGAAGCAGATAAAGGAGGGTTGTGCACACATGCATACACACACACACACAATTTGGTGAAAAGATACATCAAATTCAACATGGAAACAGACAGGAATAGGAAAAGGGAGTAGAGAGAGGGTGGAAATACCAGAGAGAGAATAGTCATTAACAAAACAAACTTCCTGATCCTAAAGAGAAGATTAAAAGGAAATATAAAGAAATGCAAAGAACTGGAAAATAAAAGGGTTCCTATCAATCAGGGAATGGCTGAATAAATCATGGCATATGAATGTAATATAAATATTGTACTGTAAGAAACAAAGAAAAAGATGTTTTGGAGAATACTGGAAAATAGAAACTGATATAGAGTAAAGTGAACAGGACCAGGAGAACTACTTATAAAAGGACAACAATATTATAAAGAAAAACAGTTTTGAAAGACTTAAGAATGCTAATCAAAGCAGTGATGCATGACATCTCCAGAGGACCTATGATGAAGCATGTTACACACCTGACAGAGAGATGGTAGACTCCAGGTGTTGAAGGATGCATACCTTTTTTGGGCATCTACTGTGTGGATTTGTTTTACTCAACTATAATCATTTGTTACAAGGTTCTCCCTGCCCCTATTTTTAATTAGGGGAGGGGGAGAGAGTAGTGGTGCTTATGCTCCATCTCACTTCCCAATAAAAAGAAAGAGGACCACTGAAACATTTTTAAAATGCTCAGAGAAGCACAGAATGTAGTTCAGAAAAAAAGCACAAACAAGCTGGACAATTTTGAAAAGAATTTGAGTTGAATTTATTATACACATTTTAAAATTTTAAGCAGTAGGGACAGAGATTCATTGTTTCATATATAATTCCCTTTCTGTGTTATATTTTGTATATAGAAATGCTCTTTCTGTTAAGTTTAGAATACCAACTTTTTTCTTTTTTCTTTTCTTTCTTTTTTTCTTTTCTTCTTTTTTTTTAACAAAATAAGAACAAATTCCACTTTGGCCACTGATCATTGAATAAAGAGAGTGATGTCATGGACAGAAATATACAAACCAGACCTGAACTCACAAAAGAAAACCTTCATAACCAGAATCCAACTATAGAACTCACAACTTTTCAGAGAAAGAACAACCAAGCAAACTGGTATCTAGGATTAATACTAAAATTTAATGACCAGATGTCATTTGGTCCTCTCAGATTGGTCTTAATCTCTCACAGCCAAAGAACAAGATAACAGAGAGAATAATGAAATACTAATAGACATTTCTGTACTGCTTTAAAGTTCTCTACACCATCTCATTTCAGTCACACAAGAACCCTGTGAGGAATTACAGATATTATCTGCATTTTATGTATAAGTAAACTGAAGCTCAGAGAGTCAAAGAAACTTGATCATGGTCATACCATGATCATGACCATGCTTATGGTCATAAAAGTAAGTGACAAAGGTGAGGTCCAGACATAGGACTTCCTGACTCCAAATATAAAGTTATTTCTACTACAGTGAGTGGCCCCTCTAATATGACCCCCAAACATTAAAAAATTTTCAGTCTTCAAAAAAACAAAAGGAAAACAAAGTCATTTTACCTTACTTGCTGAAGCAGGAAAGTATACTTAGAATTTACAAAGATGATCAATAAGGGCCTAACCAAAAGGGTTGTTTGAATGGCTGCCTGTAATCAGAAAATTTCATTAACCACCCCAGTCCCAGCAATCAACATTCCTATTAAGCAAGGTTTTAAAGCAAATTGATAGGACACTTTGGGTGAGTAATTAGAGTTGGCTCTTTGGGTGCTGGGGGTGTGGAAAGGGTGAGTCTAAAATGCTTTCTTCTAACATGTTTCCCTCTCTAGGAGTTACTTCTAGACTAATTCCACTGGGTGTGGCAGAATAAACACTGGATTTGGAATCATATAAGTTGGATTGGAGTGCCTGCTCCATTACTTCTTACCTGTGTGACTGCAGACAAACCACTTCATGTTTCTGGGCCTCAGTTTCCTCATCTGTAAACTGCTGAGATTGGCTTAGGTGGTCTCTGAAGTTCCCATCCAGCTCCATGTCTCTGATCCTAAGCTATCTACAATCCCCTCCAGCTCTAAATCATGTAGTCCTTTGCCCCTGGCTATCCCTCAGCCTCTCTCCTCTTGCCCTTTGTGGGAGCAGATTCTCCTCTCTTGGTAGAATAAAAGGAAAGATGCTCCTCTCAGGCTCACCACTGACAAACAGGAGTCCAGCTCTGTTGTTGGCATTCTCAACTTCTTGCCACAAAGTAGCTCCCAAGCTCAGCAAAAGGATTTTCCACTATGACTGAGATGGAAAGGTTATAATTATTCTCTTGGAAAGGGTAGAGTTATCAATAACATACACAAATAGTCATTTTTCTTTGCTGGTGCCCTTATGACAAGCACTAGGGATCCTGAGGGGAACACAGGGAAACGACTCCATCCCTCCCAGCTGCACCCCAACCCTCATTTGTTTTTCCCCCAAGAACAGGGCTGTAGTCCTGGATAGGACAGCTAATCAATCTTCTCTATTTGTCCTTTGAGGGGAGAGAGAGCACAGGGGCCAGGGTCCCTGGATGCTGTCTTGTGGTCAGCATCACGGGAATGCTCCTGGTCCGCTTTAAAGAGATCATCTGACCCTCTGTTTGATGGTTAGAGGCAACATAAGAGGGCACTCACCCCTTGCCAGCTTCTTTCCAGACGGAAAGGACTCACCAAGAGAAGTGTTGTGAAGCAGGGAAACGATATTAGCTGATGCCTCTCCCTTTCTACATTCCATGCTCCATTTTATTTCTAAGCCAAACCTCCACCACCTCCATCCACCCAGGCCCATCTTGGGCTTCTATGCTCTGCCTCTCCCTTCTTCCTGGCAAAACCAGCAAGATCTCAGCTACTCCCACATTGGAAAGTTTCTATAAACAAATCCACACTAAGGTCTTCATTACTGAGGCTGGCTTAATGCATTCAAATTGTTTTCCTTTGGGGGTGGAGCCAAGATGACAGAGGGAAAGCAATGACTTGATTGAGCTCTCCCCCACACTCCTCCAAATACCTATAAAAAAATAGCTCTAAACAAATTCTAAAGCAGCAGGACCCACAAAAAAACAGAGTAAAACAAATTTCCAGCCCAAGATAACCTGGATGGCTGATCGGAAAGGTATATTGCACCAGGCAGGGAGAGGAGCTCAGTTTGGCATGGGCGCTCAGGCCACAGCAAACCTGGAGCAGGCCTCAGAGGACTGAATCGCGGGCAGCTCTGGTGGCTTCCAGACTTCTCAACCCATGAATACCAAAGACAACTTAGAAGGTCAGTGGGAAAAGTCTGTGACTGCAGTGAAAGAAGAAGCTAGGTCTCAGCCACCCCCAGGGCAGTGGCTGCCTCCTGAGCTTCCAGCCCACAGACTGAGGCAGAATCGAGTGGCTGATCAGAGGGGGATTGCAAGGATCTCTTTACCAGTGCTGAGTCAGGAATCTCTTGCTTTGCCGTGCTTGGATCTGGGTCACAGTTCTGAGGGGCAGTCCTGGGGCGAGGAGGAGCACTGGCATGGTGGAGCTAGGAGTGGCAGTGGAGAGGAAACACCTCGCCCCTTATCATAGCACCTTGGAAGAATTAAAAATTTTCAGGTCCCTAGAAGTATCTCTGAAAACAGCTGTACAAACCCTCAAAGCTTGGGATAGTACATTCTCCACATTGGAAACAGACTCTTACCTTAACAAAGAGTTTAAAACTCAAGTAATCACTTGGGATCATGAGCAAGCAGCGCAAAAAGAGTCAGACTATATTATCTTACTTTGGTGACAAAGAAGGTCAAAACATACAACCAGAAGAAGAAAACAAAGTCAAAGCCCCTACATCCAAAGCCTCCAAGAAAAATATGAATCAGTCCCAGGCCTTGGAAGAGCTCAAAAGGGATTTTGAGAAGCAAGTAAGAGAAGTAGAAGAAAAACTGGGAAGAGAAATGAGAGTGATGCAAGAAAATCATGAAAAGCAAATTAACACCTTGCTAAATGAGACCCAAAAAAATACTGAAGAAAATACCACCTTAAAAAATAGCCTAACCCAAATGGCAAAAGAGGTCCAAAAAGCCAATGAAGAGAATGCCCTAAAAAGCAAAATTGGACAAATGGAAAAGGAAGTCCAAAAGCTTACTGAAGAAAATACTTCCTTAAAAATTAGAATAGAGCAATTGGAAGCTAGTGATTTTATGAGAAATCAAGACACTGTAAAACAAATCCAAAAGAATGAAAAATTAGAAAACAATGTGAAATATCTCATTGGAAAAACAACTGACCTGGAAAATAGATCCAGAGGAGAGAATTTAAAAATTATTAGACTATCTGAAAGCCATGATCAAAAAAAGAGCCTAGACATCAACTTTCAAGAAATGATCAAGGAAAACTGCCCTGATATTTTAGAACCAGAGGGCAAAATAGAAATGGAAAGAATCCACTGATCTCCTCCTGAAAGAGATCCCCAAAGGAAAACTCCTAGGAATATTGTAGCCAAATTACAGAGTTCCCAGGTCAAAGAGAAAATATTACAAGCAGCCAGAAAGAAATAATTCAAGTATTGTGGAAACACAATCAGGATAACACAAGATTTAGCAGCTTCTACATTAAGGGACCACAGGGCATGGAATATAATATTCTGGAGGGCAAAGGAGATAGGATTACAACCAAGAACCACCTACCCAGCAAAATTGAGTATAATTCTTCAGGGGAAAAAATGGTCATTCCATGAAATAGAGGACTTTCAAGCCCTCTTGATGACAAGACCAGAGCTGAATAGAAAATTTGACTATCCAATACAAGATTCAAGTGGAACATGAAGGGGTAAACAGGAAAGAGAAATCATAAGAGACTTATTAAGGTTGAACTGTTTACATTCCTGCATGGAAAGATGATATTTGTAACTCATGAGACCTTTGTCAGTATTAGGGGAGTTGGAGGGAAAAAATTATATGTATGTATATAGATAGATAGATAGATAGATAGATAGATAGATAGATAGATAGATAGATAGATAGATAGACAGAGGGCACAGGGTGAGTTGAAGATGAAGGGGTCATATCTGGAGAATAAAATTAAGGGGTGAGAGAGGATTATACTAGGAGAAGGAGAAAGGGAGAGGTAAAATGGGGTAAATTATCTCACAAAAAAAAACAGAAAAGAAAAGGCTGTTACAGTGGAGGGGAGATGGGGAAAGGTAAGAGGGAATAAGTGAATCTTATTCTCATAGGATTTGACTTAAAGAGGGAATAACATACACATTTAATTGGGTATGGAAATCTGTCTTACCCTACAGGAAAATAGGAGGGGAAGGGGAGAAGAGAGTAGGGGGATGATAGAGAGGAGAGATGATTGGGAAAGGGGGTAATCAGAAGCAAATACTTCTGAGGAGGGACAGGGTCAAAAGAAAGAATAGAATAAATGGGGAGGCGGGATAGGATTAAGGGAAATAGAGTTAGTTTTTCACAGCATGTCTACTATGGAAGTAGCACATGTATAGCCTATATTGAGTTGCTTGCCTTTTCAATGAAGGTGGGTGGGAAGGAGGAAGGGAGAGAATTTGGAACCCAAAGTTTTAAAGACACGTTTAAAAAAAAGTTTTCACATGCAACTGGGAAATAAGAAATACAGGAAATGGGTTACAGAAACCTATCCTGCCCTCCAGGAAAATAGAAGGGGAAGGGGATAAGAGAAGGGGGGAAGAAATAGAAGGGAAGGCAGACTAGGGGAAAGGGTGTTCAGAAAGGATGCCATCTTGGGGTGGGGGAGGGGCAAGATGGGGTGAAAATTTGGAACTCAAAATCTTGTGGAAGTAAATGTTGAAAACTAAAAATAAATAAATTTATAAATTAAAAAAAAAATAAAATCTAGTGCTAAAAAAAAATTGTTTTCCTTCCTAGTATGTTCCTGTAGCCTCTGGAGTAGCTTCACCCAGCCAAAAGGATCCAGTCTGGTCCCAGTCATTGCTCTCCCAACAGAAGGAACTCTAGCCTCTCCCCCACTTAACCCACCCTGCTTATTATTATCTTCCTAAAAGAGAAATCTCATCTATGGCTCTCACTGCTCAAAAACTTTTGGAGCCATTTTGTTCTTGTTTTTGTTCAGTCATGTCCAATTCTTCATGACCTCATTTGGGGTTTCCTTGGCAACGATATTGGAGTGGTTTGTCATTTCCTTCTCCAGCTCATCTGACAGATGAGGAAATTGAGGCAAACAGGGTTAAGTGACTTGCCCAGGGTCATACAGCTAGTAAGTATCTGCAGTCAAATTTGAACTCAGGTCTTCCTGACTGCAGGCCGAGCACTCTATCCACTGAGTCACCTAGCTGCCCTATCTCTCAGATCTTCTAGCTGTTCCCAATATCTGAAATTATCTCTCTTCTCCACTCTTTGACTTCCCTGGCTTTCTTCAAGTCTCAGCTTAAATCCCCCCTTCTACAGGAATCCTCTCTCAATCCCTCTTAATTCTTGTGCCTTCCTTCTGTTGATTATTCTTAATTTTCCTTTATATAGCTTGTCTGTACAGTTATTGGTTTGTTGTCTTCTCCATTCAATTTTGAGTTCCTCAAGGGCAATAACTATCTTTTATCTTTCTTTACATCCCTAGTGTTTAGCAAGGTTCCTGGCATATAGCAGGATCTTATAATGCTTATTGATTGATTAAATGAATAAAAATAAATATTAAGTTCATTAGTTAGGCATTCAAGGCCTTCCAAGATCTGACCACAGTATATCATTCCAGACTTATCTACTACCACATTCCTCCATGTACTGAAGCACCAGTTAAAGTGGCCTATTTGAGATTCCCAAACCTGTATTTATAGTGTTCCCTCCTTCCAAAGTATCTCTATTAGGCTCTCTATGGCTATTGGAATTTTATCTGTCCTTCAAGGACCAACTAAAATGCCACCTCCCCATTAAATCCTTCCCTAACCAGAAGATCAAAAGATTTAAACTGTAAGGGAAGTTAGAGGTCATCTAGTCCAACCCCCTCATTTAATAGATGAGGAAAATGCATTTCAAGGAGATTAAGAGATTTGCTTGAGGTTGCAGAGATTATATGTGGCAGAGTCAGTATCTGAACTAAGATCCCCTAACTCCCAAACCAACACTTTCTGCCATAGCACAGTGCCTCAGGAGAACATCCCACATCACTTTATTCAAACATCTCTTGACACCTAATGATAGTAATATATACATATACACATATAAATTTGTATACATATGTATGTATTTGTATGTGTGTATATGTATGTAAAATATATATATATATGTATGTATGTCTATCAGCAACGATAGCTGCCATTTATGTAGCCGTGCAGTTAACAAAGAGAGGTTGCATGGAGTAATGGATAAGAAGGGGTCTCAAAGTCAGAAGATCTGAGTTCAAGTCCTTCTGACTCATACTGACCCTCAGAAATAACCGCTTAGTGCCTCTCGAGCGAGTCTCTAAAACTATATATTGCAGATCAGGTGGTGATCTCTGTTGGCATAGAATATTTTCACATTAAAACATGGATCCAAACTTTTCCCCCACCCCACCTCAAAAGTCTGACAAAACCTACAGTATTTCATTTGATCCTTATGATACTGTTATAATGTAGTACAGATATTATTGTCCTCATTTTACAGATCAGGAAACTGGGGCTCAGCAAAGTTAAAGATTTCTTTTCATTTCACTTTGACAAACATTTATTAACTTCCAAAGAGCACTGTGCTAAAAACAACAACAACAACAAAAAAAAACTTACAAAGAAAAAGACTAGATATTCCCTGCCCTCAAAGAGCTTGCATTCAGTTTACCCATAGTCTCAGCTAGTATCAAAAGATTCAAACCCATGTCTCTATCGAATCCAAGCCTAACATTCCTTCCACTACACCATGCTGTCTCCCTTGCCATATTTTGCCTTGTATCATAGCTATTTGTATATATGTCACCTCCCAATTAGATTTTAAGTCCTTCAAGAGCACAGACAACCTCTTAGACCACTTTGAATCTCTAAATCATAGAATCATACATTTACATCTAGTCCAACTCTTTCATTTTCTAGAATAGGAAACTGTGTCTTATATTACTTAAGTGACTTGTCTAAGTTAATACAGTCAGTAAGTGACAAAACCAGAATCTGAACCCAGGCCTTCTGATCTCAAATCCACTGCACTTTCCACCATACTCCAAAGGGTAGATAATCAATAGAATGTGTTGCCACTGTTGAGTCAATAACTATTCAAAAAGTATTTATTAAGTGTGTGGCATGTGCTGCTGATATAAAGAAAAGCTAAAAAGTCTCTGCCCTCAAGAAGCACACATTCCAATGGGAGAGACAACATTAAAGCCATTTATACAAGATTCATACAGAGTAGATGGAAGTTAAAATCAGAAGGGAAGGTTCAGGGGCCTGGAAAAGAACTCCTACAGAAAGTGAGAGTTGAGCTGAATCTTGAAGGTAGCCAGGGAAACTAAAAGGAGGAGGTGAAGGAGGGGATTTTAGGGATGAGGGACAGCAAGGAGGTCAGCAAAGGTGGATCGCATAGGATATGGAAGAGAATAAAATTTTAAAAAACTAAAGAATGTAGGAGGGGGCAGGTTATGAAGAGTTTTAAATGATGAATAATTTCATTCTGAAGGTAATAGGAAGCCACTGGAGCTCACTGAGCAGTAGGGTGGCATGATCAGACCTACACTTTAAAACAATGGCTTTGGTAGCAGACTGAATGTGGACTGGAATGGAGAGAGGTTTGAGGCAGGTAGACTAATTAGAAGGCTATTGCAATAGTTCAGGTGAGAGGTTAGGAGGGCTTGAACTTGTGATATCTATATGAGGAGATTTATATGAGATACATTATAAAGGCAAAAACAAAAAGATTTGACAACAGATTGGCTATCTTGGTAACTAAGAGTGAGTAGTCAAAAATGGCGTCAAGGTGCTGAACCTGGGTGACTGGGAGAATGGTGATGCTTTGTGTTAGGCCTCTCAAGGTTATTGAGTTTTTAATAGTAAACAACGTTTTTACAACAACAACAAAAAATGTTCTTCTAATGGTAGTGTTTCAGACAGTAGGTGGAGAATTTCACGCATCATCCAGGTCTCATCTATCCCTTCAATGGAGTTGGTTTTCCATTAACAAACTAGGAGAGGGAGGATTTGAGAACTGTGGGAAAGTTCTAAACCAGAGAACCAGAACAAAAGGCACCCTCAATGTAGCCCTGATAGGCTTCCCTGGACAAGGGAGTTCAACACACTAAACATTTAATAGATGTTGAAAAGAAGAGACAGAATGGAATTGAGCTTAAGGAAATCATTCAGTAAACATTTACTAATCACCTACTATGTGTCAGGCAGCTACAGCATGTGTTAAATAGTGAAAAGTATAAATTATTTGGAACTGAGTCTAATTGATAAATGATGTTTATGTTAAAGTGTATCAGTTTTCTTCTCTGTTCCTATCTTACACAACCCAGATGATTTCTGCCACTACTTACCTTTGTTTCATATAAAGATCTGGCCTTTCTCCTTGCCAAGGTTAACCCCACTACATGCAAAGTGATCCTATTCCATCCCATCTCCTCCAGCAGATTGCCTCCTCCATCATCTTCTCTCACTAATCTTCAATCATTCCCCATCTACTGGCAGCTTCCCTACTGCCTACAAGCATGCCTATGTCTCCTCCATCCTCAAAGAACCTTATGTATCTGTCTCTGTTAACTATTCTCCTATATCTCTCCTCCCTTTTGTAGCGAACCCCCCTGAGAAGGCTTTGGATTATTCTTCTCCTTAATACTCTCTCCTCTCTCTGTTTTTGAGACACTTTTCTCTATTGGTTCTCCTATCTGACAGCTCCTTCTCTGTCTTCTTTGATGAATCTTCATTCGTATCACATCCTCAGTGGTATGAGTCCCACAAGATTCTATTCTGGACACTCTTCTCCTTCTGCACCATTTCACTTGGTGATCTCATCAGCTCCTATGAATTCAATTATCATCTCTATGCAGATGATTCTCAGATCTATTTGCTTAGCCCTAACCCCTGTCCCATCCTCCAGTCTTGCATCTCCAATTGCCCATTGGGCATGTTGAACTAGATGTTGAATAGACATATTAAACTCAACATATCTAAAATTGAACTCATTATTTTTCCCTCCAAGCTTTCCTCTTTCCTAATTTCCCTATTTCTGTGCAGGGTACCAATATTCTCCCAATTGCCCAGTAATCCCTATGCTCTCATTCTTTCTCACCCCCTCCACACGCATTCATTTAACAAATCTGACATGTCTATCTGTGTAACATCTCTTGTGCATCTCTTGTCCTACCTTCCGCTGGTGCTTCCACCACCCTGGACCACTTCACACCTGGACTATTACAGTAGCCTGCTGGTTAGTCACCCTGCCTCAAGTCAGCCAGTCATTCAATAAACATTTATTAAGCACCTTCTATGTGTCAGGTACTGTGCTATGTGCTGGAGATACAAAAAGAGGCAAAAGGTAGTCCCTGCTCTCAAGGAGTTCACAATCTAATAGGGGAGACAATAAGGAAACCAATATGTACAAACAAGCTATATACAGGATAAATAGGAAATCGTTAGCAGAGGGAAGGCACTAGAATTAAGGGGAATTGGGAAAGGCTTCTCTCTGCTCTTCAAGTCTCATTTTCCACTCAGCTGTCAAATTGACCTTCCTAAAATGCAGGTCTGGTCCTGTTAAACCTACCTCCTCCCCACCCCCGTTCAATAAACTCCAGTGGCTCCCTGTTTTCTCCAGGATAGATCATAAAATACTGTTTGACTTTTAAAGCCCTGATAACTTGGACCCTTCCTACTTTTCCATTCTGTAGTTTAGGTTAGAGATTTTCTTTCTTTCTTTCTTTCTTTCTTTCTTTCTTTCTTTCTTTCTTT
>NW_020951934.1:1045455-1083663 GCF_900497805.2 Vombatus ursinus
TTTCTTTCTTTCTTTCTTTCTTTCTTTCTTTCTTTCTTTCTTTCTTTCTTTCTTTCTTTCTTTCCTTCTCTCTTTTTTTTTTTTTTGGCTAAGCAATGGGATTAAGTGACTTGCCCAGGGTCACACAGCTAGTGAGTGCTATGTGTCTCAGGCCAGATTTGAACTCAAGTCCTCCTGACTCCAGGGCTGGTGCCCTATTCACTGCTTTTCCATTCTTATACCTTACTTCCCTCCACATATTCTGTGAACCAATAACATTTGCTTCCTTGCTGTTCCTAATACATGACTCTCCATTTCCCAATTTTAATCATTTTCATTGATTATTTCCTATGCCTGAAATTTTCTCACTTCTACTTCATGACTTCCCTGACTTCATTCACATCTCAGCTTCTACAAGAAGCCTTTCCCAGTCTTCCTTAATCTTAGTACCCACCCTCTGAGACTATCCCCAATTTATCTTTTATATACCTTGATTGTACATATTTGTTTGCATGTTGTCTCCTCCATTACACTGTGAGCTCCTTGAAAACATTAACTTTCTTCTGTTTTTGTCTTTCTTTGCTTTGTTATTGTTGTTCCATCATTTCAATAGTGTCTGACTCTTTGTGATCTCAACTGGGGTTTTCTTGGCAAAGATACTGGAGTGGTTGGCCATTTCTTTCTCCAGTTCATTTTATAGATGAGGAAACTGAGGCAAATAGAGTTAAGTGACTTGCCCAGAGTCACACAGCTAGTAAGTGTCTGTGGCTGGAGTCAAACTCAAGAAGATGAGTCTTTCTGACTTCAAGCCAGGCACTCTACCTACTGTACCACCTAGCTGCCCTCTTTCTTTGCATACCAAGCACCTAACATTAGTAAGCACTTAGTAGATTGTTTTAATAGATTTTTATTGATTTTTTAAATTTCATAGATTGATTTAATAAATTGCTAATTGACAGACTCACTTCTTTTCCCTAACAAGCCCATGAGGTAGCTAGCACAAATAGTTTACAGATGAGAAAAATGAGTCTCAGAAAGGTTTGCTTATCTATTTCTTATGGCATTTCTCACATTCTGCCTTGCCAATGGTCATATAACTACTTCTTTTCTTGGACATGTAAATGGAATAGCTAGTATTCAAAAACAAGTCTTCACTCCAGTTCCTGTACTTTTTCCTCTTCACCAACCGTATGGATTTCAGGGATAGCAGTGCTTCAGTTTAAGAGAGGATGTACTCTACAACATGCTTCATTATCAGGAACTCTGTTACTAGAAGTAGAAAAATCATAAAAAGTAAGGGTAGCATTTTAGGATCCCTTCTTCCCATCCAGACACTCCCACCTTTCCTCC
Organism: Vombatus ursinus; assembly: GCF_900497805.2. NCBI lineage: Eukaryota > Metazoa > Chordata > Mammalia > Diprotodontia > Vombatidae > Vombatus > Vombatus ursinus. The sequence continues at coordinate 1,046,785 of NW_020951934.1, forward strand.
TCTCCAATTTAAGTAAGTTTCCATTCCCTAGTCCTCTGGGTATTATGAAAATGTCAGTCAGCAAGCATTTATTAAGCATCTACTAAGTGCTAGGTACTGTGCTAAGTGCTAAGGATACAAACAAACCCAAATTTAGTTACTGCTCTCAAAGAGAGCACAGTCTAAAGGGGGAGAAAACTCTCAAGATAGTCTTTGACCACTGGCAAGGCCCAAAGGATAACCTCCCCCCTACCACCAATTCTCAGATAATCTAACCATTTAAAATCAGAAAAGGTAACTCTAGGCTCATCCAGTACCTGCCTGGACATCCAGAAAGGCAAAAACTGAGACAGACAGACAGCTACAGAGACAGGAATAGAGGACAGAGTGAGAGATAAAGACAGAAAGAGAGATGAAATTTCCTCCTGTTCTAGTGATATAAACACCTTACCAATTGGTCAGTTAAGAAATATTTATTAAGTTTTTGATATGGACCAGGTATTGGGCTAGGTCCTAGGGATACAAAGAAAAGTAAAAATATGATACCTGCCCACAAAAAGCTTACATTCTAACAGGGGAGGAAAAGAGAGTTTTGTTCCTAGAGGATATAGTGATCCATTTGCCACTTTGTGGTTTTTTTCCCATTCTCTAAGGAACTTTGGCTACAACAAGACTAATTTGTGACTTCCTGTCCTGATACAAATATCACTTTCCATTTAATTCTCTCTAGGCTTAGAGAAGACCTCTACGCATATGACTCCCAAATCTATTTATGCAGCCCTGACCTCTTTCCTGAGCTCTAGTCCTATACCACAGACTGACTAGGTTTTCCATTAGCACCTTCTCTTTCAAACTCTCTATTCTAACTTACTTGTTACTTTATCAATGCAAATATAAATGCACAAAGATGGAACTCATCCTTGCCTGCTTACCCTGTGCAATTTTTATCCATGTCCTCCTATAAGCTTACCACAGAAGATACAACTTGTTGGAGACCTCTCTTTGCTTCTCATGAGACAGCAAGGATACCAGAAGAATATAAAAACTTAATTGTTGCTGTTCAACCATTCTTTCAGTCATTTCAACTCTTCATGACCCCATTTGGAGTTTTCTTGGCAGAGATACTGGAGTAGCTTGCCATTTCCTTCTTCAGTTCATTTTACAGATGAGGAAATTGAGGCAAATAGGGTTAAGTGACTTGCCCAGTGTCACACAGCTAGGAAGTGTCTGAGGGAAGATTTAAACTCAGGGAAATGAGTCTTCCTGACTCCAGGCCCAGCCCTCTATGAACTATGGTGCCGCCTAGCTGCCTCTATATGGAAACTATCCTCTTGCTATCTCTCAATCTTCTCTTTCAATCGCATACTTTCCTGATGCCCTATTTTACTCCAGTTCTTCTTCAAAGTTCTTTATTTGTTTATTAGTTCTTTGTGTGCTGCCATATGCTTATATTCTCTATGATGGTCTCCATTGACCTCTGGTTGACAATTATTTTTAATTCTTCAAAGACTACTATGTTCCATGTTTCATAGCCATTTAAAAAGAGCAGTAAAATGTTGATATTAAAAAGAAGGACTTTTTCCCATATACACCAAAAAATTTACTAAAAACTTTTTTGTAATAGCAAAGACTTTCCCTTTGCTATCTCTCTTTTTCAGTTCCTTTCTTTTGCATCCTCACCATTCCCCTGAAGGCCCTCTTCTTCCTGAGAAACTATATGAGTTATTTTCCCTTCATTGTTAACTTTTGACTTGATTAAGTTATATCACATATTTCCTGCTATATTCTTCTTACATTCTTCTCTTCTACCTTCCCATTCCGCAATTTACTTACAAACATTGATTCACCTATATAGCACATAATATTTCAGGCCTGAAATGTCATCACTTCTATTTGAATTTCACTTTCACCCTTATCTTCTTGTGTACTCTTAGAAACATCTTATTTGTCTCTTTGTTGTTATTTCATTGTTGATGTTGATGATGATGATGATGATGATGGTGTTAAACCCATAGATGTCTTTCCATTTTTAGTTGGAGATTTTTATGGGACAATTTATTTCATGATCTATATCTTCCTTGGTTGCTATATTTGTTTATTGATCTCTCTGTTGTTCTTTTATTGTTTTTATCTTTGGTTATAATATTTGTTTTCCTTTTTTGTATTTCTTTGCCTGGAACGTTTGAAAAGAAAGTAAGTTGTTCAGGTCTGGTATTCTTTGTAGGAATGCTTGAATCAACTTTTTTTTTTTTTTAATGAATGTCCATCTTTTTAAAATTAATGATTAGATTCAAGTCTGCAAAGTATGTCACCTTAGGTTGCTTCTTTAGCTCCTCTACTTTTTGTGACACATTATTCCAATCCCTCCTGAAGTTTCTGGTGGCTATAGGGTAGTCTTGTGTTATTCAAGTTTCTTCTCCTTTATATTTGAAGATTTTTCTCCTGGTCACTTGTAGAATTTGCTGTTCATCATTAGAATTGCTAAATTTAGCCATTCTGTGTCTTGGAGTTTGCAGCATAGGGTTTGGGTTTGTTAATTTTTTTTTTCCTGGAGGCACTCTATGGATTCTTCCTATTGGCACCTTATTTCCTGTATTCAGAAGTTCTGAGCCATTTTCTTATATTATTTCTTGCATTATTAAATATATTAAAGCTTTTACCTTGTGTTCTTCTGGAAAACTTGTAGTCCTTAAGTTGTATCTATGAATCTTGTCTTGTGTTAAAGAGCAATATATTTTGCTTATACTTTAACATTATTGCTTTTTGCTTATCTTTTCTCAAATTGTTCTGCATTTCTGCATTCTCAATCAATTGTTCTCTCTCATTTCTTTGCTGAATTTTGTAGCCTTGTATTTAGGTTTGCTACACTGCCAATTATTCCCGTGGTACAGACCATACATTTTGCTTTCATAATTCTTTTTTTTCTCTCTTGAATTATTTGAGATTATCCTGTTTTCTTTTTCATTTTTTTTTTTTGAGAATCTATAGGAGTCAGAGTCAGATTCAATAAACATTTATTAAGCACCAACAATGTGCCAGGCATTGTGCTAAGCATTGGGAATACTAAGAAAAGCATCACGGTCCCTTTCCTCAAGGAGTTCACAATCTGAAGTAAGAAGACAACACATAAAAAGAAGCTGAAAAGTGGAAGGGAGTAGTCAGTGTTGGAGCACAGTGAAGCCTTTTAGCTGGGGCAGGAAATCATTTGGTATGAATATCAGAGTTGATTTCATCCTACAGAATGATTAGTTTCTAGAAATCATGAAAACTAGATCAGGTAGGTGAGAAATAATGAGGTGGCTTCCCTGGGTACTCTCCTTAAATGGTGGAGGATCTGGGAAGAGCTGTCCAATGGCCAACCTTCACCCTCTCTAATCAGAGGTAGAGATGGGGCCCCGGGGGTAAGAGTGATGAAGAGTGCATTTAAAAGTTATTGAAGATTTGTCTTGCAGAATTTGATCTTGCAAAATGGTGACTTTCTGGCAATCTTGAAGCCCTGAAGATCAACTGGGTATGAAATGAAGGATGCTCTTTCTTATCATGTTATTTTTTCTTTTCTTGCAATATTTATTCAGAGATATTTGGATTTATTTAGATGATGGGGAGATCATATTGCATTGTTTTTAATTTCTTCCCTGTTGGTTTATCAACCAACTCAAAGTTATTAACTAGGTTTTTCTTTCTGAGATCTTTGGTAATTTTAGTCTTTTTTTTTTCCTTATTTCCCCCCACTGCTCACTTTCTGACTACTTCCCCTTCAATTGCAGTTTCCTTGTGATCTGGAATTCAAAGCTGTATCAATCTACTCCCACACTGGCAATTCCTGCTTCACCAGCCTCAGTCTCTGGCCCAAATGATTTCTGGGGGAAAAGAACTGGCCCTAGCTGTGGTAGTCCCCTTTCTTACTGAAATGTCACACATGCCTCATACCTTGGCATTCAGCTCCAGTTCCCTCTGTTTCTCAGTTCTCTAGCTAAATACTATTACAGCACAACATGCTATGTGCTATAGGCTCAGCCAGAGAAAGCTTCTCCCTTTCATTTTTTTCCTGTGGCACTTGGAGAAGAGTAGTGCAGAGTTTAATTCTGTTCTAAGCTCTAGGGAGCTTGTGCTCCCCTACCAGAGGGTGGTGGCTGGTGGGAGAGGGAGTGCTAAGTGAGCGTGATAGAGGTTAAGGACTAACATTCTCCACTATTAGTCCATTTTGGTTTTTACCTTGTTAGAGTTCTTGGTGTTTTAGAATATGGAGACAACTAAAATTGCTTTATCTCTTGTACATAATTCCTATTTTGGAAAAGTTGAGAGGTCATGAGTATTGAAGACTCTAGTCCTTCATCTTATGGGTCTGACCAATTCTTTTCCGGAAGTATCCACAATATAAGAGGAATGAAGTTTCTATGTATTTCTGCAAGTCTTTGGTTCTTTACTCCCGGCCTAAGTTTTCCAACATATTTCTCACCATCCTCAGCTATTTCTACCTTTGCATTGAAATTTCTAAGAATCAAAGGGTTGATTTAATTTAGAGGGTCTTATTTAGTTTTTCAATTAATTTCTCTAATATTTCATCCTTTGTAATTATCTCAATGGTCATCTTTTTGCAAATATTTATCCCAAGGCCTATGATACAAGATGACCAAATGTAGTATGAAATAAAGTTTTTTGATTGCCTTTGAGTGCAGAGTAAAGCCAACTCTGCCAATTCATTTGTTTTGCCAAGGAACTTGAGAGTCATGCTTCCATTGAGTTACAACTTCCTTCTTTCTTGTGGTTCCATTTATAGTAAGAATTTTAATATCAATATAATTGTTTCTCCACTAGCACGTATATTTGTTGACTACTGAATAAAGACACCATATTTAGAGTTCCAATAGCCAAATAAATCTTTGGTCTAAAAATATTTGTGATTCTTGGAGTACTCTATCACCATCATTGCAGAAGAAGGAAGGTAAAAGGGACTGGAGGCCATTCTATATTTGTTGTTGTTTCATGGGTTGCCAAGGCCAAAGAACTAATCACCAAGTATCCATCCATCTGGTGATAAGTCTCTCCGCAGTTATCCAGGTAGGTTTGTCCTCAGAAATCTTTTTCCTTACTAAACTCCTTGTTAGCATGGTAGACTCTGCCAGGTCTCATGTTCTACTAGCACATCCTTCAAGAACCCAAGATAACCTCCAGGCTATGATAAGACATTAGAGTAGTACTCAAATCAATGTGGTCAAAATGAAATTCTTTGTCTTTGCCCCTAAACCAGCTCTCTATCAAATTATCTTGTTTCAGTGGAAGGCACCACCATTTTCCTGTCTCCCAGGTTCACTTCCTAAACGTTTTCCTTTCCCTCACCAGCCCATATTGAAACAGTTGCTAAACCTTGTACATTCTACTTCCACAGTGCCTCTTGTATCCTTTCCCTTCCCTCCACTTACATGACCACCAACCTAGCTCAGTCCCTGATTACATCTCACCTAGGCTATTTTAATAACCTCTTAATTATCCTTCCTAGTAGTCATAAAGCACAGACATGGCCCTAATTCTTTGCTGTTCAAAAATCATCAGTGGTTCCCAGCTGCCTTTGGGATAACATACAAACTTAGCCTGAGAGTTCTGCAATCTGGATCCCACCTACCATTGCAGATGTATTTCAGATTACTCTCCTCCACACACTCTTTGCTCCAATCAAATTGGCCTACCAGCTGCTCCTCAAACTCACTATACCACTTCTGCTTCTGATCCTTTTCTCAGGCTTCCATTATCACTCTCTAACTGTTAGAATCCCTAGCTTTCTTCCTGGTTCAGCTTAGGTACTGCCTCCTCTGTGAAGCCTCTCCTGATCCCTCGCTCCCCACCCCACCCCCAACCCTACTCAGTGCTTTCTTCCTCCTCAAATTATCTTTCCTATCTGTGTATATGTTGTATCCACAGCCTACCTCCCCAGTCCAAGATAAACACCTTGAGAGCAGGGCCTGTTCTATCTCTGTCTTTGCATCCTCAACACTTGGCATACCCTGCACATAGTAGGCATTTAATTATTGACTAGACAGAGGTGGTCAGATCAGAGGGGGTGATGCAAAGGGTCATGAAGAAGCAGAAGAGCTTCAAAAGCAGATTCTCTGCCCCAGAAGCAACTATCCACCATTAAGGTAAATGCATATGACTACTGCAGGGTCTGACAAAATTCTCACCTCACAGCAAAAGGAAGGAGGAAGAAGTACCCTCTGATACAAAATTCAGAAGCTATCATCAGTGGTCATGGTACCCTCTGCCCCAGGAGACACAGGCTACTTATGACCTAGAACAGGGGAATGAAAGAGGTGTGGAAGGGAAGAGATTTCCTCTGAAGTACCTTTCCAGACCTGGGAGTCTACAGTCATCCCAGCTCTCCAGGAAGTTAAACTAGGCAAGAGTCTTATTTTGGCCAGTTCATAAATTCTTTTAGTGCCTTCTGAGAAGTAATCCATTTCAGATCCACAAACTGAACTGTGCTGCTGGGCTTAATTCTTTTTTTTTTCCCTTAAACATTAAGCCTGTAGTGGAAAATCCCCAACGAGGGGGAGCATCCTTGTCCTCAGGGGCCCTGCTCTGCTGCAGCGGGAGTTCCTCTCCCTCATTTCTCAGAGTCAGGCTCCTAGCTCCCATCATTAGCAGTAATCTGGGGTCAGGAGAGGTTGCCTGGCTGTACTAAGCTACGTGGGCTGTTTGCTGATTTCCCGGGGCCACAGAGAGAAGGACATGAACTCTGCTTCAGAACAGTTCATGTATTTATTTGCCCATAATGATTATCTCCTTAGGAGGCCTAAATGCATGCTTCTCACTGCTGTCCTCAGCATCTCTACTCCACCCCTATTCACACAAAGAACATGATGTCCAGGAGTTTCAGGAATATCAAAACAATACTGATCTCCCTTCCAGCCAGGTCAACAAAAAGGGCAGCTCCCCATGTCTACTCCAGGCCCATCTAAAGAAGAAAAAGAAACCTGATTTCTTAATATCAGCCTGCTCCCATAAGTCAGAACTGGGTCCCAAACCAACTCTGGTCACCTCTATCACCTCTGGCCTAACACCCCTAGCACATTCCCCTTTCATCCCCTACTGAAGCATGGGTACTTGTGTGTGTGTGTATATATATATACATATGTGTGTGTGTTATCTCCTCCTATGAGAATATAAGCTCCTTAAGGTCAGGGACTGCCTTCACTTTTGTATTGTCAGCACTTAGTACAGTGTCTAGCACATCATCAGCATATTCGTTCATTCATTCATTCATTCATTCATTCGTTCGTTCATTCATCAAATGTCATCTTATGTCTATGAGAGTTCTGTCTGTCTTTGCAGATCACATCCTATCACACCTCATTATCTTGTCCATACAGGATCTTCCCAATGGCCTGGAGGCCTTCCTTTAAGTCTCTGACCACTTTGTAAATGTCTTCAGGATGTCCATCTCTTATCCCTTACTACTTTCTCTATATGACTAGGCCCCCTCCTGCACAAGTGCATTTTTCTTTGTACAGAATTGTAATAACATCAGGACAGGAAACTCCCAAAGACTTAACTCCCTCTACTAATGTAAGTCAGCACCTGTTCTGCAATTTATCAACCTAGAAAGTTGCCTAAGGACACTAGTGACTTGCCCAGGGTCACACAGTCAGAATGTATCAGAGGCAAGACTTGAACCCAGGTTTTCTTAACTCCTGAGGCCAACTTCCTAAGCCAGGCTGCCTATCAACCAAATGCCCTTGGGTACATGAGAATTTATTCCCCCTACGAGATGCTTATCTCAACCTACACCCAGATGTCTGGCTCCTCCAGTTCAATAAGCATTTATTAAGTACCTATTATGTGCCAAGTTCTATGCTAAGAGTTGGGAATAAAAAAGAAATAAGAAAGAAAAGAAAAGTCTTGCCTTGAAGACATTTACACTCTCCTGGAAGGAAACAACTTACATAACTAAAGTACTAGGTTTAGAGGCAGAGAATCTGGGTTTAAATCCGGGCTCTGTCAATTACTTCCTATGTGACCCTGAGCAAGTCACTTAACTTTTCTTGTCTCACTTTCCTTCTACATAAAATGAACAGATTGCACTAGATGACCTCTAAGGGTCCTTCTAGCACTAAATTATCACCTTCTTATCCTGATATTAAATGATACAGCAATTCAGAGGAGGACAAAAGCATTGTGGGTTTTATGGGGAATGTGGGATTTGTGCTGAGCTTTTAAAAAAGAAAAGGATTTAAATAAGCATGTAGGGAAAGGGAGCAAAAAAACAACACAAAAAAAGAGCTTCCTAGTGTGTTCAAGAAGCTCATATAAAGAGATGAGGCAATGCTCAGCTGTGGTATATTAGAAAGAGCAATGAATGTGGAAAAGGAGGCTACCGCTTAAAAGATGCAAGACATTGTGTAAGCCATTTTATCATCCAAGAATCCATTTCTGCATCTATAAAATGGGGCTAATATTACTCAGAGGTAGGGTGATATAGCAGAAAGAGTACTAGACCCAGAATAAGAAGAGACTTATTTTTAAATTGTTAGACCTCTGAGATTCAGTTCTGTCATCTATTAAATGGGGACAATACTACCCATAGAACTTATCCCCACAGGCCTGTAGTGCAGATCAAATAAATAATACATGTAAATCACTTTGCAAACTATAAATTGGTACAAATCTCTACTAATTTTGTAATTATTATTATTATTATTATTATTTCTATCTCTTGTCAACAAAAGTCCCTCTCCAATACTTCCTCATGGTGTGGAAGTGATATTACATTCTTGAAAATAAGGCTAATGAAACACAAGCTGTGGCAGGCTCTATCTAAATGATAAAGCTTTCAAATTTTTCATTTCATTTCATTCCATTCCATTTTTGTTTTTGGTCAGTCATTTCAGTCTTGTTGATGAGATCTAGAGGTTTAGGGGTGCTAGAACCCCAAAATCACAAAATGTGGATCCTGCCCGAAAGAATTCAACCCAAGCCTTCTTTCAGTCAAAGACAAGGTTTATTAAAGATATGCCATATTGGCCAGACTCTTAAGGAATCTGAGCATCTGTGAACTATTGGCTAGATTATGAAAATCTGAGCAGTGGCTAGATTATAAGAATCTGAACATTTTAATGGAGACAAGATGGACCTTATATACAAAAAGACTATGGGAGGGATCTAGGAGTGGCAAAGTAGTCTATGAAGTAATAGAACTCCAGGGACCTGGACCAAGGTGGTCAAGCAGAGAATGGAGCCTAGATAGGATTAAGGGTAGGAAGTGGCCTGGGGCCATAGGAAGGTAAGACAATAGAGGGCTAGGCTAGTTTAAAGGTAACAGAATTGAGAGATTGGGTGTAGCCACAATGAAAGGTCAGTTGACAGGAATACAATCTCAGGCAACCACCAGAGATTTGAACACGTGGGAAAGTCCAGGGTTTTTCCTTTTTGGGGTCTAGATCTTATCCTCATCATTGTCTGACTCTTCATGATCCCATTTGGGGTTTTCTTGAAAAAGATACTGGAATGGTTTACTATTTCCTTTTCTAGCTCATTTTACATATGAGGAAATTGAGGCAAACAGGGTGAAGTGACTTGGCCAGGGTCACACAGCTAGTAGATGTCTGATGCCAGTTTTGAACTCAAGAAGATGAGTCTTCCCATTTGAATGTAAGCTCCTTGAGGGCAGAGACTGTCTTTTTTTTTTTTGCTTGTATTTGTATTCTCAGCACTTAGCACAGTCCCAGGCACATAGAAAACAATAAATGCTTGTTGATGTCATCAAAAGGTTGGTCACTAAAGTGATGAATTTTTTGTCTACTGCAAATGATAAAAAAGAAATAAAAATGACCTTCAATCCCTTGGGCCATTTCCAAAGTGGCAATGATGGGGTATGGGCTCAAGCTGAGACCTTTGCCCCTCACCCCAAAAAAAATTTGGGTCCCATTTGCCTATGGCCCCAGAAAACCCTTAAACTTTCTTTGAACCTTTACCTAGTCAAGGAAGTCTAGCAGTCCGTTGAAGTCATTCTTATTCTTATCCAGATCCACTGGCTCTTCCTTATCCTTGGACCCTATCTCCCAGCACCCTAATTAAACCTAGTCCTCTATTGTCTATAGCCCCAGGTTATATTTCCCATCCTTGATTTTATCAAGACTCCATTTAACCTCTTCCTTATCTTCTAAACCCTATCTTTCAGTTCTTTGTTACCCTAATAAAGCCTAGCCCTCCATTGTCTATTCCAGGATGACCCCATTTAACCTCCCAGACACTCCCATTGGGATTCTCCCTAAACTCCTCCCCCAGTCACCCTGGCTTCAAGATCCTCCTCCCAGCCCCTCTTCCTGTCACCCCAAATTACCTGGCTGTATGTAAGATCCATCCTGGCCCCCATTTAGAGGCTGAGACATCCTCATGCCCTCTTGTTCTTACAAGCATCACTAATGTTCAGATTCCTTAAGAGTCTGGCCTATATGATTCATTTTTAATAAACCTTGTCTTTGGCTGAAAGAAGACTTGGGTCAAATTCATTCAGGCAGGACCCACGTATCTTGATTTTGGGGTCCCAGAACCCCAACAATCTATACCTCAACAGCAATGGTAAAGTGATAGAAAACAGGGAAGAGGAAGCTAAGAAGCACCCCATTCTGAAAACATTACCAACATTGATTTAACTATTAGTGCTCTTAATGTGCCATCTTTGCTCAATGACCAATGAATGGATACACCACTAGAGGAACTGTTATACATCTATATTGACTTTTTTGCTATAGAACCTATAAGACAAAGAAGTTACAGTTAAATGGTAGGAAGGCTCATATGTTCTCTCCAGAAAAGCCAATAAAAGAGTTGGCCGAATTGCTTTTATTGTATGCCTAATGACAATAAGAAACATCATTTCATTGGATACTTGGTCTTATCATGTTATGTTCATGTTGGCACTAGTAAACACACTTCTTTGAAGATACTTATATCTCATGGGCCAATATCTGGTGCAAAAGATAAAAAAGGAAAGGAAAGACATAGAAAGACACATGTGAACTGATATAGAGTGAAGTAAGCAGAACTTGAACAATTTAGCATTAATCTTTTTAAAATGAGTAATTCTGAAGTCTTTTATAAACTGATGAAGAATGACATGAAAAGACAAATTTATAACAAAACAACTTTGAAAGCTATAATAAATATCCATGATTCCAAAGAATTGAGGATGAAACATACTATCAACCTCCTAACAGATAGGTAATATATTAAGGGGCAGAATATATGTGTATGTGTGTGGGTTTATATACATCTATACATATACATACATATTTGTACACAACCAATGAGGAAATTTGTTTTGCTTGATTATTCATATTTGTTATAAGGAATTTATTTTTCTTCTCTTTTTTTCTTCAATGGAGAGAGGATGGGAAGGAAAGAAAATAGATGTCTGTTATTTTTTTTTTTAATAGAGATGCATGGGGAAGTATCAAAGGCATGGAATGGTGTATGCACTTTCAGTCTGAGGTCATTGTATTTTCAGTTTGTTTAATTGTTTCTCTTTTTTACAAGAGACCTCTCACAAAGGAGGTAAGTTGTATATGTTTGCAATTTAAAAACAAAACTCATAAATAATTTTTTTAAAAGATAATATGAAGAAATTCACAAGTTCTTATCTTTATCTTGATACTCAGTGACTTTATTTTTTTTTTGGTGAGACAATTGGGGTTAAGTGACTTGCCCAGGATCACACAGCTGGTAAGTGTCAAGTGTCTGAGGCTGGATTCGAACTCAGATCTTCCTGACTCCAGGGCCTGTGCTCTATCTACCACGCCACCTCGCTGCCCCAAAATTTGGGTTTCTGCTTTGGATTTTTTTTTTTAGGTAATTGGAGTTAAGTGACTTGCCCAGGGTCACGCTACTAGTAAGTGTCAAGAGTCTGGTCTAAGGCCAGATTTGAACTTAGGTCTTCCTGATTCCAGGGCTGGTACTCTATCCATTGTGCCACCTCGCTGCCCCTACTCAGTAACTTCTAAGAGAAGGTGAGCACAGTGGTAAACCATAAAAACTGTTGGAAAACACGCTTAGGATGAAAAAATGAAAGGCCCAAGGACCTGCAGACCACTCAGAAATCTTGCACTTGGTACATCACAAATACTGTCTTGAAGACAAGTCTGAAAATAATGAATGTGGTGAACACCAAAGAAAAACTCACATATACACACACACATATATAGTGTGTTACATATACACACTAATGAGATTGGCTTTAATGTATTATTATTATTATTGTAACTGACATGTATAAAGTTTAAGGTTTTTAAAACCTTATATTATCTTATGGTACAGTGGAAAGAGTGCTAAATTTTGAGTCAGAAGACCTGAGTTCGAATCCCAGCTCTGGCATTTACTATATCTGATCATGGAAAAGTCACTTACTTCTCTCCAGGCTTCAGTTCCTCCCTCTATAAAATAAGGTTGAACTATATCATCTCTAAAGTCCCTTCCAGTCCAAAATCTATGCTCTATTAAACAACCCTATAAGGTAAGAACTACAGGCATTATTATTCCCAGTTTTTGAATGACAGCCCACGATCACAGAGCAAGTAACTGCTTGGAAATTTTTACTTTATCAGTATCAGTATTTTGCTTTATCATTCCAACACAAGATTCTCTGCAATATGGCTAGTTATGGATAAAGCGATATTTTCAGAATTGGCTATTTGTAAACATTCAGATCATCAGCTAGTTAAAGCAAAATCCAAAATAATAGCATATTAGAGAAAGAGATCTACATGACAAGATATCAGAAGTAATTAAAACACATGCAATAGACCCTTGACACTTACTAGCTGTGTGACCTTGGGCAAGTCACTTAACCCCATTGCCTACCCAAAAATAAATAAACAAATAAAAATAAAACACGTGCAATAGACCAGTTAAATAAGTTTTTCATTATTTTTAAATGGAAACAGACAAGTGTTTTTTTTTTTAAATCTGATTTTGACTACCACTATTTCTTAGACAGTCTTAATTGAGGTAAAAGTCTTCAGTGTTGCTGTTGTTGTTCCTTCATTCTCAAAGAGAACTAATGACATCATGAGGTTGATGACATGTTCATGAGGCAGAGCTGCACAAAGTCACCAGCCTCACTTTCTCCTCCGGAGTCACCAAAAACCAATGACAAGACAAGGGTAAGACAATTGATGATGGCCTAGGATGCTGTAGGTGACCTTGGCCTTTCTAAATTAAGGTTTGTTGTTTTTTTTTTCCCCAGGTCTCAGTTTGTCTAAGGCAACGCTCATTCAATGACTATGGGCTAGGTAAGAGTTGAGACAAAAGATGGCCCAACTTACCATCACAAAGATACCAATCTAGGAGTTACAAAAAATATGGAAAATGAGAGAACTGTTGCAGTGACTGACCAGACCAATGTTATATTTGGTGATGCTCATCAATGATGTGCCTATACTGAGGCTGAACCAGCCTACAGAGGCATCCCAGGGATCATGTGTCCAGAGCTTCCTTGGAAATTCCAAAAGATTCCAAAGACATAATGACCCATTGCTTAGGCCTTTAGGGGATGGCAAAATTTCTGGCTGCTTCTAGCTATGTAGTGGCTCAGTGCTGAAAGTACCTGGCATTTAACACGAGATAGACAACTCTGAAAGGGTCCCTTTAGACTTACTCCCACCTAAGATAGGAGGGCAAAAGGGAATGGAAGTGCCGTGACTGTTAAAAGAGGAAGCTTCCAGTTTGTCCTCCTCACTATGCTTCTCCCTGATTTTCCCTCCTAAACACCTCACCCCCCACCAAAACCTGAAACTCATAGTCTCTCAGTAACTCTTCCCCCACTACCCATCATCAATGCCTGGTTGGAGAGCTCCTCCCATTTCCCCCACTATCTGATTATTTCCCACCCAGCTTCAGGACTTCATCATGCCCAGCAATCCCTTTATGTATTGTCTTCCTCCATTAGATTGCGAGATCCTTGAGAACAAGGATTACTTTCGCCTTTCTTTGTATCTCCCAGTACTTACCACAGCGCCTGGAACATAGTAGGTACTTAATAAATGTTTATCAGTTGATTGACATATACACTAATGCACAGACTGCTCTTCAAAAATTTCCAAGAACTCCTTCCTCCAGCCTGGATCTCCTTCCAGGCAAAGAGAATAAAAGAATTGAAAACTCAAAAGCAACATCAATGAGGAAGTATCTATTTTCCTTGTCAAGTAAAAAGATATGGCAGCTACGCTAAGAAAAATGCTGGTTTAGAGAACAAACTCATCTGCAGAACATTGGGGAGGATGAAAATGGAATACCATACAAATTGGTGAAAAGCATTTGAGGGGACAATAAGTATTCTGAGAATTTGGTATGAAACATAAATAAGAATACTCATTGAGGAAATCTGAAAATAGAGCAATAAATAGATATAAAATTGAACAGATCTGCCAGCATTTCTGCAAAGGTTCATTGGAAATAATAATTGAACTACATTTAGACTCTACCACCTCAAGACCCAATGTCACCTGAGAAAAGGAAGTCAGGAATAACAACTGAATCTAACCACATATAAACAGAAGAAATGAAAGTTGGAGGCAACACAATTTTAAAGGTAATTGATTTTATCTTTTAAATATTCCAAAAAGGGGGAGAAGCCAGCAAAATGGAAAGTTCTGGGTTCACATTTGGAGCCTTTCCAGTTTGATAAGATCTACCAGATCTTGTGTTCTACTGTCACAGCCTTTGAGAAGCAAGATTTACTTCCACAACGAGGCATCAGACATTACTGGAGGATTACTATTAGTAATGTAATCAAAACCCATCTATTAAGTGCCTGATTGACCACAGCACCATGCCAAATACTGTACACAGAAACTACATGGATCGTAGACCCCTTTTTATGAGCTTGACCAGACAGAAATACTGACAAAGATCTAGATTTTTAAAAAACTATGAAATCTATATCTAAATGGAGAACAAAATATTTAACATAAATATGTGGGTCAAGGGTGAGATTGATTGATGGACAAGTATATGAAGAAAAGAAGGAGAAAAGTAAAATCCTAGTTACTACCCTGTAGCATGGTGTCTTTAGACATTCCTCCCCCTATCCACCCCCATCACTATCCACATCAGATTCTAATGGTTTGTCTTGTGGAGTGAAAGAGTTTAAAGAGAACTTAGAGATCACCAAATCCAATACCCTCATTTTAAGGAAAAACAACTGATGTCCAGGGATGATGATAATCATGATAATGAGGACCTACAACTTAATAATGTTTCAGTATTTACAAAGCACTTCAATACATTATTTTGCATATGTTTGACAGCTAGGTGGCACAGTGTGTAGAGTGCTTTGGAATCAAGAAGACTTTACTAGTTGTGTGACCCTGAGCAAGTCACTTAACCTCTGTTTGCCTCAGTTTCTTCATTTGTAAAATGGGTACGAAAATAGTACCTATCTCCCAGGCATGTTGTAAGGATCAAATGAGATAACAATTGAAAAGTGCTTAGCACAGTGTCTGGCATAGAGTAAGTACCATATAAATGTCAACTATTATTATTATTTCATATGATCTTTACAACATTCACATGTGGTAGTTCTGTTAATATCTACCTTTTACAGATGAGGAAACAGAGGTTCAAAGCAATTACATGATTTGCTATTTCACATAGCTTCTAAATGTCTGTCTGACCCTAGATCTTCTTGACTCCAAGGACAATGCTCTATACATTATACCACATGGCTACACAACTACACAACTAAAACTATACAACTAGTAAGTTAACAGAACCAGGATTTGAACTCAGGCCATAAAATCATAGCTCCAAAGCTAGAAGGGACCTTAGAAACCATCTAGTCCAGCCTCCTAACTTTATAGAAGTAGAAACAGAGACCCAGACAAGTTAAGTGTTAAGCAGTTAAGGTAGGCAGCTAGATGGCGCAGTGGATAGAGTGTCAGACTTGCAGTCAGGAAGACTCATCTTCCTGAGTTCAAATCTGGCCTCAGACACTTATTAGCTGTGTGATCCGGGGCAAGTCACTCAACCCAGTTTACCTGTTTCCTCATCTGTAAAATGAGCTGGAGAAGGAAATGGCAAACCACTCCAGTATCATTGCCAAGAAAATACCAAATGGGGTCATGAAGAATTGGACACAAATGAAATGACTATACAACAATATGTAATTAAGCTAGTTAAGCTCAAGGTCACACAGGTAGATAACAGAGGTCCGAGTCTGACTTTAGAACCAGAGTACTTTCTACCACACAACTCTGCCTTCATGGGTTCTCTGCCTCCAAATTCAGGACTCTACCATACCATGCTATCTTTAGCAAACAGTGAAAAAAATCAAGAAGATTCCAGGTGGGAGATCCTACCCAAGGATGTTTAGTCTGTATCCATTTCAAAACAATAGTTATCAAGCCCTTTGAGGTTTTAAAAACATTTTACGTGTCAATCCATCAAGAAAAGATTATTAAATGCCTACTACGCACCAGGAACTGATTTGATACTCATAACAACTCTGTCAGAGAGATTCTATTATCCCTATTTTATAGATAAAGACATTGAGGCTGAAAGAGGTGATTTGTGGGACTGCTGAACAGGCATTTTGCTTTCACCTCAGATTTGCACTATCTGAGCAACTCACTCTGGATCGGTCACTTTATGCTGGGCAACCAGCACTCAGTCCATGGCTAGATTGATGGTTAGCCACCTGGACTTGGAAAAAGAAATGCAAAACAGGAAACCCATCTAGGGACTTCAGATCTGATCCCAGGCTCTCCTAGAAAAGCAACCCATACCTCAGAGTAACTCTGGCTGTGGGGGAGATCCTTTTTACCCTTCAAGGGAGATATAAGGGAGAGATCAAAAAGTCCCGAGATAATCAACAGACAAGAGAGAACCTACTGTTGAGTAGGCTGCTGTTCCTAATTCAATGTCCAATCCTCTTTCCAGACTGTGTCCCAACATATAGAACATACGTCACTGGAAGTGGCCAAGACAAAAGCTTAGATTTAGCGAGGAGCCTACAGAAAGGGGCCAGTTTCACCTTCTTAGCCCCATCACCCCTGTGAGACGTGTACTCTGAGGTCTAGCTAATCTGGTCTATTTTTTCTTCATCTGTAACATTCCATCTCATATCTCCATGACTGAACTCCATTCTTGGAAACACTCCCTTCCCACCCCTCATTTTTAGTACAGCTCCCTTCAAAGCTTAACTGAAGTGTTACTACTTAAATGAGTTTTTCCTTGATCCTTTCCCCCATCTACTACTACTGCCCACCCCCAAAATTACTTTGCATTTAATTTGTATTTATTCATATGTTTATACACTGTTTCCTCTGATACAAGGTAAGCTCCTGGAGGGTAAAAACTATTTCTTTTTTTATCTTGGTATCCTGAACATCTAGTACAGTGCCTAATAGACCATGCTAAATTTTGATGATTGATTAATTGATTTGAAGTTATCTATGTGATTAGGAAAAATTATGCTTTGAGATCCACCCCACATCAAAGGCTAAGGCCTAGGATATATAATCTGAAGTCTAAGGCCTCACCTTCACCCTCACCCCTCTTTCCACCCAGGATCCCAACATAGCAACAAGGGATTTAGGTAACTTAGCAACACAGAATTCTGCAAGTGAAAAGCTGCAGCTTATCAGAATCAGGCAGCCATTCACACCCTTAGTTGGAGGGCGCCCAATCTTCATCTCCCTTTCCTGTGCTTTTCTCCCCATGTTAGTCATTGACACCAGGATCAAAGAAAAGGAATTGACCTTAGACTGAAAGGAGGACACTCTCTCCAAGAGGTATAAGAGGATTGACTTATTAGTTATGGAATATCCTAGAAAGATTTTCAGTAGGACATAAAGCTACCTGGACTGAGGAAGGAGCAGTGTCACCAAATGGCAAGGGGATGAGACTCAACAGCCATCTCCCTGCATCCACCCTCACCCCTTTCCAGTCCATTGCTATCAAACTAACAGCCTGAAAATGGAGGCCTACCTATGTCACCCTCATGCTCAGGAAACTTCCAGAGCTCTCTATTGTCTCTAGGATAAAATGCAAGCATTTGTCTGACAGTTAAAGCCATGCACAATCTGACTTCAGTTTATCATTCTAGAATGATGACATATCATCTCCTCGACACCCCTGCCTCATACACTCTCCTCCAATCAAACTGTCCTACTTGCTGATCCCTGTACATAATATTCCAACTCCCATTTCTGTACCTTTGTCTCATGCCTAGAATACTCTCCTCATTCACCTCCAATCCTTAGAATGCCTATCTCCCTTCATGGCTCAGTTTGAGGCACCTCCCATAAGATGTCTTCTTCCGTTCACCTGGTGTATAGTGTCCGCTCCCGCCCAAAATTATCTTCTGTTTATATTTATATTTTTTGTATTTGCTTATCTGTACAAATGCTATTTCTCTCTCATATACCACCAGCCCCACAAATGTAAGCTTCTGGAAGGCAAGAACTGATTCATTTTGTCTTTGTGTCTCCAGCACAGTGCCTGGAACACAGTCTGCTAGTTCATACTCATTAAATTAAATTGAAATGAAATCTTAAAGGTGGTATCAGCCTAAGAAAGTTGTGACATAGAATGGGGAACCCTTGAAAATCAAGCACTAGTGTCATGCTCCAGAAGGAGGGATATATTTAGATAGAAAAGGATATACATGTTCAAGAAAAGTTCACTCATCCCTCATATGTTCCAGATTAATGTTCAGGAGGACTTCACAGAATGACCAGGGATCCTACTCCCCACAAATGAAAATAAGGAATGCCAGGGGGCCCCCAAAGTGACAGAGGTGAGGATCTATAATTGTGGGAGGAAAAAAAAGCAATAATCTTTCACATTTTGAATTAGTTATCTAGGCACATGTGAAAAGAAAATACCCATCCTTATAAAATGCTGCCCCCTACAACAGCAGCACCACCTCCTTTCCACACCAATTCCCAAAAAAAAAATACAGCAATTTACTCATTTGACCTCTGTGAGTTTGTTGATTCTTCTTTCCAGTTTTAGCCTCTTCTAAACAATTCAATCTTCTCTCACACATGCCTGAAAGAAACAGGAATTAGACTAGATGATGTTTAAGGTCCCTTCCAGCTCTAATATGCTATGATTTTATGATTCTAGCTGTTGCCATCTTTAAACTCCATCCCCATTCTCCCACCCACCCTTCCTTAACTCTGCCAGCTCATAAATGCTGCTCACCAAAGTGTGAGACTTGTTAAAAGTTCCTCCTCCGGAGTCCAGAGTGAGAATTTGAAACCATTATGTAACTTGAAGGTGTCAGGGAACCTAGCATCTGAAAAGTGACATTCTGGGGCCTTCTCCAACCACTCGAGGATGTGAGCTGCAATGGGAAGGGGGTGGGGAATGGAAGCAGAGTATCCAGGATGGAAAAAAGGGGACAGAGTCTCTCAAGGAGGAGTGGTGGGCAGTAGGATAAAGGAACAAAGGTTTTCGTTTCTCTGGAGTGTCAGATTTAACTCAGACACCTATAATTATTAGTAGAGGTATAGGTAGAGAGACACAAGATAGACGATAAACCATGATATGCTGGGGAAGAATAGGAGAAACAGCTCAGAGAAGCTCCCATTCCTCCCCCTACACTCACCTGCCCTTGCCCAGCACCTGCGGAATCCCTGCTCACAAAAGGACCATCACCAAGCAGTGCCTGCCAAAAGGTGGGCTGGGCTCCATCAGCAGGTCAGCAATAATGGGGCTATAAACAGGGTAATTACTGAGTAATTACTGGCCCTCTAAGTGCCCAGGGCAGCAGGCTGGGAATACTTGGCCAGCTCAATGCCTTGAGACTCCTGCATGCTGGAAGCCTAGCTGAAAATTAAACAATGTGGATGGGCTAGGGTGAGGGCTTTTTGTGAAAATTCACTCCATCTTTTTTTTCCCTGTTCTTTTTCATCCCCTGTCCTTCTGGCACAAACTCAGCGCTATTGGAGAACCCCAGCCAGATGGGCTAGGAGTCTTATGTTTTGACCAAGAGAACAAGAATATTAGCTCACCCTCCTGGTTTCTCAAACCAGCTTTGGGGGTCAAGACTCCCATCTACCTCACCACCCCCCATCTGAAACTGAAGCTTCCAAAAGGATCAGCCTCTTTCTGGGGCCACACCCCAAGGCCACTCTCTGAGCAACAAGTACTGGGGACCAGCACCCTCCATGGACAGATTCCAAATCCAGCCTTAATGTGTCCACTCCTACAGCCTGACTAAGCAAGGGTTTGTGCTGTGGGCATAAACATAACCAAAAGTAATCCGGTTGTTATGTTCCTGGTTATCTGTGCGTTATTCACTTAATGTCAAAATGCACAGACTTCCTGCCAGTTCTTGCTTTCTTCCCCAGTGTCTTCCCTTCCTTCCCTCCTCCTTTCCTCCCGGGGCGTATCTCTAGCTCCTCCTTGATTTTTCTCTCCAGAGCACACTCTCAGCCCTGTCAAGTTCTGTGAGTCTGGCATTGAAAAAGGTGGAAATTTAAAGTCATAGTGGAGGGAGGGGAGGGCAGAGAGCAAGGAAGAATAGGAGGGGCTAAGGAGTTAGAGGAAAGGGAAATAAAAACTGAGGCAAATGGAAATATATACAATCATTTTAAAGCAATCTTTTCTCAAATCTTAAGTCACTTTGTTAGTTTATAAACACAAAATGTATTATGTATAACTCAGTTTTCTCAGACAATGCTCATGTTTAGCATATTCTATTTAAAAGTATAATTTAGTCAGAATATAATACATTTACTAATTGAATTTACCTACTAGTTTAAGGTTTGTCACAAATGGAACTTCAAGCTGATGAGCTTTTTAAGGAAGCCGTGAGAATGACTCATTCACTCAATTAATGTTGGTAATGTGTGGGTAGCCCAGGGACTCTAGGAGCTTGGAGTGGGGGTGGGGGATGGGATTGAGGGAGCAGGAGCTGCTACCTGAGGAATCAGGTAAACAAAGAGAGTTAAACAAAACAGCCTTTAGATTCTGCCAGTCATGGGAAACCAGACACCTGTTATAGAGAGAGGGTAAAACATAGAAAGTGAGCATGTTTTCTAGACAGGATGTCCTCTGTGATGTCAAAAGCACCCATTTTCAGAAAAGAAACTGGGGAGAAAGAGAGAAAAAACTGCTCAATTGAATATAAATACTGCCACATTGAACTAATCAGTCTCCTTTCCTGAGTTGTCACTGTCAGCAGCTTCTACTTCTCCTAAGGCTTAAGATTTATCTTCTTCATGGACTTCTGAAAACTGAAGATTTCTGTGATTTCTAGATTTGGTACCATTCCAGACACAGATCTATTTTTTTCCAGTGCTTTTGAAGTTGAAGCAAGGAAGGAAATGCATTCATTGTTTCTAACCATGACTGGAATAACTGGATACTACTGCCAGGGTCAACCCCAATTCCAGTCTTTGAAAATGACAGTACCCACTGAAGGCAAAACTGCATTTTGCCCTCAAATTTGCAAATTGTCCTTTCATAATTGTCCTCACTGTGGAAAGGCTCATAGGGTCATACATTTAGAGCTAGAGGGGAACTTAGAGACTATTGAGTTCAGCTCCCTTTTTTTTACAGACAAGTAAACTGAGTCACAAAAAGCTTAAACACAATTGTCCAGGGTCACACAGCTGGTAAATTACATCAGTAGGATTTGAACCCAGTTCTTCCTGATTCCAAATCCAATGCCCTATCCATTTCATCACACTGTTATAAAGCTCTAGTAAGAAAAAATTTTTAATATAAAAACTACTATAGGTTTTAAAAATAAATTTGGGGAGGCAAAGGTTGGATGGCAACATCTGAATATTTCCTCTAATGCATTTTATTCATTTTTTAAATAAGCAAGAATTGCATAATACATTTTTTAAAAATAATTTCCAACTTAAAGAGAGAAAAAAAACATTCTAATTTTTTGTTTTCTCCTCCAGGTTTTCACATCTCTGGCTGATTATTTGGTGACTCCCCAATACCTCACAGAAACTGAGACATAGCCAAGAGAGGACCCTTGGGCCCTGCCTCTGCACCCCAACGGTGCTGCATAGCCTCTTAGAAGGGGTCACCAAGCAGGTCAGAGCCTCTGCTGAGTACCCAAGGAGAGCTGAGCTCCCACTGCCTCCCACCTGCTGCCACTGCTTAATAAAGCTTAATAAAAGGTATGATTACCATGGCAACCCCAGTAACACTTCCAAATAGATGGCCAATTATTATTCACTCATTTACTGTTTATTGTAGTGATGCTAATCACAATGAACTCCAGGGGTGTATTAATGGAGAAGGGATATGCTCTGGGGGTGGAGGGGGTTTGGGGGGTTGGGAAATCTCATTCTTTAGCATAATATCTCCAAAAGCAGGCCCTTAGACCCCTCAGCACCAGTACACCAAAATACAAAACACAGGTGAATGGGGAGACATATACATGTGCATTTGAGCATGCACAAACATATATTCCAATATATAGAGACACAGAGATAAAGATACATGTGTAAATCAAGCCAGATCCACAATTCCAGCAATGGAGCCCCCCACACAGAGAAGAGCTGGTTTCACACACAGGCATGCAGATGGGCAGACACCTTTGCCTACCACTCACTGATATTTTGTAAGGAAAGTTTAACAGTTTTCACGCTTCCCACTGGACTCTTCTCATTTCAAATAACTGAACATCCTTGAGCCTTTGCCAAGATGCTGAGGTAAAAGTGTACCCTCTACACCTTTCTCTGCCCCAAATGAGGGTATTGTGCAGTTGGTGGGCTGAGGTCTAGGAGGTCAAGATCAAGACAGGAGAAAGGCTGTTAGATCAATTATTGAACTCACTAAGTTGTTTCCCTCCTAACTGTTTCTAATCTCATCACAATTTCTGTACCACCCTTGTTGTATAGAGGGAAGGGCCAGGCACTGTGCTAAGTGCTTTACAAATATCATCTCATTTGATCCTCACAACAACTCTGGGAGGTAGGTGCTATTATTATCCTCATTTTAAAGATGAGGAAACTGAGGCAAACAGTGATTAAGTGACTTGCCCATGGTCACACATTTAGTAAATGTCTGAGGTCAGATTTGAATTCAGGTCTTCCTGACTCATCTACCTGCCTTGCGTAGAGATAAGAACTCTAGGTTCGCCAACACAAGGCCTGAGTTTGAGTCCCAGCTCCACCATTTACTGCCTCCCCAAGGTAGGCCGCTCCTTCTCTCATGCCCCTTAACACCAGGATCAGGAGGAGGACTTAGCATACTCCTTTTTCCGCAATGCCACTTTCATAGCCTCCCTCTGCCACTATCATCCAGCAACCACCTCTCTTCCTTTAAAGTTTTCTTGATCTTGTCCAGATACTATGGACCTCCAGATCATTCTCCTGTCATCCCAATAAGCTCACTGCCTGGATCACAATCTTCTTTTCCACTCTCTGAACACTCTCAGCCTCCTGGCTCCCCAGATTCCTCAACTCCCACGACCTCTGGCTCCAGTCCACCTTACCTCCCTCAAACTAAAATCTCACCTTCTACAAGAAACCTTTCTATATATAGTATAGCATATATCTATATATAATAGCTTAGATTGAACCCCTAAGATCTCTTCCAGTGTTACAATTCTGAGATCTTTCTATATTAGACATGCTTCATCAAACCTGGTTTAGCCATCCTCAGCCATTAGAAGATGCCTTTAATTTTGAACCATCTAGATTGTGCTGTGGTTAGAGCACTGGAGCTGGAATCAGGAAGACCTAAGTTCAAATCCTGCCCCAGAGAACTACTAAGTATATAAGCCTGGGCAAGTCATTTAACTACTCTTAGCTTCAATTTCCTGATAATAGTAGTACCTACCTCATAGGAGGATTAAAGGAGACAACACGTAAAGTGCTCTGTAATTCTTAAAATGCTAGTCAGAAGCTAAGTATCTGGAGGGGCAACTAGATGGTACAATGGAAAGAGCACTGGGCCTGGAATCAGGAAAACTCATCTTCCTGAGTTCAAATCTGGCCTCAGACACTTACTAGCTGTATGACTCTGTTTGCCTCAGTTTCCTCATCTGCAAAATGATCTGGAGAAGGAAATGGCAAAACATTCCAGTATCGTTGCCAAGAAAACCCCAAACGGGATCACAAAGAGTCAGACACAATTGAAACGACTGAACACCAAAACCATTTGGAGTGCCAGGGAGACTACCAGCCCTAGATGCTTGTCTGTACCTTTTGAAGGAGCCCTAAAGTAAAAAAATCTCAAAGTAATCATTTCAACAACTCACCACCCACTGGTGTGGATAGAGCCAGGGCCAGAGATAGATGTGGGTGGGAAGGTGTGAAAGTGACTTACTTGCTTACTCTGCCAATGCTGAAGATAAGGGGGCAGCACTGAGAATCTTGGTGGGGGAAGGGGGTTAGGATAGGAGCTACCACAAGAGAAAGGGAGCTGGTAGAGGAAGTAGAGGAGCATTTCCCAACAACAAAACCAGGCAGCGTTCAATGGGCGCTCAGCTGGAGAGATCAAAGCTACAAAAGAAGGTCAGAACAGGCCACTACCGCTTCATGTTTTGGTCAGGTAACCATAATAAATAGAACCACTTTGCATTTTGGAGACTTGGGAAAAGTCTGGGTTCCTCTCTGGCCTTTGATACTTAGGAGCTATGGGTTAATTACTTCACTTTTCTAAATCCTCAGTTCCCTCATCCACCTGTAAAATGGAGAGAATAATATGCATACTACCTGCCTCACAGAGTCATTAGGAAAAAGCAGTGTGCTGTGCAGCATGAAAAGAATCCTGGATTGAGAGTCAGAACTCCCAAGCATGAATCCTAGGTCACTCCCTGCGCTATATAAACAAGTCATTCAGCCTCTCCAGTTTCAAGTTCTTGATTTATTCCACAGTTGACAGTTAAATAAGAGGATCTCTGAGGTTCCAATTTCCTAAGTGCATTTTCCAAATGTTAAAATGTTCTAGAACTAGGAGTTATTATTTCTGACTCCATTCATCCTCAAACTAGACTAAGAAGTTAAGAACAGAAGCTGTCCTAATTCTTTTAGAGAAAACCAGAGTTGGTATAATTTGTCCACAATAACACAGCACATCAGTGGTAGACCCACAAATGCTAGGTGTCTTTTTCCTGCTACTCTTGCCCTGTATCTCCCTGATCCAGAAAAGCAGTATTCACAGTCAGGAAGAGCTGTGTGCAAATCCCACCTAGATTGGAAATCTTCCCTGCTACAAATTTCCATCAATCATACAATGCCAATGATGACTGCCACTTCCCTGTGGTGATATTAAAGGTGTAAGCAAATTAGACATATCTTTTTTTCCCCACTTAATAATATTTTATTTTTTTCCCAATTACATGTAAAGATAGTTTTCAACATTCATTTTAAAAATAATCTGAGTTTCAAATTTTTCTCTCTCCTTCCTTCCCCCCAACCCAAGATAGCAAGCAATCTGATCTGGCTTATATATGTAAAATCATGTTAAACATATTTCCACATTAGTCATGTTGTGAAAGAAGAATCAGAACAAAAGGGAAAACCATGAGAAAGAAAAAAACAAAAATAAAGGGAAAATAATATGCTTTGATCTGCATTCAGACTCCATAGTTCTTTCTCTGGATATGGATAGCATTTTTTTTTCTTTTTTTGGCAATTGGGGTTAAGTGACTTGCCCAGCATTACATAGCTAGTAAGTGTGAAGTGTTTGATCTGAGGCTGGATTTGAACTCAGGTCCTCCTGACTTCAGGGCTGGTGCTCTATCCACTGTGCCATCTAGCTGCCCCCAATAGTATTTTCCATCATGAATCTTTTGGAATTGTCTTGGATCATTGTATTGATGAGAAGGGCTAGGTCATTCATAGTTGACTAATGCTGTTACTGTGTACAATGTTCTCCTGGTTCTGCTCACTTCACTCAGCATCAGTTCATGTAAATCTTTCCAGGTTTTTCTGAAATCTGCCTGCTTGCCATTTCTTATAGCACAATAGTATTCCATTACATTCATATACCACAACTTCTTCAGTCATTCCCAAATTGATGGGCATCCCCTCAATTTCCAATTCTTTGCCACCACAAAAAGAGCTGCTATAAATATTTTTGTACATATGGGTCCTTTTCCATTTTTTATGATCTCTTTGGGAAACAGACCTAATAGTGGTATTACTGGATCAAAAGGTATGCACAGTGTTATAGCCCTTTGGGCATAGTCTCAAATTGCTGGGTGGATCAGTTGGATCAGTTGGATCAGTTCACAACTCCACCAACAATGCATTAGTGTTCCAATTTTCCCACATCTTCTCCAACATTTATCATTTCCCTGTTCTGTCATATCAACCAATCTGATAGGTTGAGGGGGTACCTCAGAGTTATTTTAATTTGCATTTTTCTAATCAGTAGTGGTTTAGAGCACTTACATATGACTATAGATAGCTTTAATTTCTTCATCTGAAAACTGCCTGTTCATATTCTTTGACCAGTCATCAGTTGGGGAATGACTTGTATTCTTACAAGTTTCTCTATATATATTTGATAAATTAGGCCTTTATCAGAAACACTGGCTGAAAAATTGTTTCCTAGCTTTCTGCTTTCCTTCTAATCTTGGTCGCATTGGTTTTGTTTGTGCAAAAACTTTTTTAATTTAATGTAATCAAAATTATCCATTTTGCATTTCATAATGTTCTCTATCTCTTGTTTGTTCACAAATTCTTCCCTTCTCCATAGATCTGACAAGCAAACTATTCCTTGCTCTCCTAATTTGCTTATGGTATCAACCTTTATGTCTAAATCACGTACCTATGTACAGTATGAAATGTTGGTCTATGCTTAGTTTCTGCCATACTATTTTCCTGTTTTCCCAGCAGTTTTTGTCAAATAGTGACTTCTTATGCCAGAAGCTGGAGTCTTTGGGTTTATCAAACGGTACATTACTATAGTCATTTACTATTGCGTCTTGTGTGCCTAACCTATTCCACTGATCCACTATTCTATTTCTACACATCTGAGACACATCTGAGTAAAGCCCTGATCCTCCCTATCAAACCTCTGTCCCTTGTGGATGTCATTGTTGCTTCAGGAGGTAAGCTATCCAAGGTTGCTCTGACAGCTAAGCTGTTCTCCTACAAAAGGCAGCTAAAGACCCTATGGTGGGGAGTACTTGCTATGATATTCTTGTGTAAGAGACAGGACCCCAGCCACTTCTATAGCCAGATAGGAGGAATGACTGAAGAGTTAAATCAGGAAGCAGCAAGTGTGAGGAGCAGAGCCTCTCCAATGAGATCTCATTGAATCCCTTCCTCCTCCTGCTGAAGGTCATCAACTCAAAACCCAGACCCTGTGTTCCTTGAATCCCTTCCCCTTGTGCTTATATCCTTGTCCTCATATGCTTATGTGATTCCACATAATTTTACCTAAAACTCAAGAAATAAAAGTTCTGACTGTGCATCACTGACCCTTTTAATTCTTCTTCAAACCCTCCATTGAGTCCCAGCAGCAGACCACCTCAGATACTTCCTGGCAATTGGACCATTGGCAAATCATTAAACTTTTCTAAGCCTGATTTTCTTTATCCATAAAATGTAGTGATTACCTCATAGGTAAGAAGCTCAAATGAGACAATGTACTTAAAGGACTTTTCCAGCTTTAAAGTGACATACACAAGCCAATCATCATCAATATCATTTCTAACAATATCAATAATTTCAGAGTTGGAAGTGAACTCAGAGTACATCTAATCCAACCTATCCCCCAGTGAGTGGGTGGGGCCTTCTTTGTGTCATGCCCAACAAGCTTGATAACTTCCAGGGAGGAAGAAACTACTACCTCCCAAAGCACCTTATTCCATTTTAAGAAAGCTCTCATTATTGAAAGTTTTTCCTGACATCAAGTCTCAGTTGACCTCTTTACAACTTCCGCCTTTTGTTGCTAGTAATTCCGTCTTGAGCCAAACAGAATAAGGTCAATCCCTCTTGAATAGAGCTATTATGCCCCTCCCATGTCCTCTTTTATTCATGCTAAACACCTCCAATAACCAATACTCACGTAGTTTAAACTTGAGGCTATCCACCACCTTATCTGGCCTCCTTGGCATGTTCTCCAGCTTAACAATGCCCTTCCAACAATGTAGTGCCCAGAATTAATATAGACCAACCAGGTTAGAGTACAGCAGAGTACCTTCTCCTTCTTAGAAACTATGCTTCACTTAATGCAGTCCAATATTTAATTTACTTTTTGGCTGCCATATCACACTGTTAATTCACATTGAGTTTTCTATCCATTAAAAACCAGACTGGGCAGGTAGGTGGTGCAGTGGGTAGAGCCCCAGCCCTGGAGTCAGGAGGACCTCAGTTTAAATCTAGTCTCAGATACTTACTAGCTATGGAACCTTGGGCAAGTCACTTAGCCTGTTTGCCTCAGTTGCTTATCTGTAAAATCAACTGGAAAAGGAAATGGCAAACTACTCCAGTATCTTTGCCAAAAAAAAAAAAAACAAAGGGGGGTCACAAAGAGTCAGACATGACTGGAAATGACTGAACAACAATAAAACCCAGGAACCTCATCATCCTGCAAGATCACTTCAGCTCTGGAACTCATACTTCATCAGCACCATTTACCAAAGAGACCCCTCCCTTTTAATGGAGCTGGAGAGTTCCTCCCAGAACTTCCATTTTAATGAGGGCATCTAGGCTAGCCATCTCTTTATTTCCCACTTGGTTGTACTCCTTTGGATTTATCACACCCCTGTGATGGGTACCTTCCCTCCCCTCATCCCTTTTCATCTTCATTTTGTGTATGGTCCTCCCTGATTAGATTGTAAGCCCATTGAGGACAGGGGTTATCTTTCTTTTTTTGTATTTGTATTCTTAGCACTTAGCACAGTACCTGGCACATAGTAGGCATTTAGTAAATACTTATTGACTGACTAAAATCCCCATTTTTTTCAGATGAACTGTTTGTTGGCTAGCCATTGTTCTCCCATCCTGCACATTTTTCAAATTCAAGTTTAAGGCTGCAAGTGTTCTATCTTGTCATAGTCTTTTTGAATCCCAACTTTACCATCTATTGTATCAGCCATTCCTCCCAGCTTTGCATCACTCGAAAATTCAATAAGTATGCCCTTTATGCCTTTATCCAAGTCATTGATAAAAATGACTTGACAGAGCCAAGCACAGATCCCTGGGGTACTCTCTGAGAGACTTTCTTTCAGTTAGACATTGAATTGTTAATGATTATTCTTTGATTTCAAGTACTGAAACAGTTCCAAATTCTTCCAGCACACATCCTTTTATTTCCTACAAGAATGTTGTTGTTCAGTTGTTTTCAATCATGTCTGACTCTTTGTGACCCCATTTGGAGTTTTCTTGGCAAAGATACTACAGTGGTTTACCATTTCCTTCTTTGGCTCATTTTACAGATGAGGAAACTGAGGCAAACAGGGTTAAATTACCCAGGGTCACACAGCTAAGAAGTGTCTGAGGCCAGATTTGAATGCAG
This sequence comes from Vombatus ursinus, assembly GCF_900497805.2. NCBI lineage: Eukaryota > Metazoa > Chordata > Mammalia > Diprotodontia > Vombatidae > Vombatus > Vombatus ursinus. Next base: position 1,076,212 of record NW_020951934.1, read on the forward strand.
TAAGATGAGTCTTCCTGACTTCAAGCTCAGCACTCTATCCCCTGCAATACCTACCTGCCCTAGAAATACACAAGAATAGCATGAATTAATAAATTGGATATTCATCCAAGATCACAAAACAGTTCAGTAACAGGGCCAGGACTTTGGGGCATGCTTTCAGTGATGGCAGTCATTTTTACCTGGAGCCTTTTAGTATGGCACATGATCAACTAGGTGGGATAGGGCTAGTGTCCACTGGCAACCCTGATTCCATCCCCCACCAACTTCCACTCACTCTTTGTCAGTTAACAAGTGTCCATTAAGTGTTCACTATGTGCCGAGCACGATGCTAAATTGTTCAATGTTTACACTTTTTTAAACTCACCAAACATTTATTAAATGCTTATTGTATGCAATTCATGGTGATAGGGCTCTGGAGTTTATCTGGTTGCTATGCTAAACTGTCCAATGTTTAGACTTTTTAAAAATTCAACAAATATTTATTAAATGCCTGCTGTATGCAACTCATGGTGATAGGGCTCTGGAGTTTATCTGGTTGACACCACATCTAGTTAGTTCCTCAAGTATATGGCTGCCCATGAGCCCTGTCCAAAGTGCTGAAACTCCTTTTTCTCTTATTTGTCCATGTGAGGCAGTAAGTCAATAAGCATTCAGTAAGCCCTGTATGCTAAGTGCTAGGGTTACAAAAGGAGTGAAAAGACAGTCTCTGCCCACAAGAAGCTCACAGTGGGGGAGGGAAAAAGCAAACAAATATGTACAAACAAGGTTTGTACAGGATAAATAGGAAATAATTAAAAGAGGGAAGGCACTTGAACTAAAAGCGGTTGATAAAGGCTTTCTATATATAAGATTTTAGTTGTGACTTAAAAAGGCCAGGGAAGCCAGTAGGGAATGATGAGGAAGAAGAACATTTGAAGCATGAGGGACAGCCAGAGCAATGGCCTGGAGTCAAGAGATGGAGTCTCTAGTTTGTGGAACATCAAAGAGGTTAGTGTCACTGCATCAAAGAGTACATGACAAGGAGTAAGGTATAAGAAGACCAGAAAGGTAGGAAGCAATTAGGTTATGGGGGGCTTTGAATGCCAAACAGAAGATTTTGTATTTGATCCTGGAAAGAATAGGGAGTCTCTGGAGTTTATTGAATACAAAGGTGGCTGGATTTGCACCTTAAGAAAATCACTTTGGTGGCTGAATGGAGCATGGATTAGAGTTGGGAAAGATTTGAGGCATATAGACCACCAACAAGCTATTTCAATAGTTTAGGCATGAGGTCTTGAGGGCCTGCAACAGAATGGTGAGTGTCATAGGAGAGAAAGGGAAATGTTTTAGAGATGTTGCAAAGATGAAATCAATAAGCCTTAGCAACAGATGGGATATGGGGAGTGAAATACAGTGAGGAGGCAAGAATGATATCTAAGTTGTAAGCCTGAGAGACTGGGAGGTAGAAGGTAGAAGGGTAGAACTTAGGGGGAAATATAATGAGTTAGGTTTTGTTTAAGATAAGTTTAAGATAATTAAGATAATGAGTCAGGTTTAGTTTAAGATGTCTACTGGATATCCACTTTGAGATGTCTAAAAGATATGTGAAAGACATGTCTGGAGACTCAAGATTAGAGGTTAACAGAGAAATTGGGGCAGGAAAGATCAGTTTGAGAATTATTAGTTTGAGAATTATTAGATGGCAATTAAATCCAGGAGAGCTGATGAAATAACCAAGTGACAAACAAACAAACTATTCTGAGAAGGGGTCCATTGGCATCACCAAATTGCTAAAGGTGTCCATGATACAAATAAAGTTAAGATCCCCAGTTCCAGGGTACACAGGATAAGCACTGCCAGGCATGTAGAACAGAAAGTGTCCTAGGAACGGTGGTTCCAAATTCAAATAGAAATGGAGCCACTAAATGTACATATGGCTTCCTGCAGGAGCATATTGACTTAGAAAACCACTTATTAACATTCTATTATTAATATTATGTATAATATAATTATAATATTAACTAACATTAATATTCTATTATATTTTTATTTATTTTGTTAAATATTTCCCAATTACATTTTAATCTAGTTCTGGTCATACTTGGGACTGTTGTTCCAGGAATTGTGTTTGATTGACACATCTGTCCTAGAAGGCAACTGATGGAAGAGAGTGCCCCATAGTTCTTCCTTCTGCTTACAAGGCACCCCAAGACTCAGTTTACCCTACCCCAGCAATATCAATATCTGTACGCCTCTTCATAAACCACTCTGGAACAGGATGGGGTTAGTAGGGCAAGGTGTGGAGTATATATACCAAAAGACAGAGACAAGACAGAAATTCCAAGAAACTAACCTGCAGAGAAAAATATACCTAGGTACCCTATCATAGTACTTAGAGTTGGAAGGAATCTTAGAGGTTATTCAGTCTTTATTCCCTCATTTTATAAAAGATGAAACTAAGTCCCCTAGATAAATGAAGTAACATACCTGAGGTCATATGGAAAATTGGAATTATCCTTAAATTGGATCTCAGGTGCTCCAATTCCCTATTTGTCTAATCTAGCACAGGTGGACCTTAGGGAATATGGATACCTAGGTTCTATGACGCCTAACTCGACAAGATTTTCCTAAGTTCCCTCAGGGATCTCTCCATCCTCTGAACTAAATTAGCAGCTACTGTCTATGCCACGTGGTTCTTGTATTTTTTGTTAGCTGCGTGTACCTATATCCTATCTCCCCATCAAGATCTTGAGCTCTTTGAGAGTAAGAGGCATGCACTAGCCAACTTGGTATTCCTGTCAGTGCCTTAGATAAGGCTGGGCACATAGGAGGTCCTCAGTAAATGCTTATGTATTAATTGGTTAGTTTGGCTTATTGAAGGGAAACGAGGATGGCCTGTTGGCAGAGCTGTAACAAGGAACCGTTGTGACTTGGACAAGTATTTCAAACCAACCACAGGTCAAGGGGCTTGAAGTTTAACCTCAGTGAAGGGGAGGGGAGAGTGGGATATTGCCCTGAGGGTTACTGAGACCTGATGGGAAGTCTTTGGAGAAAGAGGAGAATCAGGGTGGGATAAAAGAAGGGTTTACCCCATCACATCTTCTGATGACTTTTTAGTTTATTTTTTAACAAACTTATTTATTATTTTTCATGTATCTATCAATATAGAAATATTCCCCCAAAATCCTAAAAAAATAAAACTCTTATATTATATATGCAACAAATTCCCATATGGGCCATACCCAAAAACATATGCTACTTTCTGTTTTAACTATATTTCCTAATTCCCACTAAACTCTGTTGTTTCTAGGTTCTAAATGATTGTACTATTGGCAATCTCTAAACTTGAATCCCTAGGGCTATGTTATGAAACCCTAGTTATAGTTCAAACTGTTGGGACTACCAGTGGGACTTAACCATATAATGAAGACTTCTTGCTCAATAAGGAGGGACCCTGGAAAATCTTACTGTGTAAATCACCTCACAAGAATTGCCAAGGGGAGGGGGCAGCTAGGTGGCGCAGTGGATAGATCACCGGCCCTGGAGTCAGGAGGACCTGAGTTCAAATCCCATCTCAGACCAGACACTTGATACTTACTAGCTGTGTGACCCTGGGCAAGTCACTTAACCCCAACTGCCTCAAAAAAAAACTGCCAAGGGGCAGAACCATCCAAAGCTAGGTCCCTGAGCCTTTAGAATCACAGAACTAGCAGAGACATCTCTACTTTGGTGGGACTGCAAATGGAGGCATGGAGCAGAGGCTAAATTAGACACCAAGCAATATATACTTACCAAACTGCATTTAATTAAGAACTGGGGCTTTTACAAGATGTTTCCCATGTGTACCCTGCCATTGTTTCTGACTCCTTTCTCCTGCCTAGAAATAGACACATTCAGGCACACATACACATGTGCTGGACTTGAAGTCAGGAAGACCTGAGTTTCAATCTGAGGAAACTTGCTAAGTGAACCTGGGCAAGTCAATTAGCTCCCTCTAGACTTTTCTCATCTGTCAAATGAGGGGTTTGTGTGGGATGACCTCTAAGGTCTCTCTGAGCTCTAAAAATCAATAATCTATGATCCAAACATAAATTGCAATAACAATGCAAAGCCCCATGCAATTCCTTGTAGAGGACCACTCTCCCCCTCCTTCCCTCACTCCTACTTCTGCCATTATGCACTCAGATTGAGTGGATACAGGAAGAGGGAGGAGGAGATGAAGAGTTTCAAGTAGAAACAGATGGATTTGGGACTGAGGATGCTCAGCCCACACCTGTCCAAGGCTCTGTGGTTTTTATTTCATCAAAATCAAGACACCTGACAACCTTAGAAACAGCCTGCCCCTCAGAGGGAACATGGCCCCCAGCAAAACTCAGTTATCAGTGACCAGGGGAGCAGTGGGCATGCAGGTTCTGGAGTATCGTCTAACCTACTCCTCGCCCCTTGCTTCCACTATGCTGCACTTGCTTCCACTTTGCTGCAGAACCAAATGTCCCAAAAGACTAAATAACCCTAAGTCTCACTCATAAAATAGCCCAATTCTCCACCTGAGCAGCATGTCCTAGCTCTCAAACCCATATCAGACAAAAGCAAATGTATGCTGTTTATGATCACTTGATATGCCCACGTAGGTATGGTCAAGGGTGCAAGGTCAGAGGTGTGTCCAAAAGGCCCTGGTGTGTAAAAATGCCACCCCTGCTGGCCATCTTTGAGGTCTGAAAACTCTACCATTGAAGTCATGCTTTTGGGCTAAGGCATGGTCTCTAGAAGGCCACTGGTGATGTAGTATGGAAGGAGTAACATATTAGTTATCCTAGTATGGTATGATCTAATGAAAAGAGCACCAAATTTGGAGTTAGGAGACCTGATATGAATCATGACCCTTATCCCTTGTGTTACCTTGAACAAATCCTGTCTTCACCTATAACTAAGCCTCAGTTGTCCTCTTCAGTAAACTGATAGCATTGAACTAGACGTTTAATTTCCCTTCAGGTTCTTAATCTATGAAGTGGTGAAGTGGATAGAGTTCCATGCCTGTAATCAGGAAGACCTGAGTTCAAATCTAGCTTCAGAAAATTACCAGCTGTGCCATCTGGGCAAGTCTCTCTGCTTCAGTTTCCTCATCTGTAAAAAGGGGATAATAATGGCTCCATCCTCCCAAGATTGTTTTGAGGCTCAAATAGAATAATATTTGTAAGGTGCTTAGCACAGTGCCTGGCACATGGTAAATGCTTAATAAATGTTTGTTTCCATCCTATAATTTATTTATCAGAAAAGTCAGCTGACTACCACTAAGCAGACAGTAGGCTTCTCACAAGAGTCAAGAGTTTTAATGGTTGAAAGGAGCTAAATAAAGGTTTCAGAGCATGGGGTGCTACTGAGGAAGGCAGACCCCGTGGGGAGCCCTGTCCAAACAGGGGCAAGATGAGAGGAATAAATGCCCAGATTGGTTTTTGGTGCCAAAAGGGAAGAATGGGACAGAGAATAAAATGGTTCAGACATCTATTTTCCCAAAAGGGATCAGGGAACAATAAACCATGGTTCATTAGATGGCGCACTGGATTGGGAGTCAAAATACTTGGATTCGAATCCCAACTGTACCTCTTACTAAAGGTATATCCTTAAGAAAATCATTTAACTTCTCTGGTGAAGTTTTCTTACCTGTAAAAATAAAGGGTGACAGGAATTAGACCAGATGAACCCCATGATCCCATGGTCATTTCTAGGGGTCCCAGCATTCACCACACCAACTACCTCCTCAGGTCCTACAGAAGGCTCTCCCTCTTTCCATAGATTTTAAGGAGCAGCCTCCTAATAAGAACAGTGATAATAGTAATAGGACAGGAAGAAGGAAGGGAAAAAGCGTTTAAGTGCCTATTATGTTCTAGGCATTGTATTAAGCACTTTACAAATATTATTTCACTTGATCCTCACAACCACCTTGGAGGTAGGTGCTATTTTTATCCCCATTTTACACATGAGGAAACTGAGGCAAAGAGAGGTTAAGTGACTTGCTCAGGGTCTCACAACTAGTAATAATAATACAATTAGCTGATAGTTAAATAGTGCTTTAAAGTTTATGAAGCATTTTGCATAAATCATCTTGAGCCTCACAACAATTCTGTGATGTAAGCGGTATTTTGATCCCCTTTTTACAGATGAGGAAACCATTGGTTGAGAGAGTTTAAACGGATATGTGTGAGGTAGGATTTAAATCCAGGTCATCCTGACACCAAGTCTAACACTCTACCGACTATTTCACATTACTTCTTTGGACTGTTTCTACCTGCAGCAATCCCTTCCCATATGACAGACCTCTTACTAAGGCCAGGAAAAAAAAAAACACATTGGATTTAGAATCATAACTTTAGAGCTGCAAGAGACCTCAGAGACCAAGCAGTTCAACTGCCTCAATTTACAAATGAGAAAACTGAGGCTCAGGGAAATTAATGACTTCTTCAAAGTGACATAGATAGTAATCATTAGAGATGGGATTTGAAGCTATGTATTCTGATTTAAAGAACAGGGTTCTTCAAACTGTACCAAGCTACCACTTTACTTATTTCATGGGGCAAATCACTAACTCCCTCAGGCAATTGCTTCCTTGCCTATAAAATGAACAGGACTCTAAAAGCTCACTTCTTAACAGTCTATGAGTATGACAGTCCTAATACTACATCTACTTCTCTTCCTTTCTCTCCCACCTGCCCCACAGGAGACCAAAAACCATCTTAGGAATGGAAAACAAGCGGAGAGCAGGAGAGCCAGAGAGCCTGGAGGACTCCCCCCCCCAACCCCACCCTAAACCCTGGCCAAGGACTCTTACTAGTTACTACAGCGAACCATCAGGAGATCTGCTCACAGTTGCTCATCTACCCATGCATGGTCCAGGATCGCCTCCTTTCTTCCTTGCCCCTCTTCTCCTCTCCAATGTCAGCCTACAGAGTTTGGTCCAGATTCCTAATCTTTGCACAGTCACCTTCGAACTGAACTTGGGGCATCTTGGGTGCAGAACTCCAGGTGCCTGCTCCCCGTCTGTCTCCTTCCGGAAGCAGCGGGAGCTCATTGCATGGCCCATTTTTCAAAGTTTGACGTCAATTTGCGGCCTTAGATTGGTTTTTGTTTCTCTGTGGTTTGTTTTCTTTTTGGTGATGAATGGTTATTGTCAAGGAGACTTAGAAGAAGCGATAGGCAGGACGTGGAGGTGGGGGAGGAGATATCAACATGGTGTTTTTGTTGGGTTATTATTTGTACTTTTTTTTCTTTTAGGTAAGAAGAAGGAGAGGAAAGAGAGGAACCTGAGGTCAGTGTCTGGACACTATATGATGGTCCCAGGGGTTCCAGTCCCCTACAACATCCCCAACCACAACATTCCTATCTTGAAAAAGCCAGCGTACCCCTTCTTTTCCCTTCTTCCTACCCTTCTACACACACACACACACACACACACACACACACACACACACACACACA
>NW_020951934.1:1083673-1311306 GCF_900497805.2 Vombatus ursinus
CACACACACACACACACACACACACACACACACACACACACACACACTCCTGGTCTTGGAGACAGGCAGCATGTCACAGCCATTGCCTCTGATGCTGTCAACTGCAGATAAATACAGCCAAAACAGACCCAGAAAATTATTTCCTCTTAATGGAAAAATTATCAGGCTCCAAGCAGCCTGATCTGAGGGCTTTTAGAAAGCGAAATATACTTGAGCCTCCTCTCCAGCCCCCTCCCTTCTTCCCTGCTGGCCCCTCTGGCAGGCCTCTGCAAATACCACCCCTTCCTAGGGCTCCCTGACTGGGACAGCAGACACCCCCACTTTACCTAGTATTTTAGGTTTAGAATCCTAGATTGTCAGGAACCTAGGAGATCACTGGATCCAACTTTCTCATTTATCACTTCAGGAAATTGAGGTTTAAGTAAATGGGCTCTGGTCTTGAGCTGGTTGGGGGCGGATTTCAACCAAAAACTCAGCTCTACTGACTCTTGTTCTCATGTTTTTTCCCCAGTGCCCTGCTACCTAGATGCCTGGCCAAGCTTGCCCCTTAGTGTTTGACAGAGTCCTTTTTGTCAGCCCAGTAAATAACACAGGCCTAGGCCTTAAGGGAAACCAAGACCCAGGCAAGGCCTGGCCTTAATAGAGACAGAAGCCAGGTTCTCCTTGAAATTTTGTCTTCTTGGCCCATGCTACTTCCTGACATTGGAGTCTCCTCACTTTGGATTCAAGAACAGAAAGGGTGGGCTGAGAAATGGCTCTGAGACTTGGAGCCCTCTGCCCTGTTGCCTCAGGTGCGAAGATTGCTAACGAAATCCATATACCTTTAGCAATCTCTTATGAAGACTTATGCAAGGATCAGGATCAGAAACAAGCTGAGGTCTCTTTAATATGACCTTTCCCTGTAGTCCACTGAGTTCTGCTTTAGCTGCCAAGGACCAGAGAAGCTCTCCTCAGTCTAAGCCATCTCCCAGGCATCTTTACCTGCTGGGTGTGCCTGAGGATAGGCTGCCTGCGTTGTCATCCTGCTGCTGCTGGCTGTATACAGAGGCCATCAAGAATTGCCATGTTCCTTGTTCACGGGTAAATGTAAACCACCTCTGACTTTTAGAAGAGCTCTGGATCTGAAGCATAGTACTGAAATAGGAAGAGTATTAGATCTGGAATTAGAAGACCTGAGTTCTAATTCTGACTCTGATACTTATTAGTTGTGTGGTCATAGTGAAGTCAAATGACTTGTATTCAAATTCTCCCTGAATCTTATTGCCTGTGTGACTTTGGGCAAGTCACTCAGTTTTCTTATCTATAAAACAAACATCTTCTGAGGTTCTTTCCAGCTCGGAATCTATGATCTTATGATTTGGTCAACTAGGAACATATTTCCAGGGTGGCAGAAAATTCACTATTCCTCTCTGGATCTCAATGTCCTTATCTATAAAGGAGAGTCTTGATTTTGATGGCCTCTAACAGCTTTAAAATATAATGGGAATGGGGAGTGGACAGTGGATTAAAAAGGAATCCAGATAGGATAGAAGAGAGAAAAAAGAGAGTTTTAAGTTCAATAATAGCTTTATACCAGGAGAACCGTTTCTTGTATAGATCAGAAAACTCCAACTAGATCGGAAAACTCAGCCTAGATCAGAAGTATGAGTTGACATTCAGTAGCCTGGACGGATATTCCTCAGCCTAAATCACCAGTAGAGACATAACTAGTCATTTGGGCCCAAGGCAAGCAACACGGAAAAGGCCTTCAAATAAAAAAAGTTTAAGAGAAATTCAATAGGAATACCTCAGAAAGACATCTGGGGAGATATCCTAGACACTGTCCACCATCCTACACACCCATCATAAGAGCCTGGCAGATAATGTGTGATTATAAAGTAACATGGCGAATTTTCTCAGAAATAAATCCAAACTGTGTGATGTAGTAGAGATCACTGGATTTCAAGTAGGAAAATGGCAGTTTGAATCCCAGGTTGGTTACTTACTACCCCCATGACCTTGAATAAGGTTTAACCTCTCTATATCTCAGGTTCTACTAAAAAATGAGGGGGTTGGCCTCTAAGATCCCTTCCAGCCCTCAATTCCATGATCCTATGAAGTTCTATGTCCAGAAAAACAAATAATGACTAGGGTAAGGCAACTGGGACTTTGTCCCAAGGATAATTAAATTTATAGGGTACCAACAGTGCTTGTGCTCCTCAGGCATATAGAAACAACTGAGTTTAACACTCACTTAGCAAGAAAAATTCATTAAAATAAGGAAGCCACCAGCTGACAGCTTGGCAGAACAGAAAGAGTGCTGAACCTGGAATGAGAACGACCTGAGTTTGACTTTCGCCTCAGTTACTTATTGGCTGTATGATTCTGGGTACTCAATTTCTCTGCACTTTAGTTCCTTCATTGTAAAGAGAAAATTAAAATAACAGCATTTACCTCACAGGGATGATGTGAGGATCACAGGATAGTGATGTAAAGTGTATTGCAAACCTTATTTTAATTTTTTAAATGTTTAACATGTTTTTATTGAGGTTTTCTTTTGTGTATTTTATGTCACCGTGGTTTTCCCCACTATCCCTCCTCTCTTTCCAAAACATCCATTCCATATATCAAATAATAATTTTAAGACAAAAAACAGGAAAAAATCAGTACATCAAAAAAAAAAGTCTGAAAATACATGTAATGAGTAACACTTGTAGACCTCTCACCTCTGCAAAGGTGCAAGAATGTCTTCTTGTATCTCTTCTTTCCAGCCATGTTTATTCTTTAAAATTTTGCAATATTCACTTTTGATTTTGCGTGTGTAGCTGTTCTTTCCATTTACATTGTTGCAGTCATTGTGTCTATTGTTTTCTTAGCTCTGCTTACTTCACTCTGCATCGGTTCATTTAGATCTTTCCATGCTTCTCTGTATTTGTCACATTTATCACTTCTTACAGCACAGTAACATTCCATTATGTTACAAATATTTAGAAAGACCATATAAATGTGAACTGTTTTTATGACATGATCTCCTTCCCCTCATTGACTAAACTTCAAGAGAAATGACCCTTCTCCTCTTTTCCCTACTCATCTTCCCAACAGTAGCCTTTCCAGGAGCAGTTTTGCAGAATATCCTCCCAAGTGGGCTGGTGTTCCAGGGTCTCAGTCTGAATTTGCTTTTAAAAGTCTCTGAGAACAGCTTTCATGTTACTCTCTCTACTTGCTAAGGATATTTTGTGGATTTTCCCCACTGACCCAAAATTGCTAGTGATGATTATACATATAAGAGTTGTTCCTTCAAAGTCACAACCTTATGACATAATGCCTTAGGCATGAAGGGAACAATCCTCCTGGCTGTTCTTCATTTCTTCTTAACTAACACTTTTCTAAAAGTCCCTATGCAAATAATAAATAACCAAGATGCGATTCAAGCCTAGGTGTCCTAACTCTAAATCTGTCCCCTTTCCTCTACATTGGGCTGCAGTTGACCAGGCCAATTCAACCCTCCAGTGAATCTTAGTTCCTTCACCTACTGTTCTTAGACTAACCTAGCGGCCTACAATAAATAAATGACTTCTCCATGCGGTCATTCACATTGCCCAACATTGCCCAGCACTGTCTCCATCATTGCCTAGAACACACTTTAATTAACATTACAACCATACAGTCACAAGAAGAAATTGTCTGTGTTTTTCTGTTTCAAAGCATTTCCCCACCACCCACCCTACTGGATTTTCCACTGCTTTACTGTTCTCTCTCTAAGAGTCTGAAAGGCACCCCCAACTATTAATTCATTAATAATACAGAGATAATGAATACACTCGAAGCCCAAATTTAGTGGAGGCTACATGCTCCACCCACTCCACAGGTTTAGTGACTCTCCCTTCAAGGAGTTGCCCAGCAGAGGGGTCACTTCCCAGAATCCCTTCATTGGCAATAGTAATAATAACATTTATACAGAGCTTTAAGGCTAGCAAAGCATTTTTAATATGCTATCCCATTTAATCCTCATAATAACCTTTTGAGGTAGGTGCTATTATTATCCTCCTTTTAGAAATGGGAAAACTGAGACTGAGAGAGGTTAAGTGGTTTGCCAGGGAGAGGTACAACTGGTAAAGTGCTTGACGAAGGATTCAAACTCAGGTCTTCCTAACTCCCAATCCAATGTGCCATCCACTGGGCTACCTAGCTACAAGTTTGTAATATCAACAACACTTTAGACATAATTGACAAAAGAAGATTCCTACCCACAATAAGTGGGATATTGTTTTTTTTGGTGAGGCAATTGAGGTTAAGTGACTTGCCCAGAGTCACACAGCTAGTGAGCATTGTGTGTCTGAGGCCGGATTTGAACTCAGGCCCTCCTGACTCCAGGGCTGGTGCTCCATAAGAGGGGTATTTTTAACATAAGGTTCTATATTTATTCCAATGGTGTTGCCATTGTGCAGAGTATTTGGGGAACTCTTTCTTGTGGATTGTTTTTGGAGGTTGCAGCACATTGGATATCTCCTGTCCTTCCAGGTTTGACTTGATTTTTAGAAACAGCCTATCCTAGTCTAAGTTACTTTTGGACTCATAGGCTCTCACAGAAGAGGCAGATTGGCCAGTGATGCAAAAAAAGATAGAGTTTTATTACAGACACATTTTTTTTTAGGCAATTGAGTTTAAGTGACTTGCCCAGGGTCACACAGCTAGTAAGCGACAAGTGTTTGGTCTGAAGCCGGATTTGAACTCAGGTCCTCCTGACTTCAGGGCCGGTGCTCTATCCATTGTGCCACCTAGCTGCCCCTACAGACACATGTTAATTCACATAAGGGATGGATTAAAGATTAGGGGGCATCCAAGGATAGGAGCAAAGCGGAAAAAGGCAAGAACAGCAATGGAAAGATATGCTATGATAAGAGCAGTGACTTGGACCTTAGTCTACATGGTCTCTGAACAATGTAGAAAGAGGAATAAGGTTCAACTATGGGCCTTCAGAGAGATGGATCCAGTTTCAGCTCTCTGGTCACTCCTCCTAATTGGTGTGGAAGATGGCTAGGGTCTAGTGTCCCCCACTAGCACATTAAAATTCCCCTACACTGGGATCAGAATCTCCAAACTTGGAACAATGGACCAACACTATAACTGTGCTAGTACCCTAACTGAATAGAACAACAATAAAACACCTGTAGAAATTTCTCTCTCTCTCTCTCTCTCCCTCCCCCCTCCCTCTCCTCTCTATTTCTCTGTCTCACTCTCCCTCTGTCTTTCTCTGTCTCTCTATACCTCTCTAACTCTGCCTGTCTATCTCTTTTATACACATAGTGTCCCTGTTTGCCATGCAAATAAAAAGTAAGGTTAACAAGGCTAGACAGATCTGGTGGAATCATGGAACTTTGTCCAAAATTGCTGTGCTCCTTAAACTGATGGAGGATTCCATAAAAGGCCCAGAATGGGAATGCCACACAGGAGGAAAATAGAGAGAACCTGTTACCAGAAAATCTTGGTCTAGACAGCCAGAAAGGTTTTCTGGACTAATACAACCTCATTTGTAACAAAACATAAGGAGAAATGTCAAAAATAAAAATAAAGAATATAATTTTTGATGGAGTCAAGATGGCAGAGTACAGAAAGATGAGCTCTCCCAACATCCTCTCCAAACATCTTTAAAATAACACCTCAAATTGAATTCTGGAGTGGCAGAGCTAACAAATGCCCCAGAGTGAGACATTCTTCTAACCCAAGACAACACAGAAGGTGAGAAAAAAGAGATCTGTGACACAGGGAAAGGAAGCTGACCACGTGAATGAAACACAAGCAATGGGACTAGGTGGTGGTGACAAAAGCAACAGCAGCTTTAGGAGCTCTAAAGCCATAAATGGTAAGGGTACCTTAGTCAGAAAGAGATTACAGGGCACCCTGATGCTAGCACTAAACATAGGACCAAATGCTGTTTGGCAACTCCATTGCCCATACTCACTTCTAGGTCATGGTTCAAGGGTGGAGAGGAGCACTTTCAATCAAGAAGAAATGGAAGCCCTGAAGGGCAATATCATTTCCAGCTCCAAGGGATCAGGGACTCTGAGGTATAGTATTGTTTCTGGTCCAAAGGGAAGAGGGACCCTGAGGAGAAGTATTGATTGCAATCCCAAGGGATCAGGGACCCCTCCTAGGTAAGGACCATATTTTAGAATCAGAGAGCAGTGACCACACCTCTCCCCAGATCACACCACCTTGGAAGCACCAAAAACTTTCAAACCTCCAAAACTAGCTCTGGAAACAGCAGTGCAAAAAAACCCTGAAGTTTGAGACAAAATCCCTCCTCCCCCCAAAACCAGGAACAGAGCCCGATATTAACATAAAGTTCCAAATCAAGAAATAGGGTGGGAAAATAAGCAAACCACAAAAAAAGAGCCTGACCATAAAAATCTACTATAGTGACAGAGAAGATCAAGACACCAATTTAGAAGAAGACGATGAAATCAAAACTGTTACAAGCAAAGTCTCAAAGAACAACATGAATTGGATGAGTCCAACAAAAAAATTCATGTAAGGGCTAAAAAAATTATTTTTAAGATTAAATAAGAGTGGTAGAGGAAAAATAGCAAAGGAAGGAAACTATGGAAAGAATTAACCCCTAGGTAAAAGAGGCACAAAAAATACTGAAGAAAATAACACCTTAAAAAAGCAGAATTGGCCAAATGTAAAAAGAAATAAAAAAGTTTCACTGATGAAAATAACTCTACAAAAAAAGTCAGAGTTGGTCAAATGGAAAAAGAGGTACACAAGATCATTGAAGAAAATAATTCCTTAAAAATTAGATTTGGGCAAGCAGAAGTTAATGACTCCATGAGACATCAAGAAACAATAAAACAAAGTCAAAAATGAAAAAAAGAAGAAAATATGAACTATCTCATTAGAAAAACAATTTACCTGGAAAATAAATCAAGGTAAGAAAATTTAAGAATTATTGGATTACCTGAAAGTCATGATCACAGAAAGAACCTAGACATCATATTTCAAAAAATTATCAAGGAAAACTGCTCCAATATCCTAAAACTAGAGGGTAAAATAGAAATGGAAAGAATCCACTAATCACCACCTGAAAGTTTTCCCAAAATGAAAGCATCCAGGAATATTATAGCCAAATTCCAGAGCTTCCAGGTCAAAGAGAAAATACTTCAAGCAGCCAGAAAGCAACCATTCAAATACCATAAAGCCACAGCCAGGATAACATGAGTTAATAACTAGCAGCACATTAAATGAGTAGAGGGCTTGGAACAGGGATGGGGAGCCTGCAGCTTTAAGGCCACATGTGACCCTCTAGGTCCTCAAGTGCAGCTCTTTGACTGAATCCAAACTTCACAGAACAAATCCCCTTAATGAAAGAATTTGTTCTGTAAAACTTGGACTCAATCAAAAGGCTATACCAAGGACCTAGAAGTCCACATATGGCCTCAAGGCCACAGGTTCCCTGCCCCTGGGACTTGGAGTATTATATGCTGAAAGACAAAAGAGCTGGGATTACTACCAAGAATAACCTACCTACCAAAACTGAGTATAATCCTTCAAGGGAAAAAATGGATATTCAATAAAATAGAGGATTTTCAAGCATTTCTGATGAAAAGACCATAGCTGAATAAAAAATTTGACTTTCAAATATAAGACTCAAGAGAAATATTAAAAGATAAACATGAGAGAGAAATCATAAGGGATTAAATAAGGTTAAACTATTTACCTTTATATATGGGAAGATAATACATGCATTTTCTAGGAACTCTATCATTATTAGGACAGTTAGAAGGATTCTACACAGTAAAAGAGTGTAAAAGTGAGTCAATTATGTTGAGATGATATTTTAAAAATGTATAGATGAGAAATAAGGATGCCTTTGGAGAAGTGGGAAGGGAGAAGAAGGGGGAAAATTATCACATAAAAGAAGCACGCAAGGAAAAGCTTTTGCAGTGAAAGGGAAAATGGTGGGGGAGGGTGAGCAATGTTTGAATCTCATATCTAAATTGTTTAAAAAATGAAAATATGTGTGCATACTCAATTGGTAATGAATCTATTTTACCCAACAGGGAAGTAGGTGGGAAGAGGTTGAGAAAAAGGGGCAGGGGAGATAAAAGGGAAGACAGATAAAAGAAGGCCATGGTCAGAAGCACAACAGACTTTAGAGGAGGGATGGGATAAAAAGAGAGACAGAAGGATAAGCAAAAGAAAACCCAGAAGGAAGAGATAGAAAGAGAAATCCCATTTAAAATAATTGCAGACAATATAAAATACTTAGAAGTCTACCTGCCAAGACAAATCCAGGGATTACATGAACACAATTACAAAACACTTTTCACACAAATAAAGATGGATCTAAACAATTGGAGAAATATTAATTGCTCTTAAGTTTGCTGAGTCAATATAATAAAAATGACAGCTCTATCCAAGTTAATTTACTTATCCAGTGACAAATCAATCAAACTGCCAAAGAATTATTTTGTAGAGCTAGAAAAATATAGTAACAGAAAGAACAAAAGGTCAAGGATATCAAGGAAATCAATGAAAAAAAAAAAACCTGCTAAGGAAAGTGTACTAGCAGTTCCACATTTCAAACTATATTTCAAAATGGTAATCATCAAAATAATCTGGCACTGGCTAAGAAACAGAGTGGTAGATTAGTGGATTGGATTAGGTACACAATGCACAGTAGTAAATGACCATAGCAATCTACTGTGTGATAAGCCCAAAAATCCAACTTTTGGGGGTAAGAACTCAACATTTGACAAAAATCACTGGAAAAATTGGAAAGCAGATTGGCAGAAAGTAGGCTTAGACCAACACCTCATATCATATACCAAGATAAGATCAAAATGGATAAATGATTTAGACATAAAGGGTGATATCGTAAGTAAATTAGGGAAGCATGGGAAAATGTACCTGCCAGATCTATGAATAATAAAAGAGTTTATGACCAAACAAAAGATAGGAGAGATTCCAGGAAGTAAAACAGACAATTTTGATTACATGAAATTACTAAATTTTTTGCACAAACAAAACTAATGCAGCCAAAATTAGAAGGAAAACAGAAACCTTGGAAAACATTTTTGTAGCAAGTTTCTCTGATAAAGGCCTCATTTCTCAAATATACAGGGAACTGAGCCAAATTTATAAAAACAAGAGCCATTTCCCAGTTGAAAAATGGTCAAAGGATATGAACAAGCAGTTTTTGGAAAAAGAAATAAGGCTATCAATAGTCACATAAAAAAAAATGCTCTAAATCATTACTGATTACAGAAATGCAAATTAAAACAACTCTGAGATACCACCTCTCATCTATCACATTAGCTAACACAACAAAGAAAAAGGAAAATGACAAATGATGGAGAGGATGTGGGAAAAACTGTGACACTAATTCACTGTTGATGGAGTTGTGAACTAGTCCAACCATTCTGGAGAACAATTTGGCACTATGCCCACAGGGCTATAAAACTGTGCATATCCTTTGAATAAGCAATATTACTACTAAGTCTATACCCCAAAAGGGATCAAAGGAAAAAGAAAATGACCTATTTGTACAAAAATATTTATAACAGCTCTTTTTGTGGTGACAAAAAATTGGAAATTGAGGGGATGCCCATCAATTGGGAAATGGTTGAACAATTATGGTATATAATCATAATGGAATACTATTGTGTTATAAGAAATGATGAGTAGGACAGTATCAGAAAAATCTGAGAAGACGTATATGAACTGATGCAAAGTGAAGTAAGCAGAACCAAGATAACATTGTACACAGTAGTAGCAATATTGTAAGGATGGTCTGTTCTGAAAGACTTAGCTACTCTAATCAAGATTGATCCAAGATAATCCCAAAGGACCCATAATTAAAAAAAAAATGCTATCCACCTCCAGAGAGAGACCTGATGAACTCAAAATGCAGATAGAAGCATACTTTTTAAAATTTTACTTTATCTTTATTGTTTTATTTTGTTTGTGTTTTCCTTTGCAACATGGCTAATATGGAAATTTGTTTTGCATGACCTCACATGTATAATTGAAATCAAATTGCCTTCCCAAGGAGAGAGAAAAGGTGGGGGAAAGGGAGATAATTTAGAACTCAAAAGAAATTTTTTTAATGATTATTTTAAAATTTTTTACATGTAATTGGGAAATATTTAATGAAATTTTAAAATGTTAATGAATATAATTGTTGCTCCAAATGAGGTATGAATCTAATGCACCAGGCTAGTTTTCTTGATACTCTTCAATTAGCTCTGAAACTGTCAGATCCTTTCCAGAAATGGTTTGGCAATCTTATGTATCATTCCAGCCTCACTTGACATTACTCCCCATCCCTCACTCTGTAATCAGCTAAACTGGCCTTTCTGTACCTACCTGACAACACTCCATCTTCCTTTTTCATACCTTTGCACTGGCCTTTCCGCTTACCTGGAATGCTCTCCATCTTTATCTTTGTCTCACAGAATCTTTCCCTTCTTTTAAGAAGCTCAAACATCACTCTGCATGAAGCCTTTCCTGAATCCCCCCCACCATTGCTTCCCTCCTGAAATACCTTGTTCTTAACTAATAAATGTACTTAAATATATTTATTTTATTTACATTCCATTTATAATACTTATATTTTATATGTACTTATTATCTCCTTCATTAGACAATGTACTCATTGTTTTACTCTTAGTGGAGCTGTGAATTGATCTAGTCATTCTGGAGAGCAATTTGAAACTACGCTCTAAAAGTTATTAAACTGTGTATATACCCTTTGATCTAGCCACATTACTAGTAGGACTATAACTCAAGAGACCAAAGAAAAAGGAAAAGAAGCCATATGTACAAAGACTTATAAAAGCTCTTTTCATAGTGGCCAAAAATTACAAACTGAGGGTGTATCTACCTATCGGGTAATGGCTAAACAAATTAAGGTATATGAATTTAATGGAATATTATTTTGACAGAAGAAATGACAAATTTTATGTTTTCAAGTAAAACATGGAATGACCTCTTTGAACTTACACTCTATTACTAATTCACTTGATGAGCTAATCAGCTCCCATGGATTCAATTATTTTCTTTATGCAGATGAAAACTAGATGACCTAGTTTTCTAGCCTTAACCTTTCACCTGACTTCTAGTCTCACATCTCCAGTTGACTATTGAACATCTTAAATCAGATGTCCTGCAGACATTTTACACTCAACATGTCCAAAACTGAATACATTATCTTTCCCCTAAAACCCTCCCCTTTTCCTAATCTCCCTGTCACTGTTGAGGGTACCACCATTCTCCCAGTTGCCCAGGCTCAAAATCTAAGCATTGTCTTTGGCTCTTCACCATCATTCCCTATATCCAATCATTTGCCAAATCCCATCATTTCTACCTTCAGACTATCTCTTGTATAAGCCCCCCTTATCTCTTCTGACATTGCCATCTCCCTGTTGCAAATTCTCATCATTTCATAGCTAGACTACTGCAATAGCCTGTTGGTTGGTTTCATTTCCTCAAGTCTCCTCCTATTTACTTAGCTGTCAAATTGATCTTCACAAAGCCCAGGGCTGGCCATGTCAATCCCCTATTCAATAACCTCCATTGGCTCCTTATTACTTTCAGGATCAAATATAAAATCCTCTGTTTGTCTTTTAAAGTCTTTGATAACCTGGCCCTTTCCTTCCATTTCAGTCTTCTTACATCTTATATCCTTCCATGTATTCTTTAATTCAGTGACATTGGCCTTTTTGCTGTTCCTCAAAGACGACAAATCATTTCCCAACTCCAGGCATTTTCACTGGCTGTGTCCCATGCCTAGAATCATCTCCCTCTTCACCTCTACCTCTTGACTTCTCTCAAGTCTTAGCAAAAGTCCAACCTTCTACAAGAACACTTTCCCACTTATCTTTAAAATTAGTTCCTTCCCTCTGAGATTATCTCCACCTTAACATGTATATGTCTTGTTGGTACATAATTATTTGTGTGTTGAATGCCCCATTAAACTGTCAGCTCCTAGAGGAAAGAAATTGTCTTTTGCCTTTCTTTGTATCCCCAGTGTTTACTGCCTAATACACAGTAGGCACTTAATTAATGTTTGTTGACTTGGCTTGAAGATGAAGAGTGAAATGAGCAGAGCCAGCAAAATAATCTATACAATGACAACAGCATTATAAAGAAAAACAACTGTAAAAAACTTTAGAACTCTGATCAATACAACAATAAACTACAACTCCAAAGGACTGAATATGAAACACATAACCAAATACTACCGAAGAGGTGATGGACTTAAAATGCAGAGAAAAACATACATTTTTCAGAGTTACCAATGCAGGGATTTGTTTTGCTAGACTATGTATATTTATTTTGAAGATATTTCTATTTCTTTTTTTTATTGTTCAGTGCAGGGGAGGGAAGTGGAAGAGACAATGCATACTCATAAAAATAATTTTTAAAAAATAAAGAGGCCAGCCCTAGTTTAAAAAACGAAAGAAAGAAAAAAAGATTTCTGGGGAAATAATTTGAAAATAAATTTTAAACAACAATATAAGTTCCACATGAGTAAGGATTATTTTACTCTTTGTACATGTACCCCCAACACCTCAAAAAAGTGCACATGCTAGAGGCCTAATTAATACTTGTTAATTGATTGATTGACTTGGAATAAATGAACAGTCTTCCATTGTGACTGTTCTAAAGGACAGGACCCATTTAGGCATATGATATTTGCTACAAAATCAATCTCTTCTGTTTTTCTTTAAACATTTTTTTAAACATGGATATTCATGGTTCCTTCCCTCAGGTAGTTACAGTCTTGTATGCATAAGTCATAGGCACATAAAATGAAATACTCAAAGTCAGGACATAAACAAAATACAGGAAAGAATATAATCAAGTCCCTAAATATAGCACAGCATAGAAAATAAGTACTGAAATAATGAAAGATTGAGATGAGAAGTGAAGATAGAGGAGTAGCAGGAAGCAGTACAGTGAGCTCTCCTCCACCAAAGAAACAAAGAACTCCTCCAAACAGATTCAGAAAATGCATCCAATTTAATTCTGATGGGGAAATCCAAGGAAAAAAAAATCATAGTGAGTCACTTTTTCAGCCCAGGTCAGCATAAGGACACAAACAGAAAGGTCTTCAAACACAAAGACCAGGTCTCACCAGGATCAGCCTCAGTGTGTTCTCAGGGAGAGGCTACACACCAGGGCAAGAGTAGATCCAGACCAATATTAGGGTACTTCAATGGAAACAGGCACTATCTGGCAACGTTGTTGCCAACTATCAAATTCCCTTCTGAACCTTTTCATCATCAGGAATTACAGTAGGAATTTAATTAATCAAGTCCTTGGAGTGGTTCTGCTGTATCTTAATGATCTTGAGAATGAAAAAAATGGGGTAGTTGGGAAAGAAAGAAGGGGGGAAGGGAAAGGAAGGTTAAGGAAAATGATCTCACTTAATCAGAGCACACAAGTAGACATCTATGCAACCAAGAGGAGGGTGTAAGGGGATCAGATGATACTTGAACACTCTCATCTGAACTGGTCAAAGGAAAGAACACACACACATACACATACACACACACCATTGGGTACAGAAGTACATTTCATTCAACAGGGAAATAGGAGGGAAAGGGGAAAAGGGAGAAGGGGGATTAGAGAGAGTAGATTAAAGGATGAATTAATACGAAGAAAAATAAACTCTATATTTAAAGATGTACAAAAATATTTATAGTTTGATTTTTTGTTTTTGTTTTTTTTAGATGATAAAGAATGGGAATATGAAAAATTTCCAATCATTTGGAGAATGGCCAAACAAATATGATGCAATACCATTTTACTGTAAGAAATGATGTAGGGAGTGGTTTCAGAAAAATCCTGGGAAGACTTGCGTGAACTGATGCAGAGTAAAGTAAACAGAATGAGAAGAAACTATACAATAGCAATATGGTTAAGGCAAAAAATTTTGCAAGTATTAGGAACTCTAACCAATGATTCCAGAAGACTAAGGATGAAACTTGTCACCCATCTCCCAACAGAGAAGTGAAGAACTTAGACTTTTTTTTCTAAACACGGCCACTTCAGAAATTTGTTTTGATAGACATATATGTTTACTTATATGCATTTATAATAAGGATTTTGCTTTTGTTTTGTTCTCATTTGGGATAGGGGATAGAGTAAGAAAAAAAAGGCAGATTTGTTCTGATCTAAGATAAAGAAAATATAATTTTGAAAAAAAGAAAATAAGTACTGTGGGGTATTCAGAAAGCAGAGCGATTAAGCTTGGCTAAAATTATCAGGGAAGATTTCATGGAAGACGTATAAACAGCCTTGAGAGAATGGTAAGATTTCTATACATGAAAAGGAAGAGTGAGGGCCTCCCCAGCATGGAGGGCAGCATAAGCCAAGGCATAGAGGTATGTATAACCGTACTGCGTATGTGAAAATCAACCTTACTGGTGTCTGTGGTGCATCCTGGGGAAAATGAATTGAAAGGCTTTGCAGGCTACCACAATGTTAGACTTGGTCCAGAAGTTTCAGACACATAGCCTGCTATCTGGCCCAGTAGCCCACAATACTCTGACTGAACAAGATTAAAATGTAATTGGGAAATATTTAACACAATAAATAAAAATACAATAGAACATAGATAATGTTAATATGGGGTTTTCTAAATCCATATGCACTTGTAGGGATCCTTATGCATGGTTTACTGGCCCCAGTTTCTGAGTTTAACATCAATGCTATAGACAACGGGGAACCATCATAATTATTTGAATTTGTTATGTTATGATGTTATGAAAGAGTTGGTTTAGGCAGATTCCTATGACATGGGCAGGAAGGATTTCATCTAATGAGAATACTCAGATCAGAGGGACCAATTAGGAGGCTATTGTAGTGACCCAGGGGTGAGGTAACGAGGACCTGGCTAGGGCAGGGGGAGTGGAAACAGAAGGGAACGGAAGCATCCAAGAAATGACCGTGACAGAAAAGTGGATCAAACCTAGGGACAGAGTAACCAGATAGATGGGAGGAAAAAATCAAAGATGATGTTCAGCTCTTGTGTCCCTAGGTCAGCAGTAAATACTCACCATGTCTACTTCCCCTGCCCACACACCAGCTCTCCCCTTAGCTCCAGCTTCACCAAGCAGCAGGACTGCCCCAGCCCTCCCGATCCACTTTGAAGGAATGTGAAGTTACGTTTAATTAAAAGCATCTACACAGAAACAAGATTAATTAAGTCTCCTTTACCCAGGAGCCCTCTCTTTGTGTTCACTTAAATGAGGTTTTAAATGTTGTCTCAATGTTATATCTGGGCAAGATTTCTCCAGACAACACTTCGGATGATTCCGAGGTGCCTACTTGGCTGGCAAAGAATTGTTTAGTGAGGAGAACAACCCAAGGACAGCCCCTCCCTCTGGCAGGCTGGTGAGCTCTAGGGAGGAACTTGAGGCCCTGAGCAATGGAACTTACTCATGGTATAGGGGACAAAGGCCTCTCAGACCTTGGGCTGCCCTCCTATGCTCTAAGGCTGTCCCTCTGCTCTAAACAGGTCACCCCAAGGCAAGGAGACGGGAGGGCCAGTATTTAATGTTTGCTCAGCATATACAAAAGAATGAATTTTGTACTGAGCACACACATATGCACACATGCCTTGGTCCACAGGAGCCAACACGTTAAGGCAAAACAGCCCACATGTGCTATCTTTCTATTTATCTATCTATATCTACCTATACGTGTGTGTGTATAGATATAGATATATAGATATAGATATGTATGTATACACACACACACATATATTATGTACAATCTACATAGCCAGATCTCAGTTACTGATTTTGCAGCTATCCAGGCCCCTGGCTCCTGTCTTTGATAATGGATCTTTGGGCCAGCTACCTCATACCTTCCTTCCTCGGAGGGGGAACAGGAGGGCTGCATAGTAGGGATAGATACGAGAAACATTCTATATTTCTTTTTCTTTTCCTGTTTGCCATTTTAGCCCCAAAATGGGAGACTGGCTGAGGGCTGGGGGCGGGGCAGGGAGGGGGCCACAGCAACATGTGGAGAGACAAAGCTGGAGAGGGAAGGTTATTCTTACCTTTTGACCTCCCTCAGACAATCTGAATCAGAAATGCTTGCCCTATGTTTTTTCTTTTCACTACCAAGATCCTTTTTATTTTTTAAATAATCTTCCCTGAGAGGTTTCCTAAGTTGAGCCAATCTCACACAGGCTGTCCTGGAAGCCCAGGGATCATGGCATCTCCAGCACTGGGAGAGCTAAATATGGGAGAACCCACTGGATGGCTTCCAACAGGGCAGTATGGTACAGTGTGGAAAAAAAAGCTAGTGACCTATGCACTAGTTCCTTCTCTACCACTAACGTGAGATCTGAGGAAACCGTTCCATTTCTTCTCTCTGCAGCTAGGTGGTGCTTTACTTGGAATCAAGAAAACTCGAATTCAAATACAACCTCAGACACTCACTAGGCAAGTCTTTCAAAGACTATTTGCGTTGGTTTCCCCATCCGTAAAAAATGAAGATGATAAGAGATAGAGATAATAATAGCATCTACCATAAGGTTGTTGTGAGGATAAAATGAAATATTTGTAAAATGCTTTGCAGACTTAAAATGCTGTGTAAATGCCAAACTGTTGTTGTTGTTTTTATTATTATTCTGTGGGTTTAAGTTTTTTCATTTGAGAAGCTTGTAATAGATGGTCTCTAAGGTCTTCTCAGGGTTAATATCCTATAAATCAATGAGATGGACAGAGCTACTGGGGAGAGACTTTTAAGATATCTACTAGGTGGTAACCCATCTGACAATCCATCCCTCCCATACATAAATCTATCCATTAATCATAGTGTAACTGTCGCCATTCCATAGACTACACAGGACCATGCTGAAGCATGTTCAGTGCAATGACCATTGTTACAGAAGAATCTCAGAGTTCAAACTAGAAGAGATCTTCAAGGTCATCTAGTCCAAATCCCTCATTTGACAATTGAGGAAACTGAGGCTGAGAGGGTTAGAGTGAAGAGGTCATTTGCTCAAGGTCCTCATTGGTAATAAATGGGAGAAAGATGAAATTCAGACTCAGACTTTATGATTCCAAGTTTAGTCTTCTTTCCAGTCTGTGATACATTCTCCATCTGTAACATGTTTGTTTGTTTGTTTTTAATCAATCTAGTAATTGTGCTCAATAGTCATTCCATTGACAAAACATCTTGTTTCCTCTCCCTTGGGGGAGGGGAAAGATTTTAGGTCAAAGGACTTGGATTTGGCCAGAGCTCTTCTACTCAGTGTGTGATCTTTCTGAGCCTGTTTCATTACATGTAAATTTAAGATAAAGACATTTGCAGCATCTGAGATATTGTATCATGGAAGCCATAAAGAGCTACATAAATGTTAATTATGACAATGACGACAATTAAGGGGAGGAGTACACAAAAGCACAATTCAGTCGGAAGACAAACACGACGTGGACGGGAATTCCATAAGTAAGTAGGAATTGCACAGCACCAGGAGCAAGGCTATGACAGAGAGCAGAGGGAATGCTCAGAGCGGGTCAGGGGGAGTTGTAGGGGAATGTTACCAGGCTGGAGTGGCAGCCCCATATCTGCTGGGACCAAATGCTCCCCTTGCTCTGCAGCCCCATACCAACCAGCTGTGAAAGAAAACGTATGACGGTGAGAGGAAAGGGAGTGAATGAAGCCTGTCTGAGCCTTTCCAGCTCTAATAGCCAGAGAGAGGGTAGGCTGTAATGACTGACCCCAAGAACAGAAACGGGCAGGGGGATGCTATTGAAGATGCAAAGTCCTGAATTCCATGGTGACCCTACCTAGAATAGTGATGGCAAAAATCTGTGCCCAGTCCCTCTGCTTCTGCCTTCACCTCACACTCAACAGACGTTTCTGACCTCCAGCCTCCCAGTTCCCTTTTCATCACCCTTGTGCCCCGGGGCAAAGGGCGGCCTGAGGTCTGTGGCTTGGGACCTTGTCCACAGCAGCATCGTTGGAGAAGTGGGGGGAGTTGGAAGGGGACGGGGAGGTTGGGGCTGCCTTCAGCATGGCCAGCACGATTCCACACACACACACACACACACACACACACACACACACACACACTCACACACTCACTATCACCATCACCATCCCCAAACCTCCTGGCCCCAGGCCCCAGGCCCCAGGCCACAGCTCCCACCCTGAACAAAGACAAAGCCTCATGGAGCACAGGGGAAAAGCAGAGATCTCAGGATGCACTTCAAGGAGAGGGCGGATGAGAATTCTGGCTTCAAGCTCCAGGAAAGACAGAGGCAGCCACAGCAATGGCAGCAGGCCTGCTGTCCCATCCCGACAATTCCTAGTCTGAAGCTCTCCCTGCTCCGCTCTCCATTGGTATGGGGAGCACGAACTGCCTGTAGCCAAAGATTAATTGGTGGGGGATTGGGAGATTTCTCTTCCATAACAGTAGGCTTTTTTCTGCTTGTACTAATAAGATGCCAATTAGGATATTTACATTTTGAGTTAGACTTAAAAGTTGTGATCATTTTCTGGGGGCCAGATCCTCCTGGCTAGGTCTGTGGGAAGGACTGACAAAGCCATTACCCTTGGCTGAGTGAGACCAGCCCCCTGCCCCACCCCCAACTCAGAGAGAGGCTGCATCCTCTTGGAAAAAGTCAAATAAAGCTAACTCCCACACCTGGTTTCATCATATTCTTACAACTCC
Source organism: Vombatus ursinus (assembly GCF_900497805.2). NCBI lineage: Eukaryota > Metazoa > Chordata > Mammalia > Diprotodontia > Vombatidae > Vombatus > Vombatus ursinus. The sequence goes on from NW_020951934.1 coordinate 1,102,359, forward strand.
TTGGAAAGAACATCTCATTATATATGCCAAAAGTCATCTCAAAAAAAAAAAAACTCAGGTAGCACAAGAGAAAAACTACATTAGACACAGGAAACTAATTCTGTTTGCATTACAGAATCACAAAATGTTAGCACTAACAGAAACCTTAGAGATCATCTAATTCAGGAATCCATGAACTTGGTTTATTTTTTTAATATTTTGAAAACTGTATTTCAACATAATAGGTTTCATTTGCAAGCCTATATACTTTATTTTACGCCTTCTGAGGAGGTCCCTAGGCTTCACCAGTTTGCCAAAGGAGTCCATAACACAAAAAGAGTTAAAATTCTCTTACCAAGGTTAACTGCCCCCCTCCTCATTTTACAGATGAGGAAATCAAGGCCTGTAGAGGAAAGTGACTTCCCCAAGGTCACACAGCCAGTTGGTACAGAGGGAAGCACACTGGTCTTGAAGTCGAGGGTTCTAGTATTGTGCCTTTCAACTAATTGTCTGACCTTGGACAAGTCACTCTATCTCTTTGGCACTTCAATTTTGGTTTTGGTTCGTTTTTAAATCTCCAACATGAGTGAATTGAACTAACTGATCCCTAAGGTCCCTCCCCTCTATAAATAAAATGACTCCTCTATCTTTTAGTCACATCTATTGACGAAGTCAAGGGCAGCTAGGTGGGGCAGTAGATAGAACTCCTGACCTGGAGGCAGGATGACCTGAGTTCAAATTCGGCCTTAGACACTTACTAGCTATATGACCTTGGGCAAATCATATAACTCCGCCTCAGTTTCCTCATCTATAAAACGAGCTGGAGAAGGAAATGGTAAATCACTTCAATGTCTTTGCCATGAAAACCCTAAATGGAGGTCACAAGAAGTCAGTCACTACCAAAAATAAATGAACAACAACAACTGACTATGTCTATTCTTATCCAATCCTCTCCTTTCCCATTGTTGAAATCCAAGTAGTGTCTGAGATTCACCTTACTGGTTTTAAATCAGTGGCCTGATCTTACCTGAGCATTGCCTCTTGGCTGTCCCTGCTGGGAAAAAAATTACTTTGATTTGAAACAGAAAAAGGAATCTTAAGATCTTAAAGGGAGTATACAATCACATTCCCTCCTTAGGCATTCTATACAAAATATCATTAACAAACTTACTAAAAACTCGTCAATTTGGACCATACAATCTAACACCAGATTAAGTTCTCTCTTGTAGTATCTTATTACTTCTTATGTCTCAGTTTTGTTTTCCTAGCTAAATTGTAAGATCCTCTGGGGCAAGAAACCTGTTTTCTGTCTCCTGAATCTCATACAAAGACACTGGAGTGGTTTGCAATTTCCCCCTCCAGCTTACTTGCCAGATGAAGAAAGTGAGGCAAATAGGGTTAAGTGACTTACCCAGGGTGACACAGGTGGGAAGTGCCTGAGGCCAGATTTAAACTCAGGAAGATGATTCTTCCTGACTTCAGACCCAGCATTCTATCCACTATGCCATCTAGCTGCCCAATACAAAGACAAAAATGAAACTGACCATGCCCTCAAGGAACGTGCAATTCTACTGGAAGGAAACAACAAATACACAGAAAAGTCAATTAAAAATACCTTCAGGGGCAGCTAGGTGGCACAGTGGATAGAGCACCGGCCCTGGAGGCAAGAGGACCCGAGTTCAAATGTGGCCTTACACACTTGGCACTTACTAGCTGTGTGATCCTGGAAAAGTCACTTAACCCCATTGCCTAGCCCCCCCAAAATAATACCTTCGAAGAAAAGACAAATTGAGAAGGGTAAACATTATCAACTGGGGATCAGGTAAGAGGTGACACATTAGCTGCACCCCAAAGGGAGGCAGAGATTCTAAGAGGCAGAGGGGAGGACAGAGAGCATTCCAGGCATAAGGGACAGCCTGTACAAATGCAAGAAAGCAGGTCATATCATCTCTGCCCTGGGATTACCTACTCTGATCAGTTTCAGCAAGTTTCCAAAGCACTCTGTAAACTGCAAAGCATTACATAACATCATAAGATCATAGACTTAGAGCTGAACACAACCTGAGCAATCATCTAATAACTCCTTCATTCTACAGATCCCCAAAACCATCCCCCAGAGAGAGAAACTGACTTACTTTGGGTCACACATGACTATGGTTCAACTGATTGAACTCAATTTTTTCATCATGCAACAAGCCAGTGACAAATCCCACCCACCAGGCCCTGCTACCTCAATACGGCATCAGCCTATGGGAGAAGTGTAGTGGGTGAAACTAGGTAAAGAAACAAGAAACCTGCATTGTTCAGAGACCTCTCTGACGCCCATATGCGCGCGCACACACACACATACACCCCAATTTCTGCTTCTTCCTACCTCTTCTCAGTGTCTATGGAGTCGTGGCAAGGGTCTGTCTTGGGGGTGATTTTGTGGCCTGGAAAAACAACTGAGTGTTCACGGCTTGCTCCCAGGCCCAATACGGCAGAAGGAATTGGTGAAGAGATTTAATGATATGTATTTCAAGAAAAAGATGAAAATGTGTCAACTTTTAGGAGACACAATAAAAATGCATCAGCCTCACACTAAACTTTGCCATAAAGACGCATAGTTGGGGAACATATAATACTGTTGCTGAGCTAATGTCTCATTTGCAGGAAAACTCTTTTAAACAAATAGCTACAAGGGGAGGATAGGCTTCAGGTCAGCTCAAGACAGTGGAGAAAGAGATCCAGACTCCCCTAACAACTCCACTGTCTGATCTGCCCTCAAACAATGACCCACCTGATCTCCAAGGCAGCACTGTATGTAGTCTTTCCATAAACTCTCCTTTGCAACTAATTTTTAATAGGAATTTACAAGCTCAAAAATGCCATAAACTCTCCTTTGCAACTAATTTTAAGAGGAATTTACAAGCTCCAAAATGGTTCACAGAATACTGAAATTAGTTCACTGAAAAAAAAAATTGTGGGATTATCTCATCCATTCCCTTGCCTCTAGGTAAATCTGCCCCTAAATTGGCCCAAGCAGGTAAAAGATGCTTTTCTTCCAGATCCCTCGTGGTTACAAATCCCCAAACCCACTTCCAACATTCAGCAATCAAGAGGAAGGTCCTTCTTCCATCTCACTCGAATCCCTCCTGTACTTTCAGACCTTGTCCACTTTGCTTCTTAGAAAGCTACAAGGCCACACTATAGAAAAAAAGGATTTCTACTGTCATCTCCCTTTTAACCCTTTCCCTTGTACCTCAGTGTTCTCCACACTCACATTACTCAGCTCCCTCCCTTCCCCATCTTTGTAGATTTCTTATAACAGGGAGAACAATTTATACGATAACAGCAGTGAAAAGGCAAACCACTTTGACAGCTGTAAGGCTTGTAAACCATACAATGACCACCCATGATTCCAGAGGACTGAGGATGAAACATGCTATCCATTACATAGAGGTGATGACTTTGGGATGTGGAATGAGAGATACATATTTTTGTGTACAGCCATTGGGAAGTTTGTTTTGCTTGACTGCATATTTGTTACAAGTAATTTGTTGGGTTTTTTTTTGTTTTTTTTTCTGTCCAGTGGTATGGGAGGGAGAGAAAATCGATTTTTGGTTTCATTTTGTTTTGTTTTTTAAATAGAGAGGTAGAAGGGTGCTACAAATATGAAATGTTGAATGCACTTTCAGATGAGATCACTGAATTCTTGGCTTAACTTAACCATTTTATTTTGTTACAGGAGACCTCACAAAGTGGGAGTAATCTATAAATATTTGTAACGTTAAAACAAATAAAACTGAGAGAGATACATACACACAGAAAAAGGGGGAAAAAAGATTTCTTACTCCATCCCCAGGACTGATGTCTCTTCCAAGCCCCAAATGCTGGGTAAGTTTCTGATTTTGCACCAAAACCTCCCTGACAGGCCACTCCCTCCTCCCCTTTCTTTTCTCACCAAGGCAGACGTCCAGTGAGAGCTGATGGAAAGTGACACATTTGCATCCCACTTCCAGGGGCCGTTCAGATTTACCTGCAATTCCTCTGACAAATCCTTATCAGCGATGCCCATGACGAAGTCTGTGGTGACTTTGTTCATTCTTATTAGCTCTGCACAGATTAGCTCTTCACAACGCTTAGCCAATTTATACCGATTCTTGATAAATGTTTTGACTGATTTTCTTGACTTTGGAAAGGTTGGGGATGAGGGTGAGGGGAGAGTGAGGAGCTGCATGGGAGGGATTGTGAGAGAAGTGGGTGGCTGGGGAGGGGAAGGGAGTGAGATTACATTTAAGATATGAAATATTCATCACCAAGCTCGAAGGGCAGTGTCAAACATCCACCCTGCCCACCTGTTCTACACACACACACACACACACACACACACACAACCATGGCTCCTTCACTAATGGAAAAACTTCACAATATACAAAAGGCGGATGCTTAGAACCTTACTTGTCAACTGCCTAGCCTGGGAGTATCTAAAGAAAGAAAGGGCAGCAATGAGGAGTGAAAGGCAGCACAAATATGTCCACTAAAGTGTCTATGACCTTTCTCATCTGTTAACTGATCTCCCTGTAACACTCCCCAGAGGTTGCTTCCCCCAGAAAGTGGCTGTGATTCTCACAGGTTCTAAAGTACTCTGTGGGCTTACACTCCTCAACCTATTTCTCAGGAGCCTAGACCTATGTATTTTGATTAAGAGTCAGCCAATAAACATGATTGGCTCAAAGCAAAGGTATTTACTAAGAACAAAACATTCAAAAGCTAAGAACAAAAGCTACAAAGCAATATCCCCACCCATAAACCTGGGGACACCACTCTCCCCCAGATAACTCACAGCACCTCAAGGGGCAGCATCCATGGTTAGAGTGGGAACCTACTAAAAGTGTAATTATAGTGAGAGGAGTGGGTGTGGGGGCAGCCAGGTGGCATAGTGGATAGGGTGGCAGGCCTGGAGGCAGGAAGACTCATCTTCCTAACTTCAAATCTGACCTCAGACACTTCCTAGCTGTGTGACCCTAGGCAAGTCACTTAACCCTGCTCAACTCAGTTTCCTCATCTGTCAAATGAGCTGGAGAAGGAAATGGAAAACTGTTCCAAGTATCTTTGCCTAAAAAACCTCAAATGTTATCATGAAATCAGACATGACTGAAAAACGAGTGAACTGAACACATGCAACAAAGGCAGCTCATGCTACTGGTATTGTGGGGTCTGGAGACCATCTCAGTTCTCATGAAGTCAGCACTGTGCTGACTCATTGGGTACATTACCTCTGCTGGGTATCCTAAACTGTCTCGAACAGACAAGTGTCCAGATTTAAACCTCTTCCCTAGACACTAAAGACAACTTCACTAGGAATCTGGTTATTCAGTCAGTCAGACTGAACTATGTCCACTCAACAAGCATTTATTATTCTCCCACTATGGAATAGGATGCTTGCTAAGTGCTAGGGATTAAAAGAAAAGCAAATATATATGCACATATATACACGTATATGTATATATGTATGTGTATACATCTACACATACATATATTATATGAACATGTATATTATATATAAATATATATTTCTTGTCCTCAAGGAGCTTACATTCTAATTGGGTAACATGTAAATTAAATACGTATACAGAAGATACATGCAGAGTAGATCATCCAGCATTTGGTCAATCTACCATTACAAAGTTCTTGTAGAGGTTTAAACCAAATCCATTCTGCTACAGTGAGTTTTCATCTCATTAGAGACAAATGAAGACATCTGGGTGTTCTGAAAAACAGATGTCGGTCTTTGCATTCCTTTGTGCACTGGATGGCCATCTCTCAGATATGTCACCTAATCTGGGCAAACCCAGCTCATGCCGGCTCACAAGAGGTCACCTGGTTGCAAACACATTTGGAATCAAAGGAACTAGGCTCAGATCTCAGCTGGATTCCGTAATACCTTTGTGACCCCAGGCAACTTACATCATATCTCAGAGCCTCGATTTCCTCATCTATAAAACGAAGGGGTTCATTAGATGACGTCTAAGGTTGGTTCTCAAAAGACCCTTTTGAGAAAAGGTCCCTGAAACCCTTTGGTGGCAGAGGATGGCAAGGTCAAAACTATTTTCATAACAATACTAAGACATTCTTTTTCCAATTATATCTGTATGAGGCTGGATTTTCTTCATATTCTTCTATCAAAACAACAAATCACAACAGATTGAGTGCAGAAACAAGATATGAGAATCCAACTGTCTTCCATTAAGCCAGACATAAAAGAAATTTGCAAAACTATGTAAGTCAATATCATTCTTCTTAATAATTTTTTTTTGTTTTGGAAAAATGGTTATTTTTGTTAAGATGTTAATTATGTTAACATGTAAAAGGTTTATTATTTTAAATGAATTAATAAATACATATTTTAATTATCAGTTATAATTTTGAATGTGAATATCAATAGATATAACCACACAAATAAAAGCTTTGCCAGGGGGAGAGAAGTCCTCAATGATTTTTATGAGTGTCAAGGGGTCCAGAGACCAAAAGTTTGAGAACCAGCACTCTAAATACCCTTTTAATTTTCAATCCTGTGATCCATCTTCTCTCAGAAGGTCTCCTTCCACTTATCTCTAAGCCTAGAAAATTCCTGACTGTCTTTTCTTCCTATTTTGGACTACTCTCTACCTCCTGGTCAAATTTATCTTCTCACTATCAGCCTGCAGAGTCGTGATTTGTCCCTGCTGTCATTAGGACTAATGTTGATGGCATGACCCCCTGGGGGCTTTGAGGATATCCAGCCTCCTGCTAGTGGCATCTGAGCGAAAGGAAGAACAACTTACCTGCAAAATAAACACCAGACTTCCAGCTTCTGATAAAGATTAAATATTGGAGGAGTCACTTCAAATGAATATATAAAAGTAAATGGAAGGGGTGTTTCAGACCCCGACAGAGTTAAATACAGGCAAACAAAGAAGATTTCTTCAGAGAAGTTTTATGGCAGGGAAGTGGGAGTCTGGGAATGCAGTCTGCCCAGAAATACACCAGCTCCAGAATCCCCTCCAAAATTGACCCCCTCTGGCCTTGAGATCTCAGAGAGGAGAAAGTGCTAAGCTACAAAGGCATGCCAGGAATCTGCTGAAGTCAGCTCGGTTGATGCTGGCCTGTCCAACTGCAGGAGAAGCCCCATTACTCAAAGCCATCTGCCCTCGACTTTGGGCAGCCAAAAACCAGACTATTTTGGCCAGGATGGAGACCAGAGGCCCCTCTGGGAGAAGAGTAAGGTCAGGCATAGAGGAACCAGTTGGAAAACAAAGCATGAAACCAAGTGATGTAAAAGAGAGCCAACATTCTCCACGACTCGAGTGGTGCCTGGCTTCTGGTGGAAGAAATTCCCATTTAATAGGAAACTACATGTCAAACCAGTATATGGCTTATTTTTCACAGAATGGTAGAACTGAAAGAGACTTTGAAAATTACCTACTCTGAACTTGCCCTTTTGCCATTGAAGAGACTAAAAATTGGAGAGGAATCTACTGACCTAAGGTCACACATCTGGTTAGCCACTTACTATCTTCAGGACCATTGGGCAATCAGTCAATCAATCAATATGCATTTATTAAGCACTTACTGCATGCATCAGATACTGTGATAGGCCTGGGGATGCAAATACAAAGAATGAAAAAAAAATGTGCTCTCAAGGAGCTTACATTTCAAGGGGGTAAGTCATTAGATATATCAAGATACCAGTTTCCTTTTCTGAAATGTAAGGGAGTTGGGCTAAATGATTTCTAAAATGCTTTCCAGCTCTGGATGTTCCTCTGCTCATCAATAGAAGAGATTGGCCTGGAACCCAAATCCAACACTCTTTCTACTAAGCTCCATTTTTGGTGTCAGATTTAGATAAACAAACAATCCAGGGTCTGCCATAGATTCGGGACCCAATCAGCCCAAACATGTACACCGATTTCTGCAGACCTGTGTAATAAAAACTGATGTGCAGAATGATGACTCCAGGCCCTGCCGGATGCTTCGCTGCTTCCTAAATCATCGATGAAAGACTAAATTATGGTCAGTGTGGTTTTAGGGAGCACTGTTTTATGCTGTTCCTATTTCTTAAAGCCATTACCAGTAGCCAGTTTGCAGGCCTTTGTTATGCCAAGGGAGGCCATCAGGTTTCTTCTGTGAGAACTATGGAATCATTGGCTTCTTGAGCCTGAAAAGACCTGCCCCAGGTTGCATGGCCTGAGCGGGGACTCAACCACAGGTCCTCCAACGGTGTCGCTACCAACTACCCTGCTGCCTCTGAGAGAGTCCTTCAAGGAAAGGAGGAGCAGCTGTGCTCAGACCAAACTGGGGGCTGCCTTGTAGTTGAGGCAGGGGGAGAGACCATGTCTCTCCTTGCTCAGGGGGCTCCACATTTAAGCTGAGGGTTCTTCCTCAGAACCACAGAGAATTGCCTCTTAGCATTTCTCAATTTTGACACTTGAGAAGCAAATTTGTATAGAGTAAAGAATACTGGTTCTGGGGCAGGTAGGTAGCACAGTGAATAAAACACCAGCCTTGAAGTCAGGAGGACCTGAGTTCAAATATGCCCTCAGAAACTTACTAGGTTTTGTGACCCTGGGCAAGTTACTTAACCCAGATTGCCTCCAAAAAAAGAGAAAAATATATTGGACGTGGATTCCAATCCTGCCTCTGATGCTTATTAGTTATGTGACACCTGAGCAAGTCATGTAATTTCTCTGAGCCTCAGTGTTTTTCTCTGTAAAACCAGGTTGTTGTGAGGCATAAATGAGGTAACATATTTAAAGTGCTTTGTAAATCCCAAAGCACTGTCTAAATTTTGTTGTTCAGACATTTCAGTTGTGTTCAACTCTCCATGACCCCCTTTTATGGCTTTCTTGGCAGAGAGATTGAAGTGGTTTGGCATTTCCTTCTCCAACTCATTTGACAGATGAGGAAACTGAGGCAAACAGGGTTAAGTGACTTGTCCAGGGTCACACAGCTAGTAAGTGTCTGAAGCCAGATTTGAATTTAGGAAAATGAGTCTTCCTGACTTCAGACCCAGCACTTTATCCACTTCACCACCTAGCTGCCCATTGCCAAAATCTATTATTATTTTTATCCTTTTCTCACCTTTTTCAGTGGGGTTCATTCTTATCTTTTTTGGTCAGTCAGCTAATAAACATTTATTAAGTACCAGGCACTGTGCTAACTGATGGCAATATAAAAAAGGTGAAAAAAAAAAAAGAAAAGAGAGAGTTGTTACTCTCAGGGAAGTCAGTCTAATGAGGGAAACAATAAGCAATCCTGAAATAATTCATTATTCTGTTATTTCTTTTTATTCAATGTTTTCTATAGGCAGTTGCACAGATGGATAAAATAACATTTTGTATAGTTGGTTAAAAGTATTAGGCTATAAGCTCATCCTCTTTAGGATCACTGAAAGCTTCCTCTATGCAACTCCAGGAATAGATAGGACAACCTGGAAATCTATATCTCATCCTCTCTCTATGTTATTGGGTCTCCTCTGCCAGGTCTTTCTATTTTCCAGGCTTTCCTTTCCTTATAGCTTGGAGATTACGAAGGTTTGGTATGACATGGAAGTTGCCCTCTGCTGATGATATACATTATATCCAGATGATGGCAGTCTGGTTGTTTGTTATTGTTGCTGTTTTCTCTAGAAGCCCTAAGTGTATTTTGCCTCCGGAGGGAATCCATCTAGAAGACTAGATGCCTTTACTAGGGACAGTATTGAAAGTGAACAGGATTCATTTGAGTGATAAGCATTTATTAGGCACTTTCTATGTTCCAGTGCATATTATGTAGTAGTACATATAGTGAGACATCCCCTGTCCATAAGGAGATTACATTCTAATAGAAAGAGACAACACATGGGAGAATGGTGGCACAGTATTGATCTAGGGAGTCACAAGAAGGATGAATTGATAAATAGGGCAGCTAATCGACATGTTCTTTCCAGAAGCAATGGAAGTATTTCTTTCATATCTATGTCCAAAGCAAGAGGTGAAAATTCAGAAGATAGAGGGAGTACAATATACATTTAGTGCAGGACGGATGGCAAAATGACCCAAATGGATGACTGAATGGGATGCAAAACATGGTCTGGGGCCAATTAGATAGAGTGGTTTAAGTGACTATATACCCACTAACAAGTCAAAACAACTTGGTCCCAAGTCAGGAGTTACAAATCCAGGTGTACTGACCTCCCAAGGGAGGCTGGGAACATGGTTTCTCTAGGTCTGGTACGGATAGCATTAGGATGTCACCTGTCTAGCAACCTCAAGTATATTGCCCTTCTGAGTGGGTCCAAAGCACAGAAGAGTGTTATAGGTCTGGAAGGTGTTAGGATCTTATGAAAAGTGGGACTTACCAGAGAGGAAGGAAAATTACATCTATTGCTTTGGGGCTGCTGCCTTCCAGATCACCCCTTCCTGCACAGGTGCCAGGCTCCTATGTTATCTTTTTGTTGCTGTTGTCCACACACCTAGTAAGTGTCAGAGGCTGGTTTTGAACTCAGATCTTCCTGACTCCAGACCCAGCACTCTATCCAGTGCATCACTTAACTGCCCCCCTAGGCTTTCTAGTGGAGAGATTTTCCCCAGGTTTCAAGCAAGGACTCGGGACAAAAGATGTATGTCCTCTTTACCAAGGTAACAAGGTCCCTTCTTGTCAAGAGCCTCTTTTCCAGAAAAGTCACATAAAAAAGTCTATTTGAATATAGGTTTTGCAGGTGGAGAGGGTGTTGCATTGCTTACTGGTTCTTGTGAATCCTTTTACTGATTTTTACATTTTCTATGGGAATGGCATGGAATAACGGTTGTCTGTCCCATACCCAACAAATGCATAATTACCTTAGGTACTCTGTAAAAGCAGTAGTGTCAAATGCAAACAGAAACAGATCCCTATGGGCTGCATATTGACTTAGAAAACCACAGATAAATATTATTTGTTTTATTGTGTTTTTATTTATTTGGTGAAACATTTCCCAATTATATTTTAATCTGGTTCTCTCTGTACTTAAGAGTTTTGGAGGCCTCAGACAGCTTGACACCTCTGTTCTATAGGATTTCTTTTCCCACATTTAAGGAGACCTAGGCATGAGTTATGTTCTGAGATTTCCCAAAGGAAACACAGTCAAGGCAGAATGAGCTAAGGAGTTGTAGATTTTTTTCAGTCAACCCCCCATACTCGAGCACAATGTGTAAATCTGGAGCTTGGGGTGCAAGGTCCCATGTTATATTTACAAAGCCTTTCATCCCTCAGTATCCCCATGAGATAGATAGGACAACTGCTATTATCACCCCCATATTACATATGAGAAGCTAGTTAAAGTCACACCAGAGTAAATCTCAAAGCTCTGATTTAAATCCAGAACTCTGCAAACTCCTAGTCCAGCACTCTTTCCACTCCACCAGATTGCTTTGTCCAACGAAAAAAAAAAAAAAAAAAACAAGCACACTGACATCCTCCATGTGCTTGGGAATCAAAGGAAGAAATCCATGCCTTTGCTTCTTTTAAAAAAAATTGTTTTTTTATATATTTTGTTTTTACATTACCTTCATTTTTCTTCTACCCAGCAAGTTATCTATCCCTTATAACAAAGATCATTTTTAAGTTCAGCAAAACTAACTAGCCCATCAACTCTATGTGACAGTATATGTAATATTACATTCCCTTAGCCCTCCACATCTGTAAAGAGGGTGGGCGAGGTGCATTTACTCAACTCTTCTTTAGGGACATTTGGTCATAATTATAGAGCATCGTTTTGTGTGGAGGATGACTTTGTTCTTTCTGTTTCCATTGTAGTCTTTTCAGGTTTCTCTGAATTTTTTACATTCAGTACCTCTTATTGTGAAGTAATATTCCATTACATTTATGTACCACAATTTGTTTAATCATTCTTCAATCAATGGGCAGTAGATACACTGCTTTGCTTTTTAATGGTCACTTCCCCTCCCCTCATTTATGTGTGTATACATGTGTACGACTTATACATTTATACATACTATATATTAGATAGTATAAAATACATTATATAACATGTGTATCATTACATGTGTGCATTATATATGCATGCATATATCATGTCTATGTGTAAATGTATACACCTGTATATATACATATATGTATGTACATTATAATAAATTGTTGTTGTGTTCAGTTATTTTCAGTCATGTCTGACTCTTTGTGACCCTGTTTGGATTTTCTTGGCAAAAAGACTCCAACTCATTTAACAGATGAGGAAACTGAGACCAACAGGGTTAAGTGACTTGTCCAGGGTCACACAGCGAGTAAGAGTGTGAGGCCAGATTTGAATTCAGGAAAAGGAGTCTTCCTGATTTCAGGCCGCCTAGCTGGCCCATATTTAGATATAAATATAGATTATAGATATATACATATATGTGTGTATAATATGCTTATGTATATATGCATGTGCGTATATGTGTATATATAATAAAGGTGTGTATATATATATTAAAGGTGTGTGTGTATACATATATATATACACACACACACACACACACACACACACACACCCCTTTATTTGTTTGTTTATTTAAAAGTTATCAAAAAAAACTAGAGTGCCCATTCCAGATCAGGTCAGCACCTTGCCCCGGAAGACTTCACTGAACGAGGAGACATTCTGAAATATTTGGAAGAAGTGAAAAAATGATAGAATGGCCGACAATTGCTGCTCACCCACTGAAAAATCAGCCAGTTTAAAGCCACCCCCAAACTTCAGAGACAAATGTTGCCTGAAAGGGATGTACTGAAGGAAGTGTGTAAGTAAGAGGAATTCGCCTGCTTGGAGCCCTGCCACAGATCGCTCCTTTGGTTTTGGTTTTGGTTTGGTGTTTTTTCTTCATAGAAAAAATAAGCCAGGGACTCACATGGAAAATGGCATTCATTTAGAAGCTGGTTTGGCATAAAAACATTGGTTGGGATGATAGAGTTACTTACCTGAAGCATTTGCTCTCCTGCCATACCTATTCTTCTTGTATCAGGCTCAGAAAGCAATGCTTTGGTGGAAGTCCAGAGACTGATGTCCAAATTCCTGACGACCAGGGACGGACATCCAGATTCCTTTAGTCCACCCTAAGTAAACACAGACATCTGTACACAGAAGCCCCAGCCTCAGGGGGCATGCTCTCTCCAGGAATCCTGCCCGTCTACAGCTGTCCAAGAGAAGAGGGGGTTTTGCCACCCATGCCAACCTTCCAGAGATCTGGCAACCTGGCCAGCCAGTTAGACAGATGGCTTTTTGCAGCAAGGCCAGTTTTCAGAAGAAAACTGGTACAGCAACCAGGTTGGCCAGTTTGTAGCTCTGGGGAGAGGGTTGGGTTGGTCTGGGTCACCCAGGGGCTGCTGAGGGGCCTGTGTGATATGCTCCCAAATAACTTCCCCACCCTTTGCCTCAGATACCTGGAATTCAACATCAGAAATTCATTCCTTTGGGTTAAGTTCCTGCCCCCTGTTAAAATGCAGATGCTTTTGTGAAGGAGAGAACACCAGAAGCTGCTATTGGTCAGTTAGCAAGAACTAACTTATCGAGGATTTTCATTGAGGCAGATTTTGTCAGTAATCAAACTGTAAATATACATACATATATATGACAATAAATAAACATTTATTAAATGCCTCCTATGCACGAATATGCCAGGCACTCTGCTAAGCACTGGAGATATACCATAAAGAAAGACGGAAGATGGTCCCTGCTCTCAAGGAGCTCTCTTTTTAATGAGGGCCACATGCAATGTGCAAACAAGTTATATGCAAGATAAATTGGAGATAATCAGCAGCAGAAAGATGTTAGAATTAAGAGAGATTGCACAAGTCTTCCTGTAGAGGGTAGGATTTAGTCACTACTTGAAGAAAGCCAGGTAGGTCAAGAGGCAGAGATGAGGAGGGTGACTATCCCAGACCTGAGAGACAGTCAGCGAAAATTCCCAGTTAGGAGATGGAGCATTCCAGGTCATAGCCTTAGTTGTATGATCTTAGAGCAAGTCGCTAAAACTATTAGAGCTTCAGTTTCTTCTGCTGTAAAATGGAGGCAATGATACTTGCACCACCTACCTCACAGCATTTTTATGAGCAAAGTAGAAATGTGAGCTCTTATAGTTCTTATATACATATGTGTGTGTATGTGTATGTGTGTGTGTGTGTGTGTGTGTGTGTGTGTATGAGCTCAAATCAAAAATTAGAACCACACAGCTCAGACCTGGCACCTCTTCCTCCATACTGGTTTTTGACATTGATATCTAAGTCAGGGGAGCAAGCTCCCAGGCCCCTGCATCAGAATTCAATAGCATTTATCAAATACCTACTATGCATCAGGCATCAGACACGTCAGGTACTAGGCATCTAGGATATAGGAAATAAAAATACTCCCTACCCTCAACAAGCCCTTTTTTTTAACTAGGGGAAGAGGAATACAAGTATATTACAATACTTGTATTATAATTAGCAATAATTGTAAATTACAGTAATACAAGAGGCACACAAGTATATACACGCCAAGCATATTCACTAAATATGGCAGCCAGGTACCCCAGGAGTTAGAGTGCTGGACTTGAAGTCAGGAAGACCTAAAGTAAAATCCAGCCTCAGATACTAGCTGTGTGGACATGTAACTTAACCTCTGTTTGCCTCAGTTTTCCTAACTGCAAAATGAAATAATAATAATAGCACCTACTTCACAGGGTAGTTGTGAAGATAAAAGATATTTGAAAAGTTCTTTGCAAACCTTAAAATACCTGACAAGGGCTAGTTATTATGAATATTACTCATATGTAGCTTTCATCCATTAAATAATGTAATTAATAATGACACTGGATAGATCTTGTTTCCTTTCGATCAATCAAAAGCATTTACTAAGCAAGTGCCTACTGTGTGGCAGGCACTGGGGATATAAAAGCAAGAACATGACAGTTCCTTTCTTTTAAGACTTTTCTTCCCACTTGGACACTATGATTCTGTGATACTCAGCACCTTTAAGATGCCATTAATTCCTGCAGTAATCCTGATACTGGAAAAGACATGAAGGAATCTTCTCCTTCAGGACTGGTGAACTTTGAAAAGTGGCACCTATGAGCAATTTCTGTCCTGCTAAACATGAAGTTTTGCATAGGATGGGAGTTTAGGGCAGGGGAGGAGGGCATGACTAATATTTGTCACTGAGAGGCTTAAGTGATTTGGATAACCCCTGACAGGAGAGAAGAAAAAAAAAGGTAGAGGATTACTGGAGACCCCACCAGCTTTTGGAGACAGCAGGGTGCAGAAAAATAGCCATGAACTTGGCATCGCAGGGCCTGAGTTTGAATCCGGACTCCACTACCTGAATAACCACGGGCAAGTCATTTAAACTTCTCTGGGCCTCAGTTTCCTCATCTGTAAAATGAAGAGGTTGGACTAATCTTTCCAGTCCCTTCCAGTTCTATGTCCAATGATTCCAAGTAGGGAGTGATCTGAGGTAAATGACCCCCACCCTCTTATCAAGAGTAGGAAGATCTTGAGGTTGGGGTCATACTTTGAGGACTCTATATGTAAACAATCTCAGGGCTTTCTGACCCTCAGGGAAGAATGCTGGGCTTGAGAAGGGTGGGGAGGGAGGAGGAGAGGGTGTCATTCTGAGGAGACACACTGCTCCCACTCCTGGGAAGTTTGGACAGGTACAAAGAGAGCGCAAGATACAATCCACAAGAAAAGTAATTCCTTGGCCTGGCAATTCCATTCAACTAGCATTTATTAAATACCGATTGCACGCAAGCAACTGTGCTGGTAACCGGTAATACAAGGATTGAAAATAAAAGGGTGTGAGCAGTGTGGTACAACTGAACTGGAATTGGATCTGAAGCCAGGAGATCCGTGTTCAGATTCCAGCTCTGCCACTGTGTGACCTTGAGTCACTTCACCTTTCTAGACCTAAGCCTCCTCATTTATAAATTGATCTCTCAGTTCCCTTCAAGCTCTATATAAGGTCAACAAAAGGCAGTCTGTAACCTCATGGCGCTTACAATCTACTGGGAGATATAATATATAAGCAGATTAGTACAATATAAAGTAGGAAATAAGTGGGCACAGGAGAAACAGGACCCTTTCCTCTAAAGAAAAAAAAAATGAGCAGAGAGAAAGCAGTGGGGGGAAAGGCAATGGGAGAAAGTGATGGAGAAAACTGGGAAATGGCTAGGTTTCATGGCAGAAGTGGTACCCGAGCTTTAAGCGATTCATAATGTCGATAGTACTGGCCAGACCAAGAGAGAAACTGATAGGAGGGATGGATTGTATTTGCCCTAAACAGCTACCAGCAGATGACAGTACAGGGGCAGCAGATTTCTTGACTTGCTGAAAGATCTTTGTCAGCCTTCATGCTTGCATGTGGAGGCTGGTAGCTTGAACAGGTGCCTGAGCTACCTGGTGAAAAGATTTTCCCAGATTTCCAGGTGAGGGCTTATGCCAAGAAAAGTGTGACATCTTTCCCAAAGCAAACAGGGTCGGTCCAGCCAATGGCCTCGCTGATTGAAGGGTTACATTTTTAAAACATCTGTCTGAATAATACTAGCCACCACTTTTATGATTAATACATCTATTTGAGTACAAAGAGTCCCAACAGCCCAACTCTCTGGGGCTACCTGCAGGGCGAGGAGTCTGAAGTAATCAACCCAACAGGTCTCTGCTTTTCTCCCCCACCTCCTCCCAAGAGGGATCAGTCCCATCTGAATCAATGATTTGAGAGCCAGCAAGGGGACACCAGCTGATTGGGCAAACAAAAGCCCGAGACTTAAGCAGGCATCGTCCTCGTTGTCGTGGGGAGAGAATTGCAGAAGCGCTCGACAGCAAATTAGGCATTAAAAGCCAAGCACAGTGGCTTTCGGAGATTAAATGCATTATAGATTTGCTAAACGAGAGGCGAGGGAAAGAAAAGGTAGATCATTGCTACCCTTCAGGCAACTGGGGTGGGCGTGCGGGGGGAGCCACTGCTGGGGCCGCTGTGTAATCAAGGCGGGATGAATGCAAGACGCGGGGACTTAATTTTTCATTTGCAATCAAGGCCACGTCCCCCCTTTCTCTTAGTCACAGAAACACCGGCCCTTCCTCGGGTTTCTTTCACAGGCCGTATTACAGAGAGAAGGGAAAATTATCCAGAGATAATAGCGCTGATTATGGTCGGCAAATGGCGGGGACAGAGCACTCCCTGAGCTTACAGATGAAGCAGCCTGGAGGAGGTCGCTCAGGTGGTCCACAGTGCCAGGGGAACCAGGGAGGATATTCTAGAGTGCGTTGGGGACCATATCCCTACAGCATCCTGACTTCCCTCCCATCTCTGAGGTCACGCCTCTGGTCCATGGTAGCCACAAAGCAGGCTTTGACAGGGTGCCTTTCCTGCTCATAATCAAATCCGGGACTGGTGTGGAGCAGAGGCCTTTACCCCAATGGGACAGAGGGCCAAGCATGACCCAGGTTCAGCCCTGACAACTCCAGACCATCTTGTTTTATCTCTGGTCAAAGGAGAAATGTGGAGTGGTGAAAAGGATGCTGGAATTTAGAGGAACAGGACCTGAGTTCAAAATCTGGTTCTGCTATTTACCACCTGACATGATCTTGGTCAGGTCACTTGAAAGCTCTCTGGGCCTTAATTTTCTCAACTGTTGAAAGCTGAAAATGAAGGTGATGGACTAGATGACCTTTAAGGAATTTTTCCAGCTTTTAAGCTATGATTCTTACTTAATTGTCCTACCTGTCCCCTTACATTCCTCTCTAACACACACACATACACACACACACACACACACACACACACACACACTCACACACACATAACCTCCCTCCATGTGCTATGAAAGGTATAGTGGCATAGGGGTTAGAAGATTGTCCCTAGAGTAGGACCTGGAAATGGGCCCTGTCTCTGTCACATACTGGCTGTGTGACCCTGGTCAAGTCACAGCCTCTTAATGCCCCCAGGCAACTCTAGAGCCATAAGTTACAGATACGTTGCAGACCTTCATCAATGTAGGGATTGTTTCCAGACCAGGAACAGACCAGGAACTCTCTACCTTAATGAAATAATAAAAACAGAAAAAAATGGGAAAATTCAGAGAAATTTCAGAGGAGTGAAGTTTTGGAAAAGGTTAAACAAACTGGCTATGTAAAACAGGATGGGAGAGAGCTGAGGGGTGACATTTCTAATCTTCACATCCCTGAAGAGTTATTAGACAAAAAGCAGGATGCCAGCCATTCTCCATCTCTACTAAGAATGGAATATGAAAAAAAATGACAGTCTGTAGCATGAGGGATTTAGATTATACCTAAGGAAGAATTTTCTCATCCTGTAGGCTGTAAAGAAAAGGAATTGATTACAACTATAGGAGACAGAGCATTAAAACAATACAGGAGAGACTCTCATCTGTCTGGAATGATTAGAGTTAGGCCTGTTCACAGGCAGAAGGATGGAACCTATGACAATAATAACAACAATAACAATGATAGCATTTCAAGAGCATTTTAAGGTTTGCAAAGAGCTTTGCATTCAATCCTACTATTATCCTCACTTTACAGATGAGGAAACTGAGGCAAGCAAGAGGTTCAAATAATTTGCACACAGTCACATACCTAGTAAGTTTCTGAGACTGAATTTGAACTCAGGTCTTTCAGACTCCACATAAAGCACTCTATCCACTGCATCACCTAGCTGCTAGTTCATATTTGTGTAACACTGTGGCTTACAAGAAAGTGGCAGCATGAAAGTTGAACTCAAAGCCAAGAAGACTGGGTTCAAGTCCTACTTCTGACAGGTGCTAGCTATGTGAACCATAGTAATTATTTACCCTTTCAGTGCTCCATGTAGACAACTCTCAAAACTATAAAATTCAGAGGAAGTGCTACCTGTCCCGTAGAGTACTATATACCAGTGAATCATACTTTGGGGACAGCTAGGTGGCACAGTGGATAGAGTGGTGGGCCTGGAGTCAGGGAACTAATCTTCCTGAGTTCAAATCTGGTTTCAGACACTTCCCAGCTGTGTGACCCCGGTCAAGTCACTTAACCCTGTTTGCCTCAGTTTCCTCATCTGTGAAATGAACTGGAAAAGGAAATGGCAAACCACTGCAGTATCTTTACCAAGAAAACCCCAGATGGGTCACGAAGAGTAAGACATGACTGAAACAACATAACAACAACACGTCCCTACTTCCATTTATAAAGCCCTCTGCAGGCAATAAGGTGAATAGTCACGATTAACATTTATGTAGCACTTCAGAGTTTTTAAGGTGTTTTCTTCACAGCAGGTCTGTTGTCATAGGATGTGTAGGTATTATTATGTCCATTCCACAGATGAGGGAACTGAGCCTCAGAGAACTGAAGTGACCTGCTCCAGGTCATTTGATCCTCAGGTAATGTAAATCATGCAAGTATTTCTCAGACTTACAGAATATCACAGTTGGAAGGATACTCTGACAGTCCGATCATTAACAAGAATCCCCTCCACAACTTATGCAACTGGGAGGTCATCCAAACCCTAGTGAGGCAGAGCCCAATCAGCCCATAGGTAACCCATTCCACCGTAAGACATCAGTCAGGATGTTCAGACCTTAGACAGGAAGTTTTTGCTGACCCAAAGCCTAAATTAGTCTCTTTGCCATTTCTATCTCTTGTTCTATTTCTGCTTTCTTGGGAGAAACAGAAACAACCAAATCCCCTTTCAGTGGAACAGTCCTTCAAATACTTAAAGACAGATATCATGACTTTCCTCAACTTTCCTTTCTCCAAGCTGACATCCCCATTTTCTTCAACTGCTCCTCCTATGGCATGAGCTGGAAGCCCTTCACCATCCTGGTTACCCTTATTGAGGTCCTTAAAATGTGATACCCAGGGTCAAACATACTACTCTAAATACGGTATGACCAGGGCAGGGAACTATGCCTCTATGTTGTTGTTACTGTTGTTGTTGAGTCATTTTTCAGTTGTGTCCAATTCTTGACCCCGTTTGAGGTTTTCTTGGCAAAGAAACCGGGATAGTTTTCCATTTCCTTCTGTACCTCATTTTACAGGTGAGGAACTGAGTCCAACCGGGTTAAGTGACTTGGCCAGGGTCACAACAACTGGTAACCAAGTCCAGATTTGAACTCAAAAAGATGAGTCTTCCCAACATCCGGCCTAGGACTCTATCCACTGTGCCATCTAGCTGCCTCTATTCTAAAATTCCATTACCTTGTTTGACTGACACCATATTGTTGACTCATATTGACTTTACAATCCACTAAAATCCCCAGATACCTTTTCAGTAAAACTACAGTCCAGCTACACCTCCCTTGCCTTGTACTTGGGTTCTAAAATTTAGATACACATGTATAAGATTTTATATTTATCCCTGTTATGTTTGAATTTATTACATTCAGTCCAATGTTCCAGCCAATGTTGGGAGAGATAACTAACCCAAGATTTCTTGTGGATGTTAATTCTTTTATCTAATGTGTCATCTGAAAACTTGATAAGCAGGCTATCTATGGCTTTATCCAAGTAGCTAATATATAATATGATAAATGTATTATCTATCCCTATATCATAGTTGTGAAAACTGACATTGTAAGAAACCTCAGACAATGGCATGTCTGAACACAAGTATATGGTAGATGAAGAATTAACTCCAAGTTATTTGCTCTTTCCCCTATTCTCAGCTGCCTCCTTGCATTTCCTCCCCCATGTCCTCAGGTTCCTCAGGGTGAGAAAAGTGGGAGGCAAAGGTAAGGGAGATAATTCCTGAATAGTTACTATTTGTTGAGCCCAGAAACTATTTCTTACCAGACCCAGAGGATAAGCTTCATTGCCCCAAACTATGGCAATGGGATAGGAAGGAGAACATTCTCTTTCCACAGGGCCATATGCACCTGCACAGCTGTTGGGGTGGTAGGGAACTGGGTGGAGCCTGCTTATGTGAAGGAGATGGCTGGCAGGGCTTCCAGTCAGCAAAGAGCCAGCACCCAGGGCTTCAGAGAGCACAGAACAAACATCAGGGGTGTTTGTGATCAAATATTCCTTTTGCTTCAATCCCTGTGACTCAGAATATGAACATCGCACAGACAAGTGCTGAGAGATTGCATGATGTCCTGGGTGATTGAGGTCCTGGGAAAGAAGGAGACACAACAAGGCTTATTAGGTCTGACACTGGGATGCAGAGCTCCTGAGGAAGGTAGAATATCCAAACTTAGTGGGCTAAAAGGCTAAAGGATACCCAGAAACACTGACAATTGTGCCAGCTTCTCCTTGCAATCTAGGGACCGGATTATAGAGCAGGGGAGAAGAGACAAATAGCAGGTGTGCATATAGCCCAAAGGCCAGGGAAAGAGTTTGATACCTAGGTGCCTTTATTTCCCAAACTCTGGCAGACAGGCTGAAACTGAGCTCTAAGGACAAGGACCCTGATCTCAGGGAAGCTGGATGTAGGGAGCCCAGGTTGATGGTTCCCTCTTACGAATATGCTGTCCTCTGAATGTCAGGACTAGAAGTTGACTTAAGCAAAGCACCTTCATTGACTGCTGATTCCTCAGAGTCCAGATGGATTCTTACCCCCTGTCTCTTTATAGCACACACACACACACACACACACACACACACACACACACAGCAAAGTTAAGTATACAACAATCAGAGGCCAAAAGCCATAAATGGCTGTTGGCTGAGCGGGAAAGAGCAGGTGGATCCTGCCTGATGGAGCCCTGTTCCCTATTGGGGGCTTAAACTCCATTTTATAAGGCCTTTCCTGGCAGCAAAACCAGATCTGCATGCATTGCTGTCCAGATTCATGCTAGTATGTGTGTGTGTGTGTGTGTGTGTGCACGCGCGTGTGTGAACATGCGCCTGTGTATGTTGCAGTCTGACATAAGGGGGAGGAGGGATTGTAGAGAGAGAGCAAGCGATATAGACAGGGTAGAAAGAGCAAGCAAGGGGTTGGAGCGAGTGAAGAGCAAATGTGTGCCTGTGTTCAAGTGCCAAGGTCTGATTGACAAGATCTCAGGAACAAAGCTCTTGGATTCAATCAGTCTTCCCAAGCCCTGGCAAACAACTCTGAAAGGCAATTAAGTGAGAGTGAAAGGGGGAAAGGTGCAAAGAGGTGAGGGAGGGAGAGCCGAGGGAGGGCACTAAATAGATGAGGCCCTGGAGCTTTGAAATAAGGCTCTGGTTATGCAGTCCCCCATCTATGAAGTCTGGCAGGAGAGGGCTCATTCTGTGTGTGGAAGAAGAGGGGAGGAAGAGAGGCAAGAGAGAAGTCCTCCACTCTGAAGGGGGAGAGAAATAACCTGGCAAATCCTACCCACACTAAATACACCTCTCCAAGGAGAGGTCAGGGGGCCCCAAGTCATGTGGGAGATTTAGATCTATAAGGGAAATGGAAGATCATCCAGTTTAGCCTCCTCATTTTATATCAATCAAATATTTATTAAGCACCTACTGTTTAGCCTCTTTATTTTATATCAATCAGCAAGTATTTATTAAGCACCTCTGTTTAGCCTCCTTATTTTACACCAATCAGCAAGTATTTATTAAGCACCTACTATTTAGCCTCTTTATTTTATACCAAACAGCAAGTATTTATTAAGCAACTACTATTTAGCCTCTTTATTTTACATCAATCAACAAGTATTTATTAAGCATTTACTATATGCCACATGCTAGTTCTTGGTTCTGGGGATACAAAAACAAGAAAAAGGAGGCCCAGAGGGGTTAAGTGACTTGACTGAAGTCACACAGAAAGTAAATCACTGAGCATGGGGGAAGATCATCGGAGAACCATTTTGGAATTCAGAAAGAATGAGGCTGCCACTATTTGGCTACCTCCAGTCATCAAGGTTGGCATGGGGGCAAGGGGAGAGGGAGGAGACACTGAGATTTTTACAAAAGGAGGAACTGTCATGGCATTGGCCAATAGCAGAGATTCCAGCACTGGACTCTCCCCACTTTGTCATTCCCTTCAGCTCGGCTCCAGATGAAAGGAGCTCTTCCCTCTAGGAGACTTAACCCAAGGTTACTCTCATTTCTGAATGCCAAAACCAGCCAATCAGGTTCTCAGTAGGTTGAAATGAGGCTTTCATAGCTCCACAGTCGAATGATGAAAAAGATCGTAGCAGTTCGTGGTAACTAGAACACCTTATCGATTGGCCTTGACCCCCATCAATTGCCTGCAATGTCCCTCTTATCCTCCTCCCTCTCATCTCCCATTTACAGCAGACGCTTGATCAATAGAGATGGGTTCTGAGGCTGCAGTGGAGTTCAGCAGGTGTAAGGAAAGGAAGTCAAACCAACAAATGCGTGCTAAGCGCTGAGGATACAAAGAAAGGCAAAAGCAATCCCTGTCCTCAGGGAGCTCACACTCTAACAGGAAAGACAGCACACAAACAACTATGTAAACACAAGATATGTGCATGGCAAATTGGAGATAATCTCACAGGGAAGGCCCTAGCAGTGCAGGGGGCTTGGAGAGGGCTGTCGAGGACTTAGAAAGTCTTCTTACAGAAGGTGTGATTTTAGCTAGGATTTAGGGGAAGTTGGGAGGTGGAGCCAAGGAGGAGGGAAAGCATTCTAGACATGGGGTTCAGCCAGGAAAAAGGCAAAGAGTCAGGGGTGGGGTGTTGTATTCAAGAAACAGAAAGAAAGCCAGTGTCATTGGATGGAAGAGCAGTGAGAAGACAGGAAAGGTAGGAAGGGTCTACCGGGGTAGGGAACCTGCGGCCTCGAGGTCACATGTGGTCTTCAAGGACCTAGAACATCACATGTGACCTCAAGGCTGCAGGTTCCCCACCCCTGGTTTAGGTTATGAAGGGCTTTAAAAGCTAAATAGTATTTTATGTTTGATCCTGGAGGTAACAGGGAGCCACTGAAGGTTATTAAGCGAGGTGCAACATGGTTTAAGAAGAAGAACACTTTAGATCAGGTTGACAGCTGAGTGGGAGAGGGACCGAAGAAAAGAGACGCTTGAGGTAGGGAGACCAACCAGAAGTCTATTGCCATAGTCCAGGCGTTAGATGAGGAGGGTCTGCACCAGGGTGGTGGCACTGTCAGAGGAGAGCAAGGGAGGAGATGTATAGAGGGACTGTTCAAATGGAGAGTGGAGAGATTGTCCGGTGTGACTCAAAGTTTGTGGCATTTGTAGTCAGAACTAAGGTGCTTCCTAAGGGTGGTCCGTGACTCTTGTACTTCCTTCTGGATGTTGTCCTGCCTCCCTCACATCTCTCCCTTCAAATCCATGAAGCCCTGCTGTGCCCAGGTGAGGATGCCTCATAGCCACTGCGCCACTATGCACCTGACTTGGGAGTCAAGAGAGGTACAGTCAGAGGCAGGAGTTCAGCCACAACCAATCAGCTGCAGCTAAAGGAGGAGCTCTGGCCAAGCCCTCGCTGGCTGGGCTTTAGAGTTCCATCCACGCTGACACCTCAGGGTTCTGTTTATTGCTGGAATCAACATGGAGGAAGGAAAGTTGAGTTGTAACTGGCATTCATAGAAGCACGTCTGAACTCCAGTGAGGTATCTTGTAAATACACACTACTGATGGCAAGGGAGTCTCAGTTTCCTCATCTGCCAAAATGGGGAATTGAAGTGTATGGTTGCTAAGTTGTCTTTCAGCTCTAACATTCTATGAATCTTCTTGGAGTTTGGAGTGGTACAGTGCTTAGGAATAACCCTTACTCTCTGAAATTCCTCTTATCTGACTTCTTTCAGAAAGCGGGTTAAGCCCATTACCACCAGTAAAGTGGGGGGGGGAGTGGTGAGAGAATGAAAACAGGATATGGATGGTGAAAAACAAAACCATTCCTTGTTGGAAAAATAATTCAAAGCAGACTCCCAAGTGATAGGGAATCTCTGGCCTCATCTTCATTCATGGCAGATAACAGACGATGAATCTATGGATTCCTTTGGCTAGAAGCTTTGAGAAGCTATCAGGGCTAATCCCCTGACTCCAGATGGAACCACACCAAAATCAGCTCAGAGAGATGGCAATCTGCCTCTCTTTAAGGATCTCTAGGGAAGTCAGTCAGTCGATTATCAATGGTGAGATCTCACTGGGTGCAGAAGACTTTCCTAACTAGCTCTAAGAGAAACACAAAAGCCATCTGAGCCTAGCCAATACTCACAGGCAAATGAAAGATATAACAGTTTTCTTCCCCCAGTGATGCCAATGGATGCCAGAGACTTTTGCAGCTGGTCCCAAAACTGGGCAAGAGATTTGATTCATTCATTTGGTCTCGCATCACCATAGGACAACAGGTGCTTTATTCCCAAGATATCGCTCATCCCCAAAGGCCCAGAACAGCATATGGAGAAAGCATCTACGTATGATGCATTGTTAAGTCCTCCTGCTGGCTGCCATATGTACTCACTCCCAATCATCTCCAGGAGTGGTGAATTCCAGAATGCTGGGAATGGGAGATCAAGGAGAGCTCAAAGCCATAGCCAACCTTTTCTCTTAATTCAAGATCGCAGGTGTAGAAAGAATGGTTTCTTGGTCTGAAGATGACTTTATTAATCCATTTGGTTGATCCCAAAATTATGCTGTGATGGACCCTCAGGTCAAGCTATCATCACATCTTGGCCACATAGGATCATGAACCCTCAGTGTACTTGTGAGCACAAAGGATATTTGGGTACTAGTTCCTGCATTGTTTAGGAAACAAAGAGGGTCTATATTTCCAAGTGAAGAAGAGAGACCTGTGTAGAGACAATTACAACAACCTACTTGCCCTGGTACCTTCTGGTTCATAAAGCTGGAATGGCTTGTTAGTGGTCATTTTGCCCTCCTCTCTAGGCAGGACATCTCATCTAATCTAAACAGATGGAGAATCCTACCTGTGATGCAATGAAAAGAATTGTACTGGGGTGGAGGGAGGGGTGTCATAGGGTCATAGATTTAAAGGAAGAGATGTCAAAGGCCCTCAACTCCAACACATTTTACAGATGAGGAAACTGAGGCTGAGTAGGGTTAAGTGATTTGCCCAGGATTGCATTAACTATTAAGCTTCCGAGGAATTATTCAAACTCAGATCTTCCAGAACTTAGTCCAGCACTTTATCCACTGTAACACCCAGTTACTAGGTCTAAATTTCCTTTCTGCTTCTAACTAGCTGCCTATCTATTACCAAGCTACAACCCCTCTGGGCCTCAGTTTCCTCCTCTGTAAAATGAGAGGGCTGGACTACATGATATGTATCTAAAGTCCTTTTCAGCTATAATGTTCTATTGGTTCTGTATTAGTGTTTCTAGAAAAGGGAGTGCTTAAGAACAGACCTTACTCTATGGAAGAGTTTTTTCCTTCTATTTTAATCCCTTCCTTCTTAATACAGGATAGGCCCATTCCCACCATTGCGGAATGGAGAACATCTGGTCTCCATTTTCCTTAGGTCTTACCCAGCAAGTAAAACCAGCGACCCAGGTTAATGCTGCAATCTTTGACTGAAGCTCCACAACCCCACCATTAGACTTTTTCTATTTTTTTATCAGGAGCCGCCTCTGCTTTATCTTTGCCCGCTACAGAGCAGGATGGGAGCCTTTAAATTACTTTAGCTATAGATCTCCCAATTACTCTCCCTCTCTCTAATTTGGATGTTAATGTATTAGCTACAGCTTTGCCTTCTAGGCTGGAAATTGTTTTTTTTCTCCCCCCCGCCCTGAAATTATACATCCAGATAGAGTAGTGTTCATTAAAGTAAGATTAGGAGAGGATAATATGTGAGAGGTATGTAATCTTTTGCAAATGGTTAGTAAATTGGAACTACCCCAATTACAATCTTGTTCGTTGCACAGAACTGAATTGCTCTGCCTGGGATGGGAGCCTCAGCCATAGCTCCGCTCAGCTCACATTTCATAAATATTGTATACACATGATATTCACAGCCATCTGCTTCTCTGGTCACCGACCATGTTTCCTGACTTTCTAGTTGACTGCAGAGAAGCATGAGCCGGGTGGCCGGCCTGCCTTGCCTCGATGTGGCACCTTGCATTCAACAAAGAGCACTAATGACACCATATGCCACATGCAAATTCTTGTGCTCTGATTCAGCTGCACCCTGACACCATCCTGCTCACCCAGGAGGGTCCCTCAGCCAACGTGCCAAGGGCTCCCACCAGAGCGTGGCCCAGGAAAATCTGGAGATGACATTGAACTAGGAGGAAGTCAGCAGAAATGGACTTCAGCAAAAATGGAACAGAAGGCAACCCTGGAGTACTTGCCATCCATCCTTGTCCCCTAGGGGCCTTTGGAGCTTGGGCAGTGCCACAGAGCACGAGCAGCAAGGGATGTTGGCTCTGACTTGCTTGGACCAGCAATCTGAAAACTCAAGTAGTATTCCATGGTTCTCCAAACAAATCAAGCACAATTCAACTCAATTCAACAAGTCTTTATTAAGCACCTTTTCTGTACCAAGCACTGTTCTTGGTCTCTGGAAAATACAAAAGTCTATGGAAATATAAAGACAAAAATCAAAACAGTCTCTGCTTATAAAGAGTTTTCAATATACTGAGAAGAAACAACACATATATAAACAAATAAATACAAACATAGATGCTTATATATGTTCATGGCATATTTATACGAGTGTGTATATACACATACATACAGACAGACATACATATACACATGTTATTTCAAAGGGTAGGTGTGAGGGAGAACAGCTAACATCTAGGGAGATGAGGAAAGGCCTCATGTAGGAGCCCAGGCATAGGGATCAGCCTTAGTAAAAATAAGGAGGAAATAAGTATCTCATGATGGGGCAGTTAGATGGTGCCATAGTGCACAAAGCACCAAACCTGGAGTCAGGAAGATTCATCTTCCTAAGTTCAAATACCGTCTCAGACACTTACTAGCTGTGTGACTCTGGGCAGGTCATTTAGCCACATTTGCCTCAGTTTCCTCATTTGTAAAATGAGCTGGAGAAGGAAATGGCAAACCACTCCAGTATATCTGCCAAGAAAACCCCAAATGGGGTCATGAAGAGTTGGACATGACTGAAAAATAACTGAACAACAACAACAAATATCTCATGTGGAGAAGGGCAAGTAGGCTGGTTTGGCTAGCTCTTTCTGCAAGGGACCTTAGAGATCCTCTGGTTCAGCACCCTCTGTTTGCAGATAAGCAAACTGAAACCCAGAGAGGTGATATGATGATGATAATGATGATTTATACTTAAGTCCCACTTTCTCATTATCATTTTAATTTCCCATTATCTTTTGCATTATTATTTGCTCTTCACAACAACCCAGTAAGGAAGGCAGGGCAAATATTATCATTCGCATTTTACAAATGGGGAAATTGAGGCACAGATGAGAAAAAATAAGGTTTCTCAGTTGAATGGCTTCTTTAATGGATCATAGGATTTAGGTCAAGAAGGAACATGAGAGAACATCTAGTCAAATCCCCTCATTTTACAGCTGAAGATCCTGAAGCTCTCATCTATGATCATCCAACTAGTGAGTAGCAGAGAACCAGAACTCCGACCACGGGTCCACAATGCCTCTCACATCTCCATTTCCACCCAGTCTGTACTGAGGGACTCCCAAGGTTTACTCCCCCAGTTCCCTTTCCTTCCCTGCCCTCCCCACTGGTTTGCATATCTTTTCCCTTCTCCCTAAAGTACACTTTCTTTCCAAAAGCATTTGAGGTATTTTTCTTTAGCTCTTGGTTTCATATTTTTACTCCAAAATCTGTCAGTCACTGCTCAGACCTCCCAACAATGTGGGGATCTCTGTATAGCAGAGATCAGAAGACCTCGGGGTCAGAAGACCTGAGTTAAGAGTCCTGTTTCCAACACTGCTTAGCTATGTGACTCTGTGGTAAATCTTTTGTCTGAATTTCCTTAGCTGGAAACCTAGGAGTAATAACTTGTTTTACCATTCCCCTGCAGCTGTTGAAAGGGAAGACTTTGTAGACTTTAAAGTGCCGCAGAGATTTAAATTGTTATTATTGTGAGCTATTTAATGAGGTTGAAAACTCTTTGTGGGCAGGGGCCATGGAGTTCTCCCTTTCCATTCTGTAGCACAATTCTGCAAGCAATTGGGCACGTAGGAATTTTATTGGTGCTGATGGGGATGAAAGTGACCACTCCACGAATCAGCCTCTGGACCACTCCTTATCTCATAGGTAGTAGTGGACACCTGCTCAGCTGTAAGGCTATTCACACAGGTTAACTTTGCTCTTGGTGTCCTGGGTTCTCAGAGAGGGTTGGGGAAAGTCAAGCCAGTAAACCAACTCCATGGCTGGGAAGTTTGGGGTTTCTCTGTATGACTGCCTGAAATGAAAAGGACCAACCAGCAAAGCTGTAGACTTCACTTCTGTCTCTTCCATTCAGTATTAGGTGGGATGATAACAATAACTGACTTTTAGTGCAGCACTTCATAGACCTTTTCTTATCCAAGCCTCACGACAACCTTGTGAAGTGGGCATTATAGCAGTTGTTAGCCCCGTTTTTCAAATGAAGGCACTGAGGTTCAAAAAGGAAAAGTGCTTTACCCCCCACCCCCACCTCATTCATCTAGCTAGTAAGTGTTGATGGTGAGATTTTAACCCAGGCCTTCCCGACTTTAGGTGCCGTACACTATCCATTCTGCCCCCACTGCCTGTCTATAAAAATGCTCCAAGCTATGAGTGTTTATTCCATAGCCAAGAGAAGTAGTTCTTACCCTTATGAAGATTACTTTAGGGAGACAAGATTAACAACTCACAAAACAAAACAAACAAACAAAAAGAAATATGACAGTGTATGATGTGGTGTTATGGCATATGTAATGACATGACTCCAAAGATGTAATATGAGGTTAAAGGACGAGGTCAGGATGGGCAGAAGGCATCAGGGAATACTCAGGGGGAAAAACTGTACCTTGAAGGAAGGAGAGGGTTGGATGGAAGCGGAGGTGAGAAGGGGAATGATATAAAGAGAGGGGTGAACAAGGTATAAGCTAAGGAGAAGACTCACCTGTCAGCGCTGAAGAGTCTGTTCTGGGGAGTCATGGGAGAAAGGGCAGGGCATTGAATACCGGTTTTGGCCCTGTCACAACTAGAAGAGAAGTTTCAAACTGCAAACAATTTCCCTTCAGGTGGCAAAGATTTCTTCCAGGGTAAGTTCAAATGTCACATGAGGCCTTTGCCTCAAAATATCAATTTCCCCCAAATTACCGTGTATTTAATTTATGTACTTCTATGTGTATGTATTGTCCCCTCTACTAGGACATATCAATCCAACAACAAGCATTTATTAAGTCCCTACTTAGTGCCAGGAGATAGAGACTGGACTTGTGATTTCACTGATATAGAAAATTGCTCCCATCAAACGAGGTCAGCGCCTTTGCTGCAATTTATGGTCTTGGAGAGCTGTCCAGAGCACTGAAATGTGAAGTGGATTGCCCAGAATCACAGAGGCAGGATTTGAACTCGGGTCTATCTGGCTTTGAGGCCAGCCAGGTCATGTTGTCACTTCTGCCCCATTAGAGATATGAAGACAAAAATAAAACAGCCCTTTTTTCCCCTCAAGGGGCCTACATTCTATCAGGGGAGACATATTTCTATAAACATATATGTTTTATGTGTGTATGCATATATATGTATCTATAAAATAAAATATATGTATTTATAAAATAAATCCAGGGAAATGACTAGTGCTTGAGCTGAATCTTGAAGGAAACCAGGGATTCTAGGAGGTGGGGGAGGGAGTACATTCCAGGCATGAAGATTAGTCCCTGAAAAGTCATGGAAATGAGTGATGGAGCACCATGTATAAGGAACAAGTCAGAAGACCAGTTTGACTCCAGGAACAGGGAACCTGCAGCCTTGAGGCCATATGTGATCTTCTAGGTCCTTGGGTGAGGCCTTTGGACTCAGTCCAAGTTTTACAATACAAATCCTTTTATGAAGGGGATTTGTTCAGTGAAGTTTGGATTCAGTCAAAGGGACCTAGAGGTCCACATGTGGCCCCGAGGCTGGCCCAAGTTTCCCCAGCCCTGCTAAACTCTAGCCACTAAAAGGTAAGAGAGTGTGAAGGGAATAATGTACAAAAAGTCTGGAATGTTAGTTTGGGGCAGGTTATGAAGGCCTTTAAATGCCAACAGAAGAGTTGATATTTGATCTTGAAGAAAATAAATGTTGGACTATATTATTTATTACCAATATTTCTATATGAATCCATCTGTTTCTTCAGCCCTCTAACCTCTGAAGGCCAGGCAGTTTTTGAAGGATGTGAGAGAATAAGGTACTACTCCTAGACCCCAAGGCATCTACCTGGGCTGGGACCCTTGCTTTCAAAAGCCAGTGGGGAGCTAGGTCCTTCCTGAGGCACTGGTCCCTTTGTCCTAGCTACTCCCCTCATCAAGATTTGGGGTGACCTGGCCTAGAAAAGGGAGATCAAGGCAATAAAAGCCTGGTTGAAATGGCTTATGTTTTTCTGGCCAAGTTTGCTATGAGTAAGCTGGGTTTCATAAACCATCGAACATCCATTCCTTAAGTGCCAGAGAGTGCTAGGTGAGCAACATTTGAAAGCCATTTTCTCTAGTTTAGACTGATCCACCCAAGTCATCCTCCCAATGATGAAGTAATGGGGGCCAAGTACCCTTGGCCCACCTACTGATTAAAATATATACCAGTTGGGAATGCCAGGAGTGGTCCCAATGATATTTGTCGGGCCAATCAGAAGACACACATAGGTGTAAAAGGCACAGTTGGCCCTCACTGTGTCTTTGATCCAAATGAAGGCACTCCATTGACCTGTTTTTTTAATAGATTACAAGCTTTATTAATAAATGATATTATATTCAGAGAGATAGCCTAATTTTATTTATTGGTTAAATTTCACATGCAACAATCATATTGGATAATAGAGAGCCACTGGAATTTACTGAGCAGGGGAATGACATGGTCAGACCTGTTCTTTAGGAAAATTGCTTGGGCAAATTTCGAAAGAAGGACTTGAGCAGGGAGAAGCTTAAGGCCCAAAAACTGTTTCAAAGATCTACTTCTCTGGGATAGTGGCCTTGTGAGTGGACAGAAGAGGAAGGGTACAAAACATCTAAGTCTGATGAGGGCAAAGACTATTTCTTTTTAATTTTTGTATTCCTAGGTCCTAGCACAGTTCTGAGCACATAGTAGGTGCTTGACAAATATTTTTGATGGGTTGATTGATGACCGATTAAAAGTTCCCAACTTGGTTTGGAAGGGGTTTTATTGATTTTGGTTCCTAAAGTCAGAGTTGCTCCAACTACTTCAAAAAAGACCTGGGTGGTCTCACCTCCGGGGAAGAATTTTCATTTAGAAGATTCAGTGAAATGACTTCACCATCAGGGTAGTCACTTCAAGACCCCAATCTCCCTTCTTGCTTACATCATAAGATTTGGATCTGAAAGAGGACTTAGAAGTTATTTAGTCCAACACTTTCATTTTAAAGAGAAAGAAACTAAAACACGAGGCTTTCCTGGATCACCGCCCCCCCACTTTAATAATTAGTGTTACTTTTATTTGTTATTTGTACTCCATATATTTAAATACGTCCTTGTTGCCTTCCCCATCAGAATCTAGGCTCTGTGCAAGCAGGGATTGTTTCATTACATCCCGACCACCTAGCACAGGGCCTGACACACAGTAGGTGCTTAATAAATACCAGTGGATTAATTATTAATGCCCAAGTTCATGGAGGCAGTAAGGAGCAGAGGCCAGATTTGAACCCGGGTCCTCTGACTCTACTCTCCGCCTTCTCCCCATCACACCACCCTGCAGCTCCTGGCTGATCAGGAATTATCCAGGTGGACAGAGGAATTCTGAGATCCAGGGCAGTGGCAAGCCAAACAGGAAACCCTTTGGCCTGACCTGAAGGTAAGGAGTGAGCTACATAAGACACAGGACCCGGGAATGAAGCAAAACTGTTGTCGGGGCCCCGGCCTCTTCTACTTCTCTGCTCTCCCTGACCTCCCTCCCTTCCTACTCACCTGCAGTCAAACCACTAACACAGAATACAGAGCTCAAGCCTTTATAAAAAAGGAGAGCGGGAGAGAGAGTTGAGACGGGAGAGAGGAGAGAGTCACATTGAAATCAATACAGCCCGGGACAAGCATTATCCCATGTGGAACACCACAAGCCTCTGCCTAGAAAATTTGATTGGATCTTCAGAAAAACCTATTAGTGTGTTGTCAGGACCTTCTGGTGATAACTGACCAGCTCTCTCCAAATCGATGCTCCTCACTTGTAGAGCTCCTGATTTTTTTTAACAGCATAATTGTTTTTTTAATAACGGGCTGGCTCACCTACTCCGTTCAAGCATTTGGGGAACACAGGCCTGACTCCTAACTTAAAGTATAAAGAAACCCATTGCTCTAGCCGTCCTGCTCTTAATTGCACAATTACTTTATGGAGAGTCAGGGTGAGGAGCTTTCTTTCAGCTCAGCAAAGTTGTTAAGAAAAGTCACAGAAGTAATTACACCAGTCAAAATTATTTACTAAATTAAAGTTATTCTTCTTTACAAAGGGCCTTTTCTGAGGGAGGGAGGGAGAGAGAGAGAGAGAGATATGGCTGAAAGTGTCTAGGGTGGAGAGAATACCCTAAAGTAATTGTGGAATTAGTCAAAGGTTATTATAGCTTTTTAATTTTTACTTCAAGTGCCAATAACACATTTTTATTTGAAGTTTTAAGTGTGCCACAACAGCAGTAGTATTTCCATTCTTTACTTTGTTTCCAATAGGAGATGTCAGAGTGCTTTAACCAACAAATAACTCTCAACGGTTCTGGATTGAAGCTCTTTATAGACGGAGAACAGGCAGGCCCAGGGAGGAAGTGATTTGCCCAAGGTCACACACTGAATCAGAGGCACAGCTGGAAAGACAACTCATGAGTACAGGCCCCTGAAGCCTCTGATCTTATTTGTTCCCCCTCACCCAACGTGAAAACCAAAATCTGGGAAACAGCGGCTCAGCAAAGAAGTCACCTGCTCTCAGGAGCCCAGAGTGTCTGTCCTTCTCAACAATTATGCTGCAGTACAGAGAGGACACTGGTCTTGTAATAATCGCAGCTCTGTTCCCAGAGATCGCTACAGATTGCTGTGCCTGAAACCTTTGTCTGGAAGTCCAAAGCTTTCTGTGATCCCCAAATGTCCATTTAAGGCTGTCATACACTGTCTCTTCCCAAAGGCATAGTAGGAGGTCCTAGTTAAGACCTCTGCTCACCCAGAGCCTTACCTGCAGTGACAAAGACTATGCTTTGTGTACAGGGATCAAGCAATCAGTCAATCAAGAATTTATTAATTACCCATCAGGTGCCTGGCATGGTGCTAGGTTTTGAGGATGGAGATAGAAAAGTGAGAAAGGTCCTTGACCTCAAACAGTTCATATTTTTTCTTGCTTCTTGGTGAGGCAATTGGGGTAAAGTGACTTGCTCAGGGTCACACAGCTAGTAAGTATCAAATGTCTGTGGCTAGATTTGAATTCAGGTCCTCCTGACTCCAAGACCAGAGCTCTATCCACTATGCAACCCAGCTGCCCAACCAGTTTGTATTCTAATAGGGATAGGGTGTCTATGAACTTTGAGGAAGATTTTTTGGTGTCGCACTATTACTGTTGAAAATATCCAGTATCTCTTTATCTTTTGTTATATAAGTGCCCTGCCTCCCAAGTGAGTGTGAGAGGGGGAGGGGTACCAAGGCCCTGACAGGTTGTGATGGTCATTTCCATTTGGCTGAAGGCATGGATGAATTTTTTTTTGTGCTAAGTGCTGGGGAGGCAAACTGTGCCTCCCCTAACTGGGCAGCTAGATGGCACAGTGGGTAGAGCACTAGGCTTAGAATCAGGACGATTCATCCTCCTGAGTTTAAATCTGGCCTCAGACACTTCCTACCTGGGTGACCCAGGGCAAGTCACTTAACTTTTTGTTTGCCTCAGTTCCCTCATCTGTAAAATGAGCTGGAGTAGGAAATGGCAAAACACACCAGCGTCTTTGCCAAGAAAACCCCAAATAGGGTCACAAAGGATCAGACACAACTGAACAACAATGAAGACTAAGACCCAAGGCAAGGTTGGGGGTTAGGAGCTGGGATATGGGGATGGGTTGCCAACATAATAGAAGAGTCCTGAGGAAGGATGTTGTCATTCTGGCAATTAAAGTGTGCTATCCACAAGAAAGGAATATGAGGCTGGAGAGCCAAGCCCCAAATAGAGAAAATGCCTGAAATCATGAAGCCGGGGAGCCAGGCCCAAACCTCAGGTAATCAGGCAGCTCTAGAGTCATTCAGTGAATGTATAGAAAAGCCATTCCCTATAAAAGCACCACATAGGACCCTCAACATGTTGGGGCACAATGCCATCTAGGAGATGTAGTCCAGAGGGAGAGTGCCCCAGAGCCTTCTAGGGTTCCTTACAAAAATCTGAGATTTTTGTCATCTTAAAGAATTCCCACTGTGGGAATTCTCTCGGCAGTGCAGAATTTAGTAGGAAAATGTCTGAGAGACATTTATGTAACTTGTCCAAGATCATATAATTAATGTCAGAGGCCAATCTGTCTCTGTATATTCTATCTTTATCTCTCTCTCCATACACACACACACACACACACACACACACCTATATATGTGTATATACATGTATATGTATGTACATGTAAGTTAACAGATATATGTTGGAGGTCTAGATATACATATGTTGTTGTTGTTGTTCAGTCATTTTTAGTCCTATCTAACTCTTCATGATCCCATTTGGGGTTTTCTTGGCAAAGATACTGGAGTGGTTTGCCATTTCCTTCTCCAACTCATTTTACAGACGAGGAAACTGAGGCAAACAGGGTTAAGTGACTTGCCCAGATAGTAAGGCGTGAGGCTGGATTTGAACTCATGAGGATGAGTCTTTCTAATTCCAAGCCTAGTGCTCTATTCACTGCACCACCTAGCTCCCCCACATATACACAGACATATAGACACACACATACATATATATATGTACATATGTATATATGTGTATGTATATATATATAAATATAAATATATATATGTATATATATATATGTTCATTCTTGTGAAGAAAACTCCATACTGATGGTTCCAAGCTACAAGGAAGAGGTAGGGTAGTCTGATAAGGTGAGAGGTGGAACTTGAGGATACAGAATCTGGCACGGGGTGCACAGTGGAGGCCAGGCAAGGAATGCTCAATACACTGAACTGGAAAAGGGTTCATAGATTTTCCCCACTAGGAACAGTCCCTTTATCCATGTCACACACACACTTCCTCCTCCTCCCTTCAAACAATAAACACTATTGGCTCCCTGTTACCTCCAAGATCAGATACAAAATCCTGTTTGGCATTCCAGGCTTTTTATAACCTGCCCCCGCCCCCCTCCACCTTTCCAGTCTTCATACACCTTATTCTCCTTCCCATCCTGCCCTTCCCCTATTCTGTGACACAGTGACTCAGGCCTCCTTGCTATTCCTTGAGCAAGACACTCCCTCTCCTGAATATGAGCATTTTTACTGGTTGTCTCCCCCGCCTGAAACTCTCCCTCTTCATCTGTACTTCTGGTTTTCCTGGCTTTCTTCAAGTCCCAGCTAAAATCTCATCTTCTACAGGAAGGCTTTCCCAAACCCCCTTACTTCCAGTGCCTTATTTCTGTTGATTATTTCAAATTAAAGCTGTCTATAGCATGGTTGTACACAGTTGTTTGCATACTGTATCCTCTGTTAGACTATGAGCTACTTGAGGGCAGGGACTCACTTTCTTTCACCTTTCTTTGCCTCCCCAGCACTTAGCACAATGCCTGGCACATAGTAGGCATGTAATAAATGTTTATTGACTGACTGACAATCATAACTCAACACCCAAAGGCACCTCAAAAGTTTGCGGTAACCTCAGTCTTTTAAACCGTGTCCATCTTCCTGACTGGGCCTTTAATTCACATGGCCTAGCTGCTACCAGGAGTTATTATCTAAAACTGGGGGACCACAAGGCAGGAGAAAAGAAACCAAAAACAGCGAAACTGAGAAACTGAGATGTTTCAGTGACAAATACTGAATGGAAAAGAAATAATAAGATGTCTGAAAAGATCATAGTAGAAGCTGGAGAGGGGGAGAGACAGAGAGAAGGGAAGAGAGAGAGTGAGACAGGCAGGCAGACATACAGTTAGCCAGACATGGAGGTAGGAAGGCAGATAGAGAGAAATGAGAAACACAGAGTCAGAGACAGAGAGGGATAAAGATAAACAAAGACAGAGACAGAGACACACAAAGACACAGAGACAGAGAGACAAAGGCAGACAAGCTGAGGCACTCAGAGACAAAGACAAAGACAGGGACAGAAACAGAGACAGAGAGAGAGAACTCATGCTGAGAGGACAAGAAAGGAAGGGATTAATTTTGGGGGAAAGAACAGATAAACAGAAAAAAAAAATCCAAAAGGAGAGAAATATCCCTTACTGTTGATGACCTCCGGGTTAATAAAGGGACAGGAACAGGGGTTTCCAAACTTTTTATTTCTTTTCAATTTTTATTTTTAATTGATTTATTTTGAATTATCAGCAATCATTTCCATAGGCTTTTGAGTTCTAGATTTTTGTTTCCAAACTTTTAATTTTTAAAAATTTTTAATTGATCTATTTTGAATTATCAACAATCACTTCCATAGGCTTTTGAGTTTTAAATTTTTGTTTCTGAACTTTTTTATGTGTGATGGAGGCTACTTTTTATTTCCCCAAAGGAGAGGTGACTGGTTGGGGGTGGGGGTGGGAATAGAATCAGGTGGAGCAGTGCTGATTTGAAGTTCTCATGGAACAAGTCTGTCAGTGGTATTGGTTGGGATGAAGAAAATGAAAATCTTTGGACAGAGTCAAGGAGAGGGTACCACTTCAGACTACCCTCTTCTTTTCACTGGTAATGCTAATAGTAACACTAATACCTGACATTTATATGGCACTTTAAGATTTGCCAAGTTTTTCACACTTGTGACCCCTTTAGGCTTTACAACAACACTGTTAGTGGTGAACAACAACACTGTTAGTTGTCGGTGCTACCATAATCTCCACTTCAGAGATAAGGAAGCTGAGGCTTAGAGAGATTAAACAATTTTCTTATGGTCACACAGCTAGTGACTATCAGAGGCAGGATCTGAAGTTGGATCTCTCACGATCCCAAGTTTAGAAGCTTTCCCACTGTGCCATGCTTCGTCTCACCTTAGGAATCTCTGTAAACCACAGCAGGGCCGGAAGAGGTACGGAGCATGGACAGCAGTGTTGGTGGCAAGAATTATCTTAGGAAATGAGGTTCAAATTCTGACTCTGTGACTTACTACCTGTTGACCTTAGATGAGTCACTTAACTTTTCTAAGAGGTAGCTAGATGGTACAGTAGATAGAGTGCTGGACCTAGAGTCAGGAAGACTCATGTTCTTGGGTTTAAATATGGATTCAGGTACTTACTGGGTGTTTGACCCTGGGAGAGTCACTTAACCCTGTTTGCTTCAGTTTCCTTATCTGTAAAATGAGCTGGAGAAGGAAATAGTAAACTGCTCCAGTATCTCTGCCAAGGAAACCCCAAAAAGGGTCACAAAGAATTGAACGTGACTGAACAACAACAACAAATTTTTCTGGGCTTCAATTTCTTCTGTAAACCAGTGGATTGGACAAGCTCATCCCTGAGGTCCCTTCCAGGTCAAAACCCTATGAATTAATAGATGTGACTTCAGGATCTACTAAGTAGAACTTGATCCACCGGTTTAGGACTCTCGGCCAAGAAGAAACCATGACTCCCAAGTCAAACATCAGGAACCACTTGGTCTGGGCTCATCATAATCTAGAAAACAAGATTTGATTTCTTACAAGGAGAGGGAGAGGTTATGAGGGGGAAGCACGATGACCAGAGAGCTCTAAACTCAGTCCGAATGAAGGGCTGGGTGCTTTTTTTAATGACTTGTTAAAAAAAAGCAATTGAAGGAAAGGATCTCAAATGTTATCTTAGAGAAAGAGAAGGGGGTAAGGAGAGAGAGAGAGAAAGAGAGAGAGACAGACAGAGAGAGAGAGAGAGAGAGAGCACATGGTTTGTATTCAACTCCAGCAACATGTGTGGTGGAACAAAGTTGTATTGTGACACAAATATCCATCAATCATACTAAATTCATTGGGTTAAATTCCCATTGCCCAGGGCTGACCCTCTCCCGCAAAAGGAAGTAATGAGCTAGAAATAAGTACTGTCTGAAGTTGAATCTAAGTAAATCTGTGATCATGGACATTTCAAGCAATAGTTTCTGTTTGTGCTTTTTCAAACAGATGGATACTCTAGCATGAAATTGCCAAGATTAAAAAGAGAACGCTACTTTAATACACATGGCTGGGGAAATAGCCGGGGCCATCCACAGAGCTGAATTCCCCAAGTCTGGCACGGACTTGCTCAGCTCAGCATTCACAGGAAGCAAATAACCACATTTCCTTCCCAGCCTCAACACATTGGCCAAGGCAAGATAAATGAAGGCGCTCTGGTGTGGGGATGGTATGAATGAACCACATATGCCCATCAGTAGATCAGAAGCCTTCCAAACACACTATTTATTTATTCTCACAAAAACCAGTCCTGACAACCCTTTCTCCAAGCCCTGCTTACAGTTGGAGTCTTAATGGACTGTGTTAGTGAAACTTTTAGTGGTGAGACTCTGGAAGAAGAGCTCCAGCTCAGCCCAAATGGTCCTTTTGCTTTCTCATCTTTTGTGGTTGCCTGCCTGTGCTCTTATGGGGTTTTGTTGTCAACAAACTTGTGGCTTGCCTTTGAGCACTTCGAAATTGGCATTGAAAATGACTACAGCTTAAGACTAGCAGGATGATTGTTAAAAACAGCCCTGGCATTAATCATAGCTTAAGAGCTTTGGGGAAATGATTCTAATTCAGAAGGGGAGGCTCACAAAGAGACTTGTCGAAAGCAACACAGACAGCCCATAGTGAGAGACAAAAAACTCTCCCTCATTCCTACACCAGGCTCCTGGAGAGTGAGCAGGCGGCTTAACCCACCTGCTTTCTAGTCCGTGATGGGGAGCTTTTTGCTCCGGGCCCTCAAGGATAGGAAAGACCCCAGAGGAGGGTACTCTGTTACCCATCTGACTAGCAACGGAGGGAAAGGGTGGTCAAATATGCCTCTTTTTTATTTTTACCAGTTAGAATGCCTCAGACCACTGCTAAAATAAGCCGTGTGCATAGTGACAGCTGCGTGGGCAAACACATGGTCCGCATTTGCAAGGAGCCAGGCAGGGCAGCGAGCTCCTACTCTCGCCTTTTGCATGCCTGGCACAACAACAGAAAATGATTTTTGCCATCACCCTTCTCCCTATCAAAAAACCATCATACAATTTAGCATGATTAATGGTCTCCATTTAGGAGCAGTCCAAGACCCAAAATTGTTTGGGTGTGGCAGCCACAGGAATGGAGAGACAGGTCTGCCTGGTGCCCACTTTGCACCAATTTTTCCAGTCAATGTTACCTGCCCACACTTCGCAACATTATCCAAGGCGGACAATCTGGGGTGAATGAATACACAGCCTTTGACATGATTTTGCAGAAACAGCTTGGCAGCTATACCCTTCCTACACTTTCATTGTTTCCTATTTACAGCCCTCCAAACATTTGTGACAGAGAAGCCATTCATGGCTGCCCAGCGGGGACGTTGATGCCCAGCAGTCACAGTGCTAAAGGGTTAAGTCCTAAATTTCAAGGTAGGAGCTGAAGCTGGGAATGTTCGTAACCACTTGACATTACTGCTAGTCATTTACCCCACAATATGTAGGATGTGCCCCAGTCCCCTGCCAGGACTGCAAAAGGCAGGTTCCAGAACCATCATTGCTATGTATTTCTGGAGTGCCTAGGCTGGCTGCCACCAAGCCCATCTCCAATCTGCTGGGTTTCCCCCATCAGTTTGCTTGCTCTACTGAACAAGATTAGACTGTTTCTTTCTGGGCTGTTTCTCCACCTCGTAAGTCACTGGTTCCACCGAGACTTTGTGGCTAGTAGAGATGAAGGGGTGGCCACAGGAAGAGAATGGGGTGGGTGGGGGGCACCAGTGAAGAAAAAACCAGAGTAATCCAGATCAGTCACTAGGACCTGTTTTCTTAGCAATATCTCTTTGTAAGTGGTGAGGCCAGCAAACGGAGAAAATCAGTGATCTTGGCCTGGTAGGGGATGACTCAGAGCTGTCCTTGACACATGGATGTCTCTGGAAGGGAAGCATTATTTCCCATAAACTATCTCAAGCATCTCACAGGCTACACTTCTGGCTGTGTTAAGAATCAAGCCATCAAGAAGAGCTGTGAGCATTACCCACTTTCTGCAGCAGCAATGGGCTTTGACAGGGAGGTAGGAGCCAAAAAAAGAAAAACAAAAAAGAAAACAAAAACAAAAACAAAAACAAAACCCAAGTAGGACATTTCAGTTGACTGTAATGGCATTTTCCCTTCCTTGTCCAAACGATAAAAGATTCATGTGCCTAATTGCAACACTACAGCTGCCCCCATCACTTTATTCTGGGAGAAGAGGTTAGAGAAAACAGGCCTAGAAAAGGAGAGAGAAAGGGAGAGAGAGATGGATAGCAATTTCATCACTAGCTAACAGAGACTGATTAGTGCAGAAGACTCCCTTTCAGGGCAATTCTTTTAAACCAGGTCAGCTGAGCCTGGACAAGCAGGTTTTATGGATTTGTGAGAATGGAGCTTGCCAGCATCCCTTGGCAAGTTTAAAGAGGAAAATATGTAACTGAGAGAAAACAAAATAAAGAAAAAGTAATAAAGTCACTCATTTCAATATTCAGCAACCATTAAAGGATTTAAATATTTGCTTGCTATTAAAGGCTTGCATTAGGCTCTCCCAACACCAGCTCTGGAAGACTGAAATATCAATTACAGATCAATTTTCTCCCTAAGTAAACACTAATGCAGGATAAACAGTATTAGAAGATGCAATTGTAACATTGCTGACTTCAGGATGGACTTCCTGCTGGTAACAGCAAGTTTAAGCCTGGTGATTAATTAACCTGAGAAGACAGCACTTAAGGAAGATTTAAGCGATCATGTTGGGAATATGACTGCAAGGCCAGGCATGTTTGGAGGGTGGCTGGAGAACCCCAGTACCCACAGTGTGCTTTGATTCTCTCCATAAGACCAGACTTTTTACCAGCACTTCCTTCTTTTACAGCTTTAAGGATTAGAAGTAAGATAGGAGGTAAGGAATTTTTTTTTTTTTTAAAACTCCAGGCTATTTCAGGTTCCTAGTTAGAAAGAACTCAACAAGGTAAAAGCAAGAGACCAAAGTCACATGTCCTAGCTTTGAATGCTTGGGGCAATATTTCAATATTCATCTTAGAGGGAAAGGGAAAAAAAAGGCTTGAGTATTTGGTTTCCCCTATAGTCATGAAAAACATGGCCAGAAAAACATAATAAGGAAAGATATGAGAACATATGACATCCAGGGGGGCAGATTATACGCCTTGAAGAAGTGAAGGCTACCTCCTCTCTCACTTATACTCATGATCTAGCAACTCAAAGAAAATGCCGAGTTATCAGTATCTTCGGATAAGCTTGGATTCAGTACCTTGGGATAAGCAAAAATGGGGCAATCAGTGGGGCCCAATAGTTCTCCTAAACATTCTTCTCCTTGTTGGGGGGACTTTACTTAGCTCCCAAATCCCTAGCTTCCTTCTAAGGTCAGCCTAGGGGGTCACCTCCTACACCATGCCTCACTCTTCCAGCTGCTAACGAATTGATGAATGAAAAATACTAAATCCTTACTATGTGTCAGGCACTAGACTAGGCTAAGTACTGGGGATATGAATGCAAAGGACATAAACCTAAGAGATAGTCCCTGTCCTCAAGGAGCTTACTTTTCATAATAGGAGACAACACAGATAGGTTGTTTGGATGGAGGGGGTTTGGTTTAGGAAGTCAAAAAGATGATTAGTGGAGCCGTAAGGGGTCTATGGATGTGCTCTTTCCAGAAGCAGTGGTAGTGCTGACTCAGTTTAGGATGGAGGCACATGAACTATACATGGGGTGAATGATAAGAAAATACTCAGGGTACACATCTAGACAAACGCCTGTGCCAATCTGAGGCTTATTAATTTGAAACTTTCGAACATACAATGGTGTATAGAGTAGGGGCTGTTTCATCGTTGTGCCTTTGAACACAGTAAGTGTTTGATATACCCTGAACAGTCTAGGTGAAGTTTCAGAACTAGGATGATCACAGTCTCATAGAACAGTACAGCTGGAAGAGACCTTAGCAATCATCTATTCCAACCAGCTGCTTGCTGGTGATAGGGGGAGTCTTTTCTGGGTTCAATCAATCAGTATTTATCGAGTGCCTTCAGTGGGCCAAGCACTGCACTTTTAAATAATGATATTGATTTCCAGGGTCTTGGCAAATTTTCTGATGCAGTTCAACATCATTGGTATGACTCTCGCTTTCTTCTACTCCACAGTTGGACGAGTACATCCGTGCTCCTCTTTTAGAAGTATTTCCTAACTGTGTGCAGCTGTGAATAATGATGCCATCTGATATTCACATGGTACTCAACAGTTTACAAAGTGCTTTCGCATCCATTACTTCATGTAAGGCTCACTATACTACCATGAGGCAGGCAGGATAGGGATAATCACCTATTACAGACGAGTGAACCAAGGTACAGAGATATGTAAGTGATTCGCCAAAGGTCAAATATTCATACAGATGATTTATCCAAGATGCAGTTCACCCTCAGGCTTCAAACCAGGGTCCTTGGGATCAAAATCCTTGTTTAAATTTTTTTATCTCGCTGACTCTAATCCAAAGAAAATTATGATTGACAATAACTCATTTGTATGATACTGTTTTGGGGCTAAGTATAATGTGTGCAAGCACCTGGTGAAGAGGTGCGTGACTTCTACTTTCTGACATAAAAATCGGGAATAACTAAGAAATATTTTTAGAATGTGGATGGGATTAAGAAATATCTTTAGAATGTGGATGGAATATGGAAATATCTTTAGGAGGTAGGGGATGCTTTGGTACCTCCAATGTTCTGAATGACTGCATCATAGAAATACTTCTCCATGTAATAAGTCTGTAGAAGTACAAGAATTTGATTTTAGGGTTTGTGTATTTTGTTTTGTTATTGTTGCCTTTAGTTCAGATCTGTGATTCCACTGGGACAGGGAATTCCCTTTACTAATTT
Organism: Vombatus ursinus; assembly: GCF_900497805.2. Classification (NCBI taxonomy): domain Eukaryota; kingdom Metazoa; phylum Chordata; class Mammalia; order Diprotodontia; family Vombatidae; genus Vombatus; species Vombatus ursinus. The sequence goes on from NW_020951934.1 coordinate 1,146,488, forward strand.
AGATGACGGCCTCAGAAAGTTGCCTGAGACATAGAGAGGTTAAGTGCAGGAGACAGTTATGTGTCAGAGAGAGAGATTGAATCCAGATCTTTCTAAGACCTGTGGCTCTGTATCCACTATTTCATGCTGTCTCCCAAAGTTCCAGATGACAGTATCAGAGGAACATTTCTCCATGGAATAAGCCTATAACAATACAAGAATTTCACTCTGTATATCCAAAAAAAGGTATTTAAAGACCGCACCAATAACAGCTGTCTTTCACCTTGGGGTCCAGGTTGATGGTACTGGAAAAACTCATCCAGGCCAAAACAGTCCTGAAATCTCTACTAAGAAAATAAGGATCATTTTAATTCTCATGCCAAGAGGGATCTTCATTGCTTCTGAGGTTCTCGTAAGAGCATGCTCTCAACCATGCCCCCTTGCACATGCACACCATGCAGGAACCCGAGCAATGATTCCCAACGTGCAGGGAGAGTGTTAACCTTGCTCATGATTCCGTCAAATGAATAGTCTGAGTTCCTCTTCTCCGATTTTTGAGCCAACTCTGTGGCCTTGCCCCACAGGTAATTAGATAAAAGAAACTTGCCACAATCTTTGGAATAACTCTAGGTACAGAACATTTATCAAGGGAGAAGAAATGTAGGCATTTGATGCGAAAGAGACACCAGCATGGTCTCTACTTAGAGCAAGGTTCATAGGATTCAGAGCTGGAGATCATGGATTCCAACCCCCTCATTTTACAGATGAGGAAACTGTGGCCAAGAGAGGTGAAGAGATTTGCCCAAGGTCTCACAGGAGTCTGGGAGGTAGAGCTAATATCATGCCTCTTCCAGTCCTATTACTTTGTGCCTGAGGAAAAGTCCTTTTCATTGCTATTTGTCATTTGGCTCCCCCTCCCAGCCACCCTCCTTTAACCCAGGTATTCATTTCTGTTCTTCAGTGTTACCTGCCCGTAAAGTTCCTTCCAAATCTAAATTCATCAGCCTGGCTTTCAGGGCCTTTCCATAGTCTGCCCCTTGCCCCCTCAATATTTATTTCTATTTCTGAACATGTACTTTCCTCTAAAGTCAGGCTAGTCTCCTTGTAGTGCTGAAGAACACAACACGGTCATTTCCACCTCTGTTCCTTCACTTATATTACTATCACTCCCTCTCCTGTAGATTAAGCATCCTTAGAATGCCCTCCTTTTCCAAATCCATCCATGTAAATCTGACTCATTCTTAATAGCCTAGCCTAGCCTAAGTGTCACATTGAGGAATCCTTCCCCAACTACTACAGTATTGTAGGACCATAGATTTGGAAGTGGAAGGGTCATTAGGTCTAACCCCTTCATTTTTTAGATGAGAATACTAAAGCATAGAGGTAGCAAGATTTGCCCAGGGTCACACAGCTATTAAGGGTCTGAGGTAGGATGTGAACCTAGGTCTTCCATACTCCAAGCAAAGTGATTCATGCACTGCACCATGCTGCCTCCTAATATCTATGGTAGTTACAGATCATAACATTGAGCGCTGGAAGGAACCTTAACGGTCATCTAGTTCAGCCCCTCTTTTTGCAGGTGAGGCAACTGAGGCCCATGAGGAGAGAAGGAATCAAGTGACTTTTCTAGGATGGCACAACTAGTTAATGACAGAACAGGTTTCAGAAGATGTGGCTTCTGACTCAAAATCCCTACTACAATATGCTACCCTTTAGTCTGCAACACACAATTTAACATTTCATTTTATTGTCTTATATTGCTACTCATTGTTTTACCTGTTCAGGGAAGCTCCTTCAGGGGCAGGAGTCTTTGTTAATACCTCTTTATATCCCCCAGAGTCTCACACAGTGCTGAGCATATAGTTTACTTAATTTTACAGAAGGGTACTCAGGGGCCTGGGAAGAAAAAATGACTTGCTTAGCAAGTCAGTAGCAGTGCCAAAATGGAGACAACTTCTCTAGTTTGCTTTTTTTCTGCTTCAGTTTCCCCCCCTGCTATACTTAACAAAATGAACCCGGGAAGGGAGGGGCGAGGGAGGGAGAAGAGTGGTGGCAAGAAGGCTTCATGAGGATGATGAAGTGCTAGCCAAGCAACTCAAGGGGAAGTCTGGTTAATTATGGGGAGCATTCGCTGCCCAGTTCAGCTCAAAGAGCACTGAGTACAACAGCAGACCCAAATGCACTGTATTTCCATGTCTGAAAGCACCAGCAGCCTGAAAACAGGAACGATATATGGTAGTCTGTTGAGTCATTTCTGATAATCATTCATTTAAAAGAGAGAGAGAGGGAGAAAGAATTTTTTAATGATGAAGGCTGAATGAATTTTTACACAGTCAATCCCAAAGTGAGAGACAGGTGGAGCAGCAGACACAGGAAAGTTGGTAGGAGGTGGGGAGGGGTGGGGTTGGGAGACAAATCCACATGAAAGGGAGGGCCCCTGTCCTGGCTGGCTCACTACTGCATCTCCGATACATGCCCGTTGCGCCATGTTGATATTGGTGTCTAAAGCTGTGTTGGCCAGAGCACCTGGCTCACCTGTCCATTGAGAGGGTGGGAGAGAGCGAGTGAGAGAGAAAGACAGAGAAGGGAGGAAAGGAAAAAAAACCAAATGAACAGAAAGGAGGAACACAGTAGTGCATTTCCAGGGCTCTACTGCTAGCGATCTTGGCGACATATAAATTCCCAAGAAGAAAGTCAGGACCTGAACCCTGACTTTCCTCTCTCAGGCTGAGGAGATAAAGAGTCCATAATGAGATTAAAAGGATCACTTGGTAACATTAATCTTTTTTATTAAGAAGACAGATATTTTATAGTACTTCTTTTTTTTTTTGTAAAAATGGTATACATGAACCAATACAAAATGCGAATGGGAACATAATGGATATGGAGTTTCTTACACTGTAACATCGTCCATGTACACCTTAAAAACAGAACTGGCCTAAGGGGAAAAGGAAAACGTCTGTGTGACTAAAGAACAAGCTTATTTGGCATCAATTATACATCCTTCATTATTTTATATTCCTTTAAAAAACGCAAAAAAACAAGTTTGTTCTTTCTTCACTCTGAAAAAAAAGTGAGCGACCTGTACAAAGTAATACTCAACAATACATTTCAAACAGTGCACTGTATACTTAAGAAAAAAATACATAAACCAATATACAACTAAAATCCAGAATTTCCTGTTTTTGCTTTGTTTTATTTATTTATTTTCCAATGTGTGGGGCCTACACTTTGCAATCTACCTGAGACGGAAAACACCAATCAAAACACATGAACCTGAGACATGTCAACATTGTAAGTCATAGAGTTACATCAGTAACACTGCACTACTGTACACTTTTCAAAACAGAAAGATGGGCAGTTCCAAAAACAAGATGCCAATTCTGTAAGTGATGTTAAAAATAAAAATAAAATAGAAACAGCAACTGAAATAAAAAACAACCCTCTTACAACATGCTAAATGGTTCTCACCCTCTGATGTGGTTTTCTACTGTGGTCAGAACTGGTGATAGAGGCTCTGAGTGGAGCCACATACTATAAAATTCACTGAAAAAGGGTTATTTCTTATGGATCTTTTGGACTTGGTTAAGTGTTTAGGACTAGGAGGGGGTAAACACAAAATACTGCTCAATAATGGGTTTTCTCTTATATATCAGTCCGTTCCCAAAAGGCCCCCATACTGCCATGGTTCTATCAAAGGTTGAAAGAAAGACAAGAAAAAAAAAATAAACACGATCCAAAATTAACAAAAAGTTGACACTTGTTTTTTTCTTCCCTTAAATAAATCAGCATTAAGTTTTCCACATAATATAACAATAGTAAAAATGCATCTTGCAAAATCCAAAATTACTCACTGAAAATGTTATATAATATATATATTTATATATAGATCTATCTTTTTTGATGCCATCTTTCCAATAGGGACATTTGTCTAGAGTCTGGAGCCTTAACAAATTATATGGGAAGAGTTTAGTTTTTGACCTTCAGGGCCATTTCTTGATTTTCTTGAAGTTTCAATGAAAATCCTCACATTTCTTTAAAAAAACAAAGTCACTGGTAACTTTACTTCCCTTACTTTCTCCCAAGGCTCCCCACCTAAGATGCGTTCAAGGTAACTTATTTTTAGTAGCTGTGCACTATGGCTGCCATCATGCAAGGATCAGTAATTTTTTGGCAGATGGTTCTTAAGGCTGAGGAAAGAGGCCAAGGCTAGTGTATGAAAGGTAAAAAGATAAAAACACTCACATTTGAGTTTTGATTAAGTAACTGAAAACCTCTCCATGCTGTTTTTCCACCTCTGCTCTGACCTTTCTAGAACTGAGATCGACAGCAGACCAGTGTGAGAACAATAGCGACCCTTCTTCTGTCCCTCTTGCCTTTGTCAAACTGATTCTGAAGAAATGAAAGTTTCACACAGACTCTCGTTGGAAATCCCAGCATGACAAATATCTGTAATATACAGTACATGCAGGCCACATCCCACTGCCTTCCTAACTAAGCACAAAGGAAAAAACAACAACAACAAAAAAAAAAAAACAAACCCCAACCCTGTTCTTTCAAAGTCCTTCTCGCACCACGCGGACTTGTCTTTTTCCAACAAATTAGTGAGAAGTAAGGCCAATTGGGAAAGGTGGATGGAACCATTTGAAACAGAAATAATCAGAGCAGATTTTTTTTTACTCCCCCCCATTTGCCCTCTGGTGGCAACTCAAATTTTGTCCACTTGTATAAAAGGAACAGCCCTCACCTGTCAAGTCTGTTTAGGGCACTAGAAAAGGAGAAGTCCTTTATGCCCCAAACCTGTCTGGACAGTATGAGGTACCTCTACTGAGCAGTCTACAAACACAGAATTAAAGACAGATTCAATCTCATTGTGACATACCTCACTTGCAGATAACCCTGTGTAGTAAGCAATGTGTCTCCGTGGCAAACGGAGAACATTTTCTGAATCACAGTCTAATTTTCTAGTCTTTGCTGCCCTAAGCATTGGGAACATGGGCAACAGTGAAGAGTTTTCATTGTTTGTTCACCCAAACCTTTAGGACAACAGAGAAGAACAGATTATGGATACACTAAATTTTGAACTATGAAATCGAAACTGTGCTGGTTCTCCTTTTATGAAATTGAGTTTCAAACAGAAAACAGTGACATTTTGAAAAGAACCAAAAGAAGGGGGGAAGAAGTGGGGATGGGGTCAGGGGAAGGAGGGAAGGAACAAAAATGTCTAACGGATTCCAGCAGGCAAATTTCAAAATAGATGCTACAGAGGGAAAAATAAACCCACAGAAAGAAAAACAAGGCACAGAATTTTCTGCAAATGACTCAACTAAATTAAATCCAAGTTTGACTTGGATTTGAAAAAAAATAAAATAAAATAAAACAACAACCAAAAAATAAAAAAGAGGTGCCAAACAGCAGAGTGTACTTTATGAAGAACATTTTTACACAGCAAATCCCAGACCTTCCCAGTCTCACACCTCTCCACCCATTCATAAAAAAAACACACGAGTTGCTCGCAAGTTCCAATATCACTGTCTCTTTATCGTCTAAATAGGGCCAGTTGGACACCTCATTGAAACAAAAAGGCTGATCTAGATGAAGTACTCTTTCTTTTCTTCAGAGTTGTTCTGTCCTCCTTCTGCATTGATTATAGCTGTGTCTGCGTCTGCTGCATCATCGGCTCCTTTGGCTTCATGAGTGAAGTATGTACCTGAAAGATGAAGTGGTAAAAGTACCGTGACTGTCTGATGGCCTCTGTGTAAAGTGGTACAGAGATGGCGACTTGCTTTATGGCCGTCATCAGCCGAAGTGGTGTGCGGGCAGCGGAGGGGAAAAAACAATTGAAGGAAGAAAGGGAGGTGGGTGAGACAAATGGGAATCCGGGGGTTCCACAGGCACCACTCCAACTGAATCGCTGCGATATAATTCAGCAAATGAGACATTAGAGCAGTGATTATGACCAGAGGATGTCAGCAGAAGAAAACGTGAGTGGGAGCTAAAAATGCAGAAAGCTGGAGAGCTGATGAAAGTGTGCACAGAATGACAGGGAGAGGCACAAGTATATGGCAAACAACTGAGCCAGGGAACAACAATTAGCAAATTTATGAATTAGGGTCCTCTTTATGCTTCTCCGATATAATCTAGACAAAAGCTGCTTGCCTTTATTAAATAGGGATGTGCTAGAATTTCCAGAAATATGTCTGATTTTTATCCCAATTCTTTTTGAGACCAGGGACCCAAAATTGAGCAATGGCATATAACGACTGTGGTATTCAAGGCAGAATGTCTGTCTTAGCTAGCTGAAGAAAGAACCTTAATTCATGAATTTCCAAGTCAACATAGCTACTTTATATCGGCAATAAATAAAGCCCTGGGAAACCAAGCCACCTGTCTTCACCAAGAAGGCCCAATGGACTACATACATAAGGTAAAAGTCAGAAGCATTCCCACCAAGGAAGGAAAAGGGTGTACAGGAGGAGTTCAAACCTCTATGGCCACAAAGAAAAGGTTCTATCATGCATTTCTCTCTCAGGTTCTTAACAAATTTATAAAAAGTGGCCAATATATAGGTTTTCAAAGTGAAAAACCAGGAGGTCAAATGCAAACATTTCACTCAAGCTTCTTCCTCGGCCCTTTCCCCCCATCTTCATTCTGGTAATTCAAAGCCCTCTTCCTACGGCCATCCATATTAAGCTTTTCTGTTCAGTCTCTGGCACCAGCCTCTCTAATCTTGGTACTCTGGTTCAAGCTAAATCTGTGCAGGGCCTGGGACGTGCTCTTCAAAATCAGACTGATTACTGGGGCTGGAGACAGAGGGAAATGGGTGACTTTAGGGAAACCAAACGATTTTAAGCTTGAACCAAGCATTTGGATGCCGAAGGCAGCAGTTTCCTCAGGGCTCCCTTGTAGGACTCAAGCTGTCTTTCCCCAGAACCAAATCCTTCAAACACCTAGATTTTAATAGCAAATGAAAATCCCCAAAGTGCTTGGAAAACACAACCGAGAAAGACAGGGGCCGAAAAAGAAAAAAGAAGAATAAATTACCAGAAGGGGAGAAGAGGATTAGAGCAGCATGGGGCAGAGAGGCGGAGAATTGGAAGAGATGATTGCACATCCAGATTGCACATTTGATAAGTGTGATGATTAATAGCAATTTAAATCTATTGCACTGATAATTTTAAAAATACATATTTATGTGGTTTTTAGACCAATGGATTTCTTTGACTGTGATGTATCAATCCAGGGAAGTATTTCTTGTTGTGACCAGATTACAAAAACGCACCTCTGGGCCTGGGAGCATACCCATCCACCTCCCCACCTGGACGGGTAAACAAAAGATAAGATCTCTCTATATAGGCTTTACTGGATTTCATACCACACCCAGGATGACTGAAGAGAAAGCATGGTTACTTTTTAATCCTTAACACAGCACTAAGAATGGACCAGACAGCACCACCTCTACCAATGCCTTCTATATAGAGAGTGTAGATCTGTGGAAGGAGAAGACTGACCACTAATTCCACAGTCTGCATCAGCACCTGAAGCGTTTTCTCCCCATTTCCCTGATTTCAGAAGTTAGGTTGTGTGACCAGGCAAACCAAGCCACCTCTCAAGGACAGAGCAGGCGAGCCCCCAGAGTCAGGGGCTGGGATGGTAGGAACACTCCCCACCTTCCCCACCACCATGCTTACCTTTATGTCTAGCAAAGTAACGCCCCAAAATGATGAGCAGGCACAGCATGGCAAACACCACCACGGCAACCACTCCGCCAATCACTGCGTGATCCACTGCCCTGATGGAGTTGTCTTCACCTGCACGAGAATCTGTCAAAATCAGAAGAGGAACAGGGATGCAGAGCTTATTACAAGTCGCTAGGAAATCTGGGCGACGCTGCTTACAGGGTTGCAAGGTCATCTTGTTTTTTAATGGAGAAGTCATAAAGAACAATTGAGGTGGATCAAGTTACACAGAGGGAACAGACTGACCTGTCTGGTGCTGACCTGATCTGTTCTCCCCACAAGGCAATTTCGTGATAAGTAGCGTTGGGGTCACTAATGCATGTGGAGCAAGCAGAGAGAGAGAGAGAGAGAGAGAAAGGATCCAGGAGTGCATGGGGGAAGAAAGAGCACCCGGCTGACTGATCCTGACCTAGCCCAAAATGTCCCTCTGTCAATGTCCAGTTGCAGATCCTAATTAAAGAGGCCGACCTAGTAATTTAAGGGCATTCAGAATGGCACCTTCAGGCAAAAGCACGGACTGGAGACAAGGAGAGACAGCCCACTTATACAGATGCTGAATGATATTCTATGCATAGGCAAGATCTCGAAATCCACAGTGGCCTAGAGATAACGCAAGGACACTAAAGCTAAATACAAGTGACATGCCTACTACAGTGAGGATCTATGAGGCAGTAAGCCTCAATCTAAAACATAAAAGCCTATCCCAGAAAAGATAGCAAGGAATAATTGTAGATTGCCACAGACAGTTTTTATTTTATTTATTTAACACCCCTGCATGCAATTAATTTTCTTTCATAAGCATCGCTCCCTCAGGATGTCCTCTTCCGACTGAAGAACAACATGTTTGGCTGGGGAACAGCTCTAAAATGAACCCAGAATGAGCTATGGTGATGTAGGATGAATGTATGGCAGTGTAAACAATTTTAATTTAGGAATGTGGCTACATCACCCCTTGCTGAAATCCTAATGGCACCCAAGATTTATAACGTAGTAAAATACAATTATTCTCCCGTTGATTAATACATTAACATTTTGGAATGGAAGCTAAACCATTGTCTTTTTTTTTATTGAGTCAAGTACGACACCTCCATTAAAATGATTTACTAGCTGTACCTTACAATTTAAGCACAGCAGCAACAGAAACGGTAAAAATCTTTTAACTTTACATGATTTGTGAAGTCATATGTGAAGGATTTACCATTTAAATCTTTCAGTACAAGAAGCACATGGCCTATAAATCTGTTCCCCTTGCAGTCGCTGGACGCCTAAGAGAAATGCATTTCACCAGGAAGACTGAGAGTGCAAATTCAAGTCAATTTTTAAGAAAGATTTATCTCTGTCTCTCTCCAAAGAACAGAGCAAATCTCTGAAGCCTCCACCTCTAATAATATTTGAAGTTTATCGATCAAGTGTACAGATCCGTGACAGCTAAAGGTAATGGTGCTCTTTTGAGCTGAAACCTGATACAACGCTTTCAGCAGGAGGGCATGATTTACACTTTCTATCGATATTTCCAATTCTGCTCTGAGATTAAGTACTGAAGGATGTGGGGAAATAACTCGTGACTGAGGGTTCTATAAAATGCATTTTAATTAAAAGAGTTTAAATTAAATATGAAGTCCTTAAAGTGTTTCATTAAGTTACATTTGAAAGGACCACAAGGTGGGGGGGGGAAGCCCCACGTAAACAAAAATACTGAAACCAGAGGTAGCTGCCAGGTTGCCCAGAACTCCAGGATGATGGGGGCTTAATTGGGAAATGGAGATGGGTAGCAGGCAGAGTGCACTGCAGCCAATTAGCCAGCTCCATGATGTAGGATCCCCTCCAGTGACACATCTAATAAGCTTAACCTGAAGCATGGTGGTGAGAATCTCCCCCCTCAGCCAAAAGTGTTGCTGACTGCATTTGTTACAGTATTCACTGTCATGCAAGTAATTTCAACAAGGTATGGCTCCACTAGGGAAACTATTTTTTGGGGAAAAAAACATGTTGAAGAAAAGCACTCCTCATGGGACACTATGTCTGCTGAAGGTATATGCTTTATACACTGGATACACTCACCCATTGGAAAGATAAGCAGGAGAAAAAAAAAAGATACTTGAGTTATAAAAAATCAGAAATGACAAAAAGGGAGTAAAAAAAATCATACAAAATCAAATGAGGGGTATTTTCCCCAGGGGAATGATCACAGAAGGGATTCCGCAGTGATGAGAATTAACTCATATCCAACTGCCATGAACTTCAGACACCTTAAAAATTATGTCTTTCAACTCAATGTCTTAGAGGTGGGTGGAGACAAAGAAGTCAGATCTTGAAGACAGTGGAGGGTGGTCATATATAATTATGTGAAGGCCAAAAGAAACTTCAAGAAACAGTCAAGCCAACCCTTTGATAGCCTCTTTTAAAAGGGTAAAGTCTTTGGCCTAGATATATCCATGTCTACTGTTATAAGTAAATATACTTATATATAATAACACATATATTTATAGTATATCTAAAATTTATAAATAAATAACATATTTATATTATATATAAATACATATATTTGTGTAAATGTATACAAATAAATATAAATATGTATATAATAATATAATAATAATAATAATAATATAAGTTATAAGTAAATATACTTATAACAGTAGACATGGGTATATCTAGACCAAAGACTTTACCTCACCATCACCTGCTCCCATACCTGGCAACAATATGAGTCCAAGAAAGTTGATGTCTTAGGGATAGAAGCTTTGGGAGGCAATGGGATTTAACCAGAGGTATAATTACTTTAAAACTTAATCATTTGTTGCAAGCCTTGCTGTGAATGGGCTTACAAATAAATAAGCTTGACTCCCTTCTTCTTTTCCTGTACTTACATGCCCTTTCCTCTAATTAAGTAGACAGGTTCTAGTTTATCTTCTTTTAAAAAGAAAAAAATAAGGCATACATATTTTATAGCCATTTATTTATAAGGGTAATCTCTGTGGCTATATTCTGATACGTACTTTGATCAAGAGGTTTACTACCACCAGTTAATCACCAAGACATCTTCCCTGCCTTCATTTACTGTGGACAGACACAGAAGGTTACCAATGTTTAATTTACAGGGAATATTATAGGTTATGAGTTCCTCACTGCCTCCTCACTCACTCCCCACTGCCACTTCCTTCTCAGGTTTATTGTGGTAGATGAGAATACAGCTGTGCCCAATTCACCTATCTACTCCTGTCACTGCTTAGCCTCACGTATAAAGGTCATAACTTTCTGGACTCATCTTGGTTCTTTCCATTTGTTTTCACATATAGAGCAGGGGGAGTTTTTATACTGTTATTGATTGACTCAGGCAGTATCAGGGCGAACTGTTACCTACCAGAGGGGATTGGCTAAGAACTGTCTAAATCCTGGGACAGCCTCACTCATGATGTGAAACAATGTCCTAAGAACTTTATACAAAAAAGGCACTTGGGCTTGGTCTAGCCAGGAGGGGGACTAGGGACTGAAGGAAATATAGACCATTAAAGGAAGTGTTTTTATGAACAGCAGCCCGACAGCTCCTTCATCATTCCTATGAAGAGCTCAGGAAGAGTCCTTGAGAAATTACTTTCAGGTGAAAGACTCGAAAAAGTTTTGGCCTTTGCTGTCACCCCCAAATCTGACTCCTGGGGCACTGGCATTCTCAGGGAGGACCCATCAACTACAAAATTTCCTGAAACATCCACCTCCAAACGTCTGGCTCCCTGTCTGAAAGGTGCAAAAAAGAAACAAATGAGCTGAACTCTTTATGCTCTGCTACTTTGAAAATGGATATATGAACTGGACAGGTCAGTAGGAAGAATAATTATCTGAATTTCAGGTGAATGGGTAAAATAAATTCATCTTTTCAGGTTGGATGAGTGGGGTTCACCTTCCCCAAGACCAGAATTGTTCCATCCATTAATAAGCATACGTGCATTCATTGTCTAGAAATCAGATTAGTTACCCCTTTCTCCAACAAGGCAGAGGGAGTTTCTGCTTGTGATTTGGCCCTAGCAAAAAAACTGTACCACTAGTGTAGTTTTTAGTGATATAATACAACTGGGCCTGGGAAAGTCTGATCCAAATTACTGCACAGGTGATCACAAGGTTAAAACAAAAACAAACATTGGCCCCACAATGTTCATGGAATCTATTTTTGTTGAGAGCCCAATGTAGCTGTTGGGAGCCAAGTTCTCGGCGAACCTTTCCAACAAATATTATCACAGGGCTTAGGCATCTCCCTGCCTCAGTCACATCTTGGAGTTCTTTCTAAGGCTCCGAGGGCAGCAAATGTGTCTCTGAGAAAAAAGAGGCATCAGGAACTGTTTGGTATTCAGGAGTTAGGTTTGCTTAAGACAAAAGCTGAGAACTTGGCTTCAGGTGAAAAGTCTACACCTGCCAATTGAATACTAAGTTGGTCACAGCTGCTTGGGTCAGAGAACCACTAACCACTGGCTCATTTCATCATCTCAGCAACTGTTGAGGGGAAAAATTCAAAGTAACTCTTGAGGGGAGGGGAGAGAAAGAATGGTCCAAGCAGCCTGTTGTCTTACCTTGGGTCAGGTAGCCTGGTTTGACCCTTTTCCCTGTAGGCAGTCAGGTTGGGGGAGTTCTTGCCTCCACTGAAAAGGCTATTAGAAGTTATTTTTTTTTGTTCCCTGGCAGGGGGAGATGGCAGTGGTGGTGGTGGTGGTGGTGGTGGAAGTGGAGGTGGAGGAGGTGATGGTGGTGGTGGCAGGGTGTCTCTCCTCTCTCTCATCTCCTTTTCTCTCATTACTTTTTAAGATCCTCCCTGATAGGCCATTCTGGCAATCAAGTTGCCTCATCATTGGGACTGTTCAGCAAATGGATGTGGATATCCATAATCTGTAGCTATGGTCTAACATGGGCCATGTGACTTAAGTAGATGCACAAATGTTCTAAGTCTGGGCTTAGTGGTGGATGATGGTAGCCTCTGTTAGAACAGGAAAAACCACCACTTCTCACACAAAAGGCCACATTCAAGGCATCATCTACATAACTAGTAATTGGCCTGTGAATACCATCGGCTAGCCACTCCACAATTAGGATCACGGCCAGAGAAACTCTTTGGTACAAAGGCCTCCAACTCCTCATGTCAAAGTCTGGAGCTACACAAGCAAGCCTGGGGAATTTTTGTGTCAAATCATTTCATCAACATTACACCAAGCTTGACTCTACTGCATATGATTACTCTGAAAAGGAAGGGAGCTGTCTGTGTTTCCTAGTATGGTCAGGTGATGCTTAGGGTATGAGGACGAACCACTGTCTTGGTTGGCTTACCTTGATATTATCAAAACTTCTCCAGCTGATAATTTAAAGCACATGTAACCAATCTGGAGAGTTATACACTTCACTTACAGACACATATTTGCATTTCTGTAAGTTACAAGTTATCTCATCTAATTTTCAAAGCAAACACTTAACGGATGGAGAGATTCTAATAATATTTAGTCCTGCTGCTTCTAATTACTGGACAGATGCCCAGCCCACTACAATGTTGTACATTTAGAGCTGAACAGGGAAAAGGTCAGAAATATTGAATTTTTGCAACATTTCTACTTTCCAATTTAGTTTATAAAGTTTCTTTTCCTGGCCTGAGATCCTGCTGGACAAGCCAGCTCAATTATAAACTCTCAAAATAAGGGTTTCTAATGGAAATGCTGACTCAAGCCCTTGGGGTCTACCCAGGTGGAAGCTTAATGACTATGATGTCATTCACTATCACTTTGTTGGGGTTGGGAGAGGGAAAGAGAAAATCCCAGTGCCCCCCCCCCACCCATGTGAGGGGGAGAAAGAAAAAATCACCTGACCTTAAAAAACGAACACTGGCATGGTTGAAAAATGGAGCTAATCATTTCCAGCACCGATTGTGTTTCCCATTTACAGTAACACAAATAAGTGTGTATTCTGAAAAGCACAACTTTATTACTGAAGGGAAACCCACTGAATGGCACGAGCTGACAAAATGCCACATTATTTGCTAATCCTAATATGTTATTCTTCTTTAAGATTTGCTTTTCTCAGCACCAATTCAATTATAGATGCTACAAATCCTTCTGACATTTAATTCCCTCTTGTCAGAGAGTAGTAAATGTATACAGGACATGCACAGCTTTCCCATTAAGATGTTAATATATATTGGAGCACACTAGCCTCTATACAGCATAACCTTTCTTCTTCTTAGAAGGGTGGGAAGGGAGGAATGAATGCAAAGAAGGAAAGAAAACCAGGAAGATTTCTGAATTGCATTGCAGGCATCTAGCACTATACTTTAGCTGCATCTATCTCAATCAATTTAACTATAACCACACTAACATTTCAAAGAAACTATTTTAAGCGACTTAAAGGAAAACTGTAGTTGATTATCATACCATACTGAGCTCAATTGGCTCCCATTAAAATTATATATATACATACACACACATATGTACACACTGTGGTCTACAATAGCACCCAAATTTATAAAGGATGGTGGGTGAAAGGGAGAAGAAACTATTTGACTGATACAACCCAAGAATATTTTCTGAAGAAGCTTCAACCTGGAGATGCAGAAAGAATTATGATCACACCAAGCAGAATGGTCTAATATAACATAATATAGTATAGACACTGTGGAACAACCTCTTTACCTACATTTATCTTTGCCTTCTTCCATAAGGCAAGGTAATGCAAATGAAAAACTTCTTCAGGGTAGAGCCATGCCTTATATTTCTTTGAATGTCCACCTTCAGGAAGGGCACTCAATAAACACTTGCTGAACTGACAGTACTAAGAAGTTGAACGTGCCTTGGCCTTGGATTTTATAATGGGTATGCTGTTGTCACTTACAGAGTTGATGTTCTTTGTGGTGGTCAGGTTTATGAGGAGTATATGGTTAAAGGTGACATTTTATAACTAAATATTAAAAGTATTTTAAAAATATTGTCAATTCTCCTCTCTCAAATTACTTGAGTTAATTAATTTAACCAACAGCAAAAATGATTTCCAATGGTTTCTAACAGGATGCAAATCCTCTGTAAAGTATTCTGCATCACCAGGATGACCAAGAGGCACATGTGTATAGTGATCATCTCTACACATCAAATAATAAGGACTTAATCGTGGGTTGATGCTTTTTAATCATAAGCAGCAGTAAGGTAATGAGAACAGCACTACAGTTTTCCTTTAAATGAGAGCACATCTGATAAAAAGCATGTAGTTAAGTAGATTGTCTCTACACAGACATATCCCACTAGAATCTCTCTTTTACAGAAAAATGCTCAAGTGGACCTTAGGAATTTGGGAGATTCCTGGGAGGATGGGTTAATGAATATGGTGAAGTCACTCCAGAGTAGTGTCCAACCTGTAGAACTGGAGTTCACACTTAAAGTCTGCCCACCTGCCTTTCAGTTTGAAGGAAAAGTTCTTGCTTTATAATAGACTCATTCTTGGCCATGGAGGGAAAACAGCAGCATGCTGGATTATGCCAAATTACCATCAAAACCATGAAGTTCGTGCTCTATGCAAGTCATATGGTGATTGGCATGGACACAGAACCACTGCTCAAACCTCAGTGCCTTTTATTTATTCAAATAAAGCAACCAACGTTTTAATTTTTCCCAACCTGAACATTTTAATATTTCACAAGATGTTTTGCAACCACCTCAGAGGTGAACGACTTCTAGAGTTTAGGACAATGAATCTGCCAATAAAAAGAAATCAATCCCTTGTTTCCTCCCCACATCCCTGCCAAAGGAAGCAGCAGTAGGCGACATGGGGCGATTATCTTTCCTATCCAGGCAACAGTGAATGAAGTCTTGCTGATCTGGAAAGGAACTTCTAAGGAACAATAAATACTTCTCAAAGAGGGATATGACTCCCTAGATTTATAATTTCAAATCATACTTTTGTTATATTTTTCAAAAATATGCCTAATACTACAATATAAAAAAAAGAAGGTACAGTTTAGAACTGGAATCCATACCTCAGGCCTTCCTACACAGCCTCCCTCTGGGACTTTAAAAAAAAAAAAAAAAGAAGTCTACCATGGAAATCAGACGGCCTCTGCCTGCCAAACCTGGGTCTCATTCTATGCCAGGGATGATAATGAAAGAAAGCAAGGGAATCTTATGGTTTGTTCTACTAACATAGGAGTAGTACCTTGCAGAAAGGTTCAGCTGCATTTCAGAGGATGGAAAAAAGAATTGCCCAAAAGAGTAACTAAAATCAGATCCTTAGGGCCTTCTAGTAGCTGAATGCCAACATACTCAATCCCATAATTTGCAAACCAGACCAAAGTCCTTTAAATGTTTCCTTGGGTCAAAAATTAGCACAGGCTAATTTGACAGTTTTGAGCCAATGTTCCCTTTGTGTTGTGAAGGCAATACTGGGATTCATTCAGGTTCTTCCTTAATTAATATCAGGGGATGGTCTGCCAAAGCCATCCAAAGATTTGCTCCTTACCCCTACCTTCCTAATACTTAAAAAAAGCTGCAAGATTTTCCAGGCATATATTATATTTTGTAGTCCAAGATTTTAAAGCATATTTTAGGGAAATGTGACAAATCTGGAGTTTCTTCTCTGTACTTGTTCTTTAAAAGATAAGGCTGATGTATCTCTTTGTATGTGCTAGATGGACATTCATTCGGGGACACTTTACATTTATCACTGCACAACACTAAATGTTCCCTAAAGGAAGGGCGAAACTGTGGTGTAGGAAAAATTAAAAAAAAAACAACATTTTTAAGGTTTTAAAATAAAATAGAGGAATAAACATGCTTAAAGCTATCCTATTCCTCAACGGGTGGCAATAACCACCAGCTGTCACTAGCAAACAGCAGATGTAATTGATAAAACAATTCAAAAACTCGTGTGGATCCATCATCAATAAAGTTAACACCCAAAAAAGTAAATGAAAGGGTTCAAAGAAAAACTGGATAAGCTCCCCAGGACTACCAATAATTAAATCTCTTAACATACAGGCATGAAATACTTTTGTTTTTTTTAATGCAGATTAAAGAGGAGGATCAGCTGGGCAACTCGCTTTGCTGCATGAGGATGGAGTACCATATGCTGCTTATGAAAATGTCATTAACTGAAGCAGCACTGGTGTGTATGTTTTTGGGGGGAGGAAAAAATGGGGACTAGAGACCAAGCTGTCATTATTTCAAAGGAAATATAGTAAATAACATTTATCCCCAATAAATAAAGGATGAAATTGCCACCAAGATACAGCAGGGAATGGATGGTAATATTATTCATTACCACAGTTTAGCATTAAGTGTGCAACACCTACTCTAATTTATTGATGGACTGTTTAAGACGGGTGTTAACCTGTTTGTCTTGTATTATAATTGAATTCGCTCTCTAAGCTACAGGAATTCAAGGAGTTCATCCTTCTTCAATCAATATGCTCCCCTTCAGTGACCCATTTCAAGACAGCTTCATAAAAAATAATGTATTTTGTTTTAATAAATTTAAACACTATGACAGCTGCTCAATTTTTATTGGTTGTTTTTTTTCCTGCCGTCTTTTAGCTGAAGAGTGACGCTAAGGCTCACAATCAATAATAATTGATTAATCAGCATCCCCTTTGAACAAAGGTGCTAATCAGTTTTTGATTAGTTCATCAAACCAGATGTAAAGGCAGCCCAGTCCTTGCATGATTGTTCATCAGGGTTTTACATGATGTACGCTGCTGAGCAATATGTGACTGAGATACATCAGGAAGGAGTTGGGGGTAGGGGGGAAAGAAGAGACAACTTAATGTATTAATTTAACTGAATTATTATGAATACACACAAACAGTTATTGGTTTATTGTTCCTGACTGGCAGGTGATTGATAGGGCCACAGCAAAGACGCATGTGACAACAGTGCTGAGCTACCCAGCAGAGTCTTAATTACTGAATCCTGGTGGGTGGGTGGAGGGGGCAAATTAGTCACTTTTCTCCTAAAAAAAAATAGAAAAATTACTTTTGCCTGTCTGAATGATTTTTTTATATTTTTTTCTTTTCTTTTTTTTTAGGCAACTAGGGTTAAGTGACTTGTCCAAGGTCACACAGCTAGTAAGTGCCAAGTGCTTGGTCTGAAGCCGAATTTGAACTCAAGTCCTCCAGACTTCAGGGCCGATGCTCTATCCACTGCACCACCTAGCTGCCCCCTGAATGATCCTTACTAGATGACAGAGCAAGCAAACAAATTGGGAGGGAGCAGGTCTGCTTCCTACCCACAAGAACTAGCTAGGTTCTTGCCCCTTTCATTCTGAGGTAATCATGTCCATTGGGATCAGCATCTGAACTAAGCCCAGACACCACCTTCAAATGATTAGAAACATTTATTCATAAATTGTTTACTTCTCACATTAATGAATGGATTGAGCTTCAAATAGGGACAGGACCGCCCATCTGCATCAGAAAAAAAAAAGTCAATGACTAAACTTTTTACAGCTTCACTAAATAAAGCATAATAAAGTGAGGCAAAATGAAAACAATTACTTCCTAACCTTTCACTCCATCATCCCCTGGTCATTTACTTACTTAGGGATTTGGAGTAAGTCAATGCCTGAGGGGAAGGGGGAGTAGATGTAGCTCATTTCTGGGAATTGGTGGAGATGAGCAATGATGAAATTGTCTCTGACTGGAACAGTTTTATAATTAAAGACTGTATCTCAACACCTACCTCTTAAAAAGATTTGGTGGGAGATGATAGCGATCTTCCAGTATCTGAAGGGCTACCACTTCGAAGAGGGATTAGATTTACTCTGATTAGCCTCAGAGGGCAGAACCAGGAACAATGGGTAGGAATTACAGAAAGGCAGATATAGTCTTGGAGTCAAGAAAATATTTTTAAATAACTAGAGCTCTCCAAAAGCATAATGATAAGGGAGATAATGGGCTCCCCTTTGCTACAGATGCAACAGGACAAATGACCATTGCTATAAAAAAAGGCTTCTTAGGTCAAGTACCGGCTGGACTAGAGGGGACTAGCTCCTCAACTTCTTTGCTTCTGGGTAGGAGGATGTTGAGAAGGCTCAGTTCTCTTTTTTCTTCCTATGGGCAAGTGAGTCCTTGCACTTATTTTCCCCATTGGCCACAATGGAAAAGACCTCTTTGGGGAACAATGTGGGAGTGTCATCATTTAGGTTAACTGAAATGTTTAAGAATCTCATAGCTGGTTGGAAGTTGTCACAATAGAATGAGGACTCACATAATTGTTTAGCTCTGATCACTTTAAATCTCCTCCCTCCCCTCTTTGTAGGATATGCTTCTTATTCTGGATTAGTAACACCTAAATCCTGGAATCAAGCATGAAACCTACTTTTGCAAGTGCTCAGTCTGCTGTGAAAAAGGTCTGAGGTGGATAATTAGTTTACATCACTGTAACAAAACAATTGGCCCCTTCTTTCCCCCTCCCCACCCTTATTCCTAACATAATCAGATCATGACTTTACCAGCCCATCCCAAAGAAGTTGGCAGTAAGGATTTAAAGAGGTGCTTTTTTTTTTCTTTTAAAGAAATAGATCTTGTCACACAATTCAACATCCTTAACTGCTTTACGAATGGAGCCAAATTTTTTCTGAACCATCATATAATTAGGATACAAAAAATATTTCAAGTCACTGAACTTAAGAGTAGTTGTGGTACAACTGGAAAGATAAATTGTTCTCTACTGTGTGCAGAATGTCTTACCAGGCTAAAATACATTAAGATATAAATACCAATCCCAGCAGCAAGGGAGGTGGATGGGTGTGGGGAGGAAGAACAATCATCAACAGAAAACAAGTTTATTTCTATACGACAGGTTGCTTACATCAGGGAAACTGCTGAATGCAACTCAAAATGGCCATTATGCAGAAGTGAACAACATTCCCACAGGTTGGACACTGCAGAACCTTACCTAATGACTAGCCCTTACCTGAGAGGTCCTCACTGTCCAGTTCTTCTGCGGAATTGGGCAACTGAGTAAGGCCTTACAAGTAAAAACAAACTCGTTTTTTTTTCCATTCCTCAAGGGACATAAACAAAACACTTAAGAACTGAGGATGAATTTTTTTAAAAAATATGAGCCAAATCACTTGCCATCTTTTTTTTTTTGATAGCTCAAATATATTAAGCCATAAGTACAGTTCTCCAATAATTTACTTTATAACTAATAGACAATGAGAGGCAGAAAGATTCCTCAGTCTCCACTGCTCAAAGCACATGAAACATGAAGGGGAATGTTCAAAATCACTCATTCATAACAGCATGCAAAAATATAAAACCTGATTGTTAGCTGTCAATGCTCTGCTACATCTCTTTATCACAATTCTACTTAGATTTTCCACACCGCTGTATGTAAGAAATTTTATTTTAAGTTTTGCTACAAATTGAAATCCTTTGCCAATACTGACAAATACAGCATTTTATCAATTTATGATTATCTTGGATCACATATTTCAAATTGGTGTAGCATCTACTAACTGCAGATTGCAGGTTATTCCTTCATCAGAAAATCTGATATGTAAAAAATTTTTTAAAAAGCATTTCCTAAATCAACAATACTCAATGAAAAACAAATACCCTCAAAGCTGAAAAAGCAGTTAAGCCAGGAGAGAACCAGCTGGGGCCTTGAAATGCTGGTGTCTGCAGCACTCCAAGCTTTGCCCATGAGTGTTATTTCTTACCTAGCTCAGCTTTTCTCTAGAGAGGTCAACAGAGAAGGAGAAAACAGGAGGTTAGGCTAGGAAACAGCTTCCATTTTCTGCTGCTTTATTTGCAAGTTGATACAGTAAGAAAGGTCACAGAACAATACAAATGTTCTAAGACTGAAGAAGCCTATTTAATTAGGAAAAAATGCACAGTGCATTTACGTATATAAGCAAAACAAAAAAAAAACCAAAACAACAAAACAAAACCCTGCTTTGGCAGTAAAATACAGACCCAACAAATGCACTCTGGGGCTATGGACAGGATTTGCTACTTTTCCAGAAAGGAACACAGATTTAAGCAAATTAAGCAAATAAATATGGTCAATTCCCTCCCAAATTGGGTTTTTCAGGATCATGAAAGTTAGTGTTGGACGATATCTAATTAGGCAATGGGGGCTTCTCTTGACAGCTTGGGATTTCCCAATATTGAAATCCTGAGAATTTACACCATTGCCCTTGGGAGAGAACTCTTAAGGGCTGTGGGCCAATGAGAAATGGATGGTTTCCAAGTCCACAGGTGCTCCAAAAACTATAGAATTAGACAATTTAAGAGGAAGCAGTGAGTGCTGCAATAAATTATAGAAGCATCTAGGTAGGAAGAATTTCCATTTTTCCAGTGTTTGGATTGGCTGAAAGTATTCCAATTTCTAATTGGCTTTATCCATTGTATAAAGACTGATGATTACAATTATTTGAATAATTGTTATAAATGGGCAACATAAAGTACTTCTCTGTAGTTAATTATGTATTTGCGATTCTCAGAAGGCTAATCCCTCACTTCTACGAAGCCCAATGAATATCAAAGAATTCTACACACATGCTTGGCATCCACTGAACCATACTAAACAATGATGTTTTGCATAGGCATTTCTATTGCTCAAGGTTTGTTTCCTTGGGGAGGGGGTTAGAAAGATAATTTTCTGTAACAGTTTTTTTTCCCCTTAAATAAAGACAAAGATGTTTATGAAATATCATTGATATGCAAAGCTTCCCCATTAGAAAGCAGCAGACAGTTGATATACACCTCATTAAAGATGAAACTGTCATTTTCGATAGCATAAAGTTTAAAACACACCAGCTCATCTGGAATCTACTGCTTGAATTACATGCTAAAGTGGGAAACCATTTAGATTAGTAGCAATAAATTTGTTTTTTGCATTATCATTGTTTTTTTCACAAATCTATTATGCCCTGATCATACCATGATCATCTCTGTAAACAGAATTAGGAGGAGTTTCCTAGAGCAGTGGGCATACAGAAACTTCTGCAATGTGGACAAATAAAATTTTACTTAATGGATAGGAATTTCTTTCTAGTCAAAAATATTCATAACTCATTTTCTTAAAAAAAAGACAAGAAGTACACTTTATGAAGTTGAGAATCTTCAAAAGGAAACTCAACATCTCAACAGTTCAGTGTTTACTGGCACCTGATAAATTTACAAAACTTACTGCACAGTATTAGTTGTATTGGCCAGTCTTTTAAAAAAAGTGGGAAATCACTTTTTGATTTTTATTATTAAGCTTTCATATCAAGGAAGACAGTCCTTTATTTTAATTCCTAATTAGAATGTATTCAAAGAAATTTGTTAAACTTCATCAAACAAATTGGGAATTCACCTTTTTGCCCAGGCAGAATTTCTCAACAATCATAGTGCAAACATAACAATCTTATATAGTCTAATGCTATGTTTTGTTTTGTTTTGTTTTGTTTTGTAAGGGTTCAGGGGGTGGAGCAAGGGATAACAATTAGTGGTGCTCTGATTTGCCATTGCATGTAGAAAACTTTCTCATAAAGCACCTGTGGCATTAGAATAATTCATTTCTTTCCCACATAAGTAAAGAATTAGAATTTTTTAAAGTCAGGATAGTGGGCCAATTTTAAACCAGAAAATGAGGTGTTTTTTTTTTTTCCTCCCAAGGTGAGAAAACTTCTAGAGTTTAGTTAAATTCAAGGTCACATGAAATTCAAGAGCTGATGGAAGCTTCTTCAGGCTGTCCTTTTTAAAATATTTCAATAAGTAATTATTAGATAACATTATTATTAGAAAATAAAAACAGCCCACTGGCTCCACTATTATTTAGATGATTAAAAGCAACATAGGAAATATTCCCTCTCTCATCTAAGCAACATGCATCTGATCATTTGGCCGTATTATGGAAACCATTCATCTCACCAGCCATAAGAGTTCAGACACCCCCAGCAGTTTTAATCTAAAAGCTCAGTCATCCTGCTCTTCCTGCTTTGTCAGCTTTTGTAGAGAGTTTTTGTTTCCCCCATCTTCCCATTAGCAGAAATTCTGTTCCCACCATTAAATAGTAAAACATTGTTTCCAGACTGCATATCAAGGCTGAGACACAATCTGAAGGTTCTGCAGCCATTCAGAAACCTCTTTCTCCTTGTTCCCGTAGAGCGGACAATGTCTGCAGAGTCCCTTGACTGAATGACAGCCTTTGAATGCCATTGTTCTGTACTCATACGGGGATGTGCAGAGAAGTACACACACAGAGGGTGGATATAGCGTTTGTAATAATGCGCACTGCTGGTTATTTTCCTTTAAACTGATTTAAGAGTGGGCCCATGAATGAATGGAAGCAGATAAGAAAATTGCCAAGTGCTTTGTGTATTCCATCACAGTCTTTATTGCCTGCACTATTTATAAAATAAATCAGAAAAAAAGAATGCCTGATTTTTAATGGGAAAGTTGTCTAGGCTAGGTACATGAGCCTGGCAAAGGCCAAAAAAAATTTCTTTTTTTTTTTAATGAAAAATGATTCTCTAAATTTAGTTAGTGTTCTGAGTTTGAACTGAGTGTACTACTATTCCATTCTAGGCCCTGACACTTATCCTAATGAAAACTGTGATTTGGGATATCAAAATTCACAAGAACATCAGCCCCTGGACACACCAAGAGGTGGAAAGCAGAAGGGCAGGTGGACTTAAACGGGGAGAGGGAATAAAAAATAAATACTGGACAACTCCGAGCAGTGAGGAAACCAGCTGGCTGACAGCAGTGCAGCAGAAACACAAGCACTATTCCTGGCCATAGGGCAGGCATGCTGTTATCAGAGCTCTCAGGATGGGGGTGGTGGGGATTGGGGAACAGGGGATGTGGGATGAGGGAAAGGAAAGGGAACAGACAGTGCAGAAAAAGAACAGGAAAAAAAAACAAAACCAAAATCTGTACAGGAAAATTCTCAAATTGAAATAAACAAACAAACAAACAAAAAAACCACCACACATACCCACACACCAAAAAGAAAAAAGACAATGGCCATGCTTTGAACTCACTCATGCATTCCTGCCATCCATTTCATACCAATGAGATAAGGGGACTGGCAGGGATGGCTCTCTGGGATTATCGTGACATGCACACATAAGGGACTCTTCCCATCCAGGCCTTAAAGATGAGTTCCGAAATCATAACTGTCCAAGTACCTCCTTCACAGAATAATAGCACATGTCATACTGGCCTTACATTCCCATTCTTACACACACAGTTTTCTTTATTCTACATTGATTTACTTATTTTGGAGAAGATCCATTTGGCTTTCAGTCATGCCCATGCATTTCTAACCTTCCATATACATGCTTACTGCAGTCAGATACTGTTAAGAACGAATGACCAACGTACATAAACGTCTGGTATACGTCATACACACTCTAGCAACGCAAGCTTGAACAAAACATTTTAATGAGTCTTCAGAGGGAATTATTCTTCCTTTTGAATAGAAACATAAAGAGAAACCCAAAATAGGGTTAATTTTTAAGACCAGTAAGATGGTCACAACAGACTCACCTAATGTGTCTTGTCATTTAAGTTGCTATCAAATCTAATTGGTTAGTGGTTTTCCTACCCTTCTGGTCAATGAGCTTCCCAGGTAGGCTTCCTTCAGATTAACCTAAAAGGAAGGGGCTATCATATTCAAGAAGTGAGATGAATTCAAACATAATTCACTTGAGGAAATCTGGCTCTGCATAACTCAGATTCAAATACTTTAAAACTTGGCTCCCCTTCTTTTTAAGGTCAACATCTCATTCTACCACCCCTCCCCACAGCTCTCACCCAAAGCAGGATCCTGACAACTAACTCAGACAACATCCAAAAGGTTCAATTTTGTTGTAAAATGAAATCATTACTTTGGGATATTATCTACTGTTTATGAACTAGCTAGGGGGCACTGTAGATAAGAGTGCAGGGCCTGGAGTCAAGAAGACTCATCTTTCTGAGTTCCAATCTAGCTGTGTGACCCTGGGCAAGTCACCTCACCCTGTTTGCCTCAGTTTCCTCATCTGTAAAATAAGTTGTAAAAGAAAATGGCAAACCATTCCACTTATCTTTGCCCCCCCCCAAAAAAACCAAACAAACCCAAATGGGGTCACAAAGAGTTGGACACAACTGCAAAACATTCCTTTTTCTGGGTCAGAAGGATCTGCTGTTCATTCAGGCTGGAGCCAGGGCATCTTACCTGAGACACCATGAAGGTCTTAGGCAACAAGAACAGGTTGGTAAATGTGTTACCCCAGGAATCATGTGGTAGCCCGGTTCTTATTCCCTCCATCTTAATCAGACAGTCAAATTAAAATGATCATTTTGTTATTCAGGTAAATTTTCATTTTCTGTTGTGAATGGATGGTCCCTTGTCAAATGCTGTCAAGGGGATTTCTTTTCAGGCAAGGGGCAGATGAGATGATCTCAGAGCCAAGTTCCATTCTTTTCTAATGCCTGTTGCTTAAGTTTTACTACTAAATTGGTTTTCTTGCACTGTTAGCTAGTCTATGAAATGCAAATGAGATACTCTTTTTTTTGAAACCATTGTGCCCCCCCAATTCATTAACAAATAGTTTCCTACCACAAGCTTATTGTAAAATCTTAATTTATATTCCCAAACTGTTTCAATAGAATCACACAAAAAAAGTTAGTTTCCTTGGCAATCTGCACTGTCAAAAAATCATGTTGTTATCGATGGTGTCTTGAAGAACTTTGGATCTAGCTGATGTGAGAATTTTATACAGAATCATAGCTGAAGGGCTGAGAGTGACCTTAGAGATTTTATAAGCCAGCCTTCTCATTTTATAGATGAGAAAACAAAGGCTCAATTAGTAATTGTTGAATGAATTAATATTATTGACCCATTCATCAGGAGAGGGGGCTTACAGATTTAGAACTGAAAAGGTGATAGAATCAGATCATACGATTTAGATCTGGAAAGGACTTTATAACTTATAACAAATGAGGAAATGGAGGCCCAAAGAGTTCAAGTAACTTGTCCAAAGAAACAAAGAGAGTGAGTATTATCAGAGTCAAACATGGGACCTCTGATTCTATCTCATCATCTTTTCCACAGCATCCCTGTTAAATATGAACTTTGATATTTCCCCCCCCCAGTGGGGGTGGAATCACATGGATCCACCCACATTTTCTTACCTGGGGCACCCTATGCTACAAAGATACACACTCCATAGCAACAAGATTCATGCATTGGATTACTCAGATTTAACTCTGAGGGTTCATGTTTGTCAGCTGTAAGGATCAGTCTTTCCCTGTTCTAGGTCTGAGGGTATCTGTGACAAAGGCCCTTCAGAACAGAAACTGCGAAAAAGAAGTAAAGTTATTGAGGGTCAATTAAAAAATAACCTGTCTATGTAGTTTCTCAAGGAATTCAGGGATCTTATGATTAAATTCTGACTCTACAATTCACTGGTAGGCTATATAGAACTTAAAATATTCTTAGAAACTGGAGAACAAATCTCCTGAACTACATTAAAATAACCTTAAGGCCTCAGGAATAATCGATAAAAGCCAGGAAGTGCTCAATTAATGATTAAACCTACAAATAACTAAGCTTAATGGAGTGCATTGCCAGAGTAGCAGCAAGCACAATGGGGCATTACCTCAGAAACCTGAAGTTTAACACCTAATTGATTTAGCATGATTTCGAGTTTACTTGACCTTTTCATTTAAATTAATGTACTTTCTCCTTTGTATTTATGACAGGAGAAAAGGCAGAAGTGAGTGTGAAAGCCTGTTTTTGTCCCTCAGCATGCCATATCAGAAATCACCAACATATGGACAGTTTGTCAAAGATACAGGGTGAAGCAGAATTCTGAGGAACAGTCCATCATGGATCTTTTGTTTAGGGTTTGTCACTGATGATATCTAAAACAACTGGCCTGTTTTAAGGAAACCCAGCTCTAAACCGCAGCACACTTCTTAGTCAACTGGTTCTGCTGCCCATGGAAGACCATAGGGATATGTGACAATGTTTCTTGCCCATCTGAATGAAAGAAGATTTTTAAAGTTTTGCATAGCATATTAACAGAGCCAGAATGGGCCTTATGCTATAAAAGGTTCCCTTGGAATGATGTAAGATGAAAACTAGGCTTATTTTCAACCAAGCCTTTCTGTAAGTATAGTACTAACTAAGGATTATTATATCAAATAATGAACCGTATGGTCATGACTTTGGTTGCTGGAAAAACAACCACTGAATATTTAGGGGGAAACTCTTTTAGGTCAAGAAGTAAATCAGTGGTGAAACTGAAAAAAGCAAAACCAGCTCTCTTGACATCCCCTCTAGAGTTGTACGCATTTACTTCCCACTGTCTCTCAAGTTCAGGACAAATCTTTTTAGGAGGACATATATCAAAAATTTAAAAAGGGGGGAAAGGCAAGTAGCTGTTTAATTTACTAGTGTTTTAAAGGAGAGTGATTAAAATTTTTCCCCTGGGTTAACTTATTACGTTAACAAAAGAAATCCCTTGTTCAACCCATTATGCCTTGGCTACTACATGACCTAAATATGACTTGTCTTCAAAACTATATTCAGGATAACATCCTAGCAAAATTAAAAAGGAAGCTGAAATTTTAATGCAGATGCTAGGAATTCAAGGAAGTTTTCATTTTTAAAAATCCACATGTATTTCAATGTTCAATAAAATGACGGCCATAAGAATCATCACAGAAAACCAACTGGTGCTACTTAGACTCAGACCACTTCTACCCAGCAGAAATTGCTGCTAGTCCCAGATAGCAACAATTGGCTACTGAATTCACAACAGAAATGACAAGACTAGACATTCTTTCAAGCCTTAAAAATTATGGTCTATTTATGACATCAGTCTCCTTGAAACACGATTCCCCTTGAAGACTCCATTTCTCTTTTTCCCAGGCTTGCCTCGCCTCTCAGCAGTGCTGAGAAAGTAGATAAACAGTAATGCGATACCAACCGTGAACTGCCGGTTCTGTCGTCGCCGCTGTGTCTACACACGGGAACAGAGGATTGGAGGAAGGGAAGAAACAGGAGGAACGGCATGCAAAAAAAGGGAAAATGGAAAAAATGGAACAGATAATATATGAGCAAGCTTTCAAAGAACATTGCGTGACAAGCAATAATAAATGAAAAGCAAAAAAGCATCTGAAGGGAGTTGCACTGTTTTTAAGACATGCTTTGGGCTCAAAGCTGCGAGCCAGTGAGGGAAACAGTAAATTCTTTATCTAGGGGATCTTGCTGGGGCATATACCGCTGGTCAAAAGTCAGGGGAACATGCAAAGTGATGAGGAACACCACCAGTGCAAACTCAGGGACTGGTGGATGGCTCATAACGCACCAAGGCTCTCAGGACTGTGACAGAAAAGCTCAATCTGAAGGCTGGTTAAACAATGAATTCATACATTCAAACATTGCCTTTGTTTTGACCCAGACCTCCCTGGTCACCCTAGTTTCTTGATTGCCAATTAGGAGTCACTGAAACAGTCACTCTCCCAAGATTTTTCAACTGCTTATGCCCAGACACCTGCAGGGGAACATATGGTTCACGTTTTTCCATCCAGTGCATTATTTCAGCAACGTTTAGCAGGTGAATTCAAGCAACTAGGAGGCCGTAGGGAGGAACGGATTAAAGATTTTCACAGATTGGTTTCTCTAGACACACATGGAAACCGTGGTTAGGCCACTCTTCCCTTTGTGGCTCTTAAAACGTTACAGTCCAATGGCAGATGCCCATCACAGAAGCAAACAAGCCCACACAATCTGCTGTATGCCACTTTAGCTCATACTAAACTCCTAAAGTCTAAGCATTCAACCATCCGTTCACACTGCAATCCACAGGCCATACGTATTGTTGGTGACTGCCAAGAGTCAGGGTTCCCCAAAGTTAGGATAGGAGATGACTTTTTTTTCAATATTTGAGACCCACACTGTAGAAAGAAACATGGTCTGTTTCTTCTTCATGTATTTCCAATGCTGTTGAAGTTTTCCTCAGCCTTCTGATAAACTCTCTAAACCAGGCTTGCTGCACTGGCTGGCTCATCTCCATAAGCAATTCCTTAAGGGGCTCAGGCAAGTGAAGGGGTACGGTACTCTTTATTTTATTTTATTTTTTTGGCTAGAGGGGAGGCAGGATAAATTTCTGATAAAACGCGTGACATTTTAACTTCACTTTCCCTAGACTACTTCATTGCAGTATCAACCCATCTGGCAGCTTTTATCCATCTAATCCTACACATCTTCATTTAGATTCCTTCCATCTAAAATTCTTGGGCTGGAAAGGAATGGTAAGATTATGACACATATTGGTCACCTGTAGTCACAGGCTGCTAGCACAGCTCTCAAGGGGGTTACTATGGCAAAGCAGCTTGCCATCCTCATTTAGGATGCCATGATTTAAATGGGCATTGTTCTCATGGGGCTAAAGACTATGAAGGCTTATTCTTACTTGATGTAGGCAATGTTTAAATGCACCAAAGCACTGAACATAGGATTTTTGCAAAAGAGCCTGGAGCTTTGGTTTAAAGATTACAACACATGAGTTCACATAGGTGTTTCCCTTCAGTTGGCATGCTGTCCTCAGCACCTTAGAACATTTGAAGCTGGAGCCCTTCCAAGTAGTCAGAGTAAACAAGAGTTAACCCAAAAGGTCATTCCAGGTTAATGTGGCCTATAGCTGAGTTTCTGGAGAATAGATGAAGACCAAAAACAAAACAAAACAAATCAAATCAAATAAAAAAGAAAACCAACAAAAAAAACAAAACAAAACAAACCAAACCAACAAAAAAACAAACAAAATATACCACAGGGGAAAAAAAATCACTATACTTACTTACAGATTCAAATCTGTATGCATAAAATATCAGAGTCAAAACAATACAAAATGTTGTAGTTTAACATATTCCACACCTGGATTCCCATTCCACAGGGTATTGCCCTCCTTGGTGGCAACAACCACGTCTATTGTGGGTTATCTGCTGCTTTAAATTTGGGGGTCATGAACATACTAGGCTAGCACTTACACTCATGTGAGATGCTTGGTTGTAGAGGCATATGAAAACCTCGCCTAATTGAACATGGGCTGACACTTTGGCTTATCTGTTTCTGTAGCAGTGTTTTTGAAACGTTCATTCTAACCAAGCATATAGTTAGTATAAAATGAAAGAATGTGGGGGGTACAGGAGGGCTAAAGTCCTCAAAAATAACAACCTGGAATCAAACAACGACCCCAATTTACTGTGTTCCAGCAACACATGATGTCAGCTTTATGAAGAAATTAAACCCAATGAAGCTGGAAGCCAGGTCCTATGTGGGAGCTAGGAAACAAATTAGGAGGGAGACTTCACAGTGCAGCTCACTTCCCCATGCTGGGGCCAGAAGCCCATCAGACCGCTTCCAAAAGGGGAAGAGCACAGCAAGGGAAAATAAATGCTGGCGGGACCAGGGAGGTTTCAAGCAGTTAAAAGCAAACATATATCAAAGTCACACACCACAGTCACTGCAGCTGGAATGGCAATACCATGATCAGCAATGAGTTGGGTTGGATGACTGCATTGGGAAACACAGACTAGCTAAAAAATTTAAAACAAGACTGGAGGAGGTATGAATAGGGAATCTGATGTTTCTATTTCCTAGCCTCTACGATTCAAAAGTATTCGGGAGGTTACCGGGCAAGGTTTAGATAGGAACCATTTCAAGTAAATACGTGGGGTTTAAAAAATGACAACCTTCTTCGGTATCTACTTTGTATTTTGGAAGCATCGGATGACACAGCTGAATCGGCTTCCAAGTCTTGCGATAGCTTCACATGCAAGGTACCTACGTTTCCCAATAGTGAGAGTTGTTCTGTGCATTAAAATCTGCTTGGGTGTCTCACTCACAGTGTGAAGAGGCACAGCAATAATGAACCCTGCATGGTGTGGCAACTGGTACGCCTGCTCACAGTTTGCTGGCTCACTATCTCATCTGATCAAATCCTAAGAATATGGGCAAAATTTAAGTCTTGAAGCTTCTGAAGCAAATTACTGTGTAAACCTGAAAAACAGAGAGAGCTGTCCACAATGAGGCCATTGCTTCCAAACCTCTCTCTGATGCTGTTCCCACCCCCCCCACCCCCAAGTCTTTAATCAGTTATTTCAACAAGAAAAACAGATCACAAAAAGGAGAGCCAAACTCAGAGTGGTTACATTTTTTAGATTAAAAAGGCCTAGTTGACTTGTTGTCCCTCTTAATCTTAATTGCAAAGAGAAGTCAAAATTATTGTACATTTATTTTACGTGGCAAAAAAACCAAACACCCACCTCCACCCTCAGTCAAACTCAACCAATCCTATCTTCTTGAAAACACTGTGTGTACATAACATCTTAAAAGTAAATCCCTGGTTATTTTATGAGTATAACCAAAAAAAAGTATCCAAGGAAGGGTATTGCCATTGGAAAGATGCAAATTTCATTTAATATTGACTTCTCTTTTTAGCCTACTAGTTGCAATGGCTGTCTTTATGGACTAATCTGATTTAAATTTAGAATCAAATACATATCTCGTATTGCAACAAAAGATGTTATCTGCAAAATGAGAAAGCATTGATAATGTGTAAACCTAGAGACACTAGGCATTTAACCAAGTATTGCCAAAAAAAAAAAAAAATTCCTTCATCAGAGGCAGCTGGGCAATATTTAGTTGAAACAGTCATGTGTAAGCTCCACTGTGGCACATTCTAATCCTTTCATATGGATTCTCTCCAACTTAGAATTGTTCATTGAGTGTGACAGACTGGGTTTAAAACTAATCCATAAATTAGTCCATGGTCGCAAACACAACGGGTGCCATAAATGAAAATGAAAATCCTAGAACAAAATTAAATTCACAAACTTAAACGCTTTTTTTCTTCCCCAACTGATCTGTAGTATTCTTGCTTCACAATACATAGATCCATTGTAAATATTATTTGTGTGTGTCTGTGTGTGTGTGTGCATGCATGAGCGTGCGCACATGTGCAAGCACGTGTGCATGTGCTTAAGGAAAAAGAGAACTCCATTGGAAAGGCTATGGAAGCCAAAATCATTGAAGTAGCCTGTAATTGTGAACAAAGGATTAATCTGAACTGTCATAAGCTTAAAATTCAACAAAATTAAGTAGTTCAGACATTTTCTCAATATCCTTGTTCTCCAGTTTATTTTCTTAACTAGAGTCAATAAAGAACCAATAGGTTTTTTGATCAGTGACTAAATGACTTCTCTTTTCCTTTGCACAATCATCAAGCGCTTCATATCTGACACTCTAAGGGGAGGGAGGTGTGGCTTCCCCAACAATGCTACATTCACGCAGATACTTTACTTAATGAATGCTCATTACGTAGGAAGCAATTCTTTTTTTCTTGGTTCACGTGAAAACCAGAGAAAGTAAAAAAGTAATGCTCAAAAAGTAAGTGAGAATTACTTTCCAGTGGTTTGCTGCTAATTTTCCTTTCATCTATGTCATGGTTTAATTAAAAGTTTTTGGAGGATGAAGAAGTGGACGGGAGAATACCTTACCCTACAACGGTAGCTAAATTGAGTAGTAACAAAGTTCTCCCTGTTTTTAAAGCCATACCCTCTTTGAGTGGGGAAGAAAAAAATTCCAAAGAACAGCAGGAATGGGAGTTGATTCTCTGTCAAGCAATTTTAAGTTTTGTTAAAAAAAAAATCTTTAGAATTGTACTGTTGCTGCACTCCAAAGATCTTTTCATTTGCAAACCAGGTGTTTCACAAAATAATAGCAATCCATATAGTAGTTTCATTTAACAAGAAAAAGCAATGGCTAAATCAAATCAAATACATGTTGGGGGAAGAAGGGGAGTGAATGGAGGGAAGGATGGTGAAGGGAAGCACTTTTAACGTGTGTTGGATAGTATTTTGAGGTTTCGGTTGATACTTATTCGGGGATGAAAATGGCAAAGCCTTAATCTGGGAGTTCATGACTGTATAAGCAGGTATCAATCACAATGTCACCCACATATTGCTTTCTATTTCCATCAATAGCTTTAACTTCTTGCATACTGAGAATGGAGAAATCTCTCAGAATTATTACCTAATCCTGAGCTGTCTGTTAATATTGCAAATAAATAATATCAGCAGCAGCTCTTTATAAAGAAAATAGGTATCAAGGCCCCACTGCCTATAGTTTTTTTTTTCCTTTGGCATGAAATTAAATATAAAGTCATGGAAATGAAGGGAAAAATTATCCACTGGGAAAAAGTACAGAGAAAAGTCTTTTTCAATCTTGCACTTAATTTCTCATACTTCAAGTACAAAACTAAGTTGTGGTGAGGTCAGATTCGGTGCTTCCCCCTCCCCCACCTACTTTTTTCCACCACCTCCCCCCAATTAAATCACCATGGATTGAAATTATTGGTTGAGTTAGCTGTTATTTATGTCTGATGCTTTAAACTTTTGATCTCCTCTAATGTCTAGCACAGTGATATGCATATGCATATGGATGTTCAATAAACATTTATTTAATGAATGAAGGCAGACATTTTATCACATGATCTGAAACTTTTTGTTAACATGTGCAATCTATTGGCAGGAATTAGCCTAAGGAAAACCTCAGGAGGAAGACATCTTGTGCCTAGCTTCATGAAGAGAGAAAACCATCCAACAATCTACATGGTGTCACACTAGTCATTTCACACCATCAGTCTTACTGATGGATTGAGAGCTTTGAACAGTGTCTGGCACATAGTAGGTGATCAATAAATGGTTACTGACTGACTGATTTAATTTCTTTCCTCCAACTGCCAAATAAGCCAAAAACATCTTGTTTGAACTTCCCCATTATGTACATCATTGACATTCCTGAAGGACAATACCAATCTCATTTCCTTCATTAGAGATGTCTACTACATACCATAGACAAGTTCTTATAATATGACTACAAAATCTATAAAACTAATATTGGGGAAAAATTGATGTTCCCTTCAAGTTACAGAGATCTTTTCAAGTGTGCTTTGATATGAAAAATAAGGGATGCCTTCTTTCCTAAGAAACAACATAAAATGTTTAATTAGGTATATTTTTTAAAAAAGGAAATCATCATTTTGATATGATCTAGTTCATCTTTCTGAGACTGATACATGATGTTTCAGAATTTGGCCCCAAAAGCTGTTCACTTCTAATTGTAAGCTATTATTACTTTTTATTTCTACATTAATTGCTATCTCTTTTAAAATCTGATCTAAAGGTTGCACTCCTTTGGTCTGAATTCCCCATTCAAACAAATAGGTGAGGAAGTTTAAAATTGAGTTCCACTGTATTATCTGTAAGAGGCTTAAACAAATGTTCATTCAGGATGCAGCCTTAGATAAGTAGGATTCAATACCTGGGTCATGTGAAAATAGGCCCAAGAGACATTTCTCCAACATGGCTGCCAGGAGCAAGCTTGATCCAGCTGGTGTAATGGGGTTAAAGATATTACCAGACAGAGAGACAAATGATTGCAAATACACCTAATGCATGTAGTAAATAAACTTTAAAGAACATAAGCACAGCAGTGTGGTGGTTTGATTTTTTAAAAACATTCTACGTGATGATGAGTCTGTACAAGGAAGATTTACCTCCCCTAAAGTAACAGCTGTCCAAAATCTGTATTATAACAAGGACTCCAGGGGCAATTTAAATTATGCAATTTGCGCTGCCATATCATATCGTACATCTTAATGAACAAAGCCACAAGGACAATTTGAAATGGTAAAAAAAAAAAAAAAGGAGTGGGGTTGCTAGTGATAACAGCTGAAACACAAAGAAATGGTCAGAATATCAATGCACGTGGAAGATACTGGAGAAAACAGACAGATATGGGACAAATCATGATGATGGCTACAAATGTAACCAAAGCCAACCTCGGCAGTTTGAAGAGTCTAACCAACCCATAAAGAAATGGTTTAAGACTTGATTTGGCCTGACTAATCAAATCCAAGCACTGAGATGGGTCTCATAGGTTCCATTCAGTACTTCAGATCTTGGTTAAGTCCTATTGTGAGTTCCAGCTAGGATGCCTGTCACAAAGCTCACACGTATCTGAAAAGATAATTTGACTAGATTTACACAGATCAGGTGATTAACCTTAAAGTTCTTGGCATCACTGGTCTATAGAATCTGTGTTTCTAGTCAGATCAGAAAAGACCAGGAGTCAGTTTAATACACCTCCACTTTGAGTGTGTTTGGAGTGAAGGTTAAAATGTGAAGTGAAATGAAAAAGCTAGGTGATTCAGTAGAAAGATTGACTTTCCAAGCAGGAAAGTGATTCAATTATCCTAGTTATGGAAGACACAAGATAATACTGGAATACTTCCTTCCAGAAAAATTAGAAATCAACTGTGATCTCTTGAGTTTAAAAATATTTTTCTACTACATTTGTACATTTTTTTTTGATAATGAAACTCTGACCCAGGGAATGGGTTTTAGTTACTGCATTTGACTGGAAGAAAAGAAATAGATGACTGTAGCTTTTTGTGTGATTTTTAAAAATTTTATTTTATTTTAGCCCAGGCTTTATGTTACTGTCACTGGTATTTGGTTGTTGAAGCTTTTAAGGCTAATGGTGGCTGTAATGTATCAAACAGTGCAAGAGACAAGAAGAGTGGAAATTAATTTAGATATCCATTTGTCAAGACTAAGTTTGGAATATTTTTAGGGAACCAATCTAAATCTAACAGAGAACCTGGCCCTTTAGAAATGGAACCTGGAATCACTCAGTTCTATAACCTTTAATCTGTTTGAAGAGAGGAGCAGATGTTTAAATTCCATGAGCGTACATATCAAGCCTTTAGGGCAAGATAAATACATATGAGGCTGCTAGTTAAGACAGAGTAACCCTAGAAGATCACATCTATCAAGGTAGGGAATTCACCAAAGTTATTTTAGTAGCAATTTCAGTTTAACTACTCTTTGGTGCCAGTGAGAGTCAGGGCGTTCATTATCACAAATGCATTCTATGTGATGAGAGGATCTGACCCCTAAAATCAAGAGACTAAAGTGCATATATGAGATCATCTCACATTACTCTAAGCAGAGAGGCCAGCAGCTTAAAGAGAGAGAAGCAAAGTCCCTATTAAAGAGTCATTTGACAAAAGGAGAAATATAGTGCTGTTGATTAAAAAAAAAAATTTTGTTAAACAGAGGCCCTGTAATAGGGACTATAATAACAATGAATTGTAGTTCTCCGAGGACATAAGATTAACTTTGGTTTGGAACGACAAATTAAGAGCTATGCACTGAGGTAACTCTGAGTCTGAAGATTAATTGTGAGGGAGGAGCTGAGTGAGTGTTAAGAAACGTTAAAAAAAAATCTAAGCTAAAGGAGAGGGCAACAACAAATGGAAAATGCTGCCCCATATTAAAAAGAAAGTTGGTACTGTAGGTGTTTATAAGCTGGGTGATGAAGTTCTTAGCTGTGATGAATGTGAGCTACTGGATTTGGGCTATTTCTCACAGATATTAAAATTATAAAATGGATAGATTGGTCCTGGACTACCAGAGAGGGAAAAACCCAGAATACTGAAGAATCTTTCTTAAAGGTTCCCAAATACAGGGTAGGACAGAATTAGGAGATCTAATTTATATAGAGAGTCAAAGGGTCTAATTCAAATTTCTTATGAGATTTTTATGAAAACCTAGTAATGAGGACACAAGCTTGGTTACAAATTAATATCTGGATTAAGAGGCGGGGAGCAATTTTTACTATGGAAAGTTGACATGTGGGTTGCCCCCAGAACGAGTGCCAGAAAGGAATTTGTTTAGTATTTACTAATTTGTAGTATTTACTAAGGATAAAGGAAATAAGGTGACCAAACAACTGAATTTGCAAATCAAAGAAAATATCAGATTTTTTTTTAATTAGGAAACAAACTGGCTGAAGATGAGGTTAAAGAGAGAAGACAACCAGTTAGGAAGAATTATAATTACGCTCTTGCCCTAGCAGTGTCAGACCTAGCATTTGGAGAAACATTCAGTGGTGTCTTACTCAAAGGTTCTCTTGGTTTGACTGTAAAGGCTGGAAGGTTAACGCAATGGCTAAAAAGAAAGAGAGATTAAGGAAAATATTGTTGTATTTAAAATTGATGGTTGTCTCCTCTTACCCTGAACGACTTCAATTTTTGTCACCTCTATCGCCGAGGTAGGGCAGAAATTTGAAAGGTCTTGAGAAAGTCAATGAAAATGATTGCTACTATATTCTGGGTGGTGAAAAAGGGGAGTGATATATGAAGGGAGGTTAATGAGACTTTTAGTTTGTAAGAAAGCAGAAGGACAGAAATGTATAAAATAGCAAATGTTGAGAGAAGTCAACTAGGCCTCTAGCATTCTCATCACTAATAATACAAGGTGAAGGGGAAATTACATTTTAAAAGGGGAAGTCTTTCTACCCCATCCTCCAATCCACCCCCTCAAAACAATTACCTCATGGCAGATGTTTCTGTTGAATACAAGCAAAATAATATACTTAGAAAGATTTCTAAGTAATGCTGTATGGTATCTGTTGATGCGGGGTTTCCACAAGCAAGGAAAGAAGATGGTCTATGAGATGACGCAACTGAGCTGCATGCTTTACAGGAAGAGATCCCAAATACGGGCTTTCACTTTTGACTAAGAGATAGAATCCACGCCTGCTCTATGAGGAAAAGGCTGTAGTTCTGTCTTCTTAGCTATACTGGTGTTACAAATAGAGGTAACATTTTCCATGGTTAATCTTTTGAGAACGAAAGATAGCTGTATATTTAGTAACATGATACAAGGAGGTACCTTATGGAATATGTATTTACTCCCCAAGGCATTCAGATACAGCCAATCACTGGGGTAAGACACAGAGTGACAATATTTACCGACTCATTAGACATAGCAGCAAATAAGTCACCAGTACCTTTTCTGGTAGCCAGGCAGACATTTTACCCTAATCTTTCACTTAGATAGAGGCCCTTACAAAGAGGAATCCTTTGCATGAGGTATAAAGTATTTGATCTGTTTTGAGTTTTGGAATGTTATTTTCAAATGCTTCAAATTAAGGACTCACTGGGGTCTTCAAGACTCCAATTTAAGAACATAACTTCTACTCTTTTTTTAAGCTACCAAAATGAAGGAACTATAAACTTCTCAGTAAAGAACTGAATGGAGGTTGTCAGAATTTTTTGTATACAAACAAGACAATAAACATTCAGGACATTTCAATGGTAATGAAGGTACCATACCTGTGATGATGGTAAGGATGGTGGTGGTAGTGGTGGTTGTTGTGGGAGGAGGGATAGTTGTGGGGGGATCTGGATAAAAAAAAAAAGGAAAATCAAACCCACAATGCTGAACACAACAATGATCAATAATGCCAAAACAGAGGTACAAGGACACTGAGATGCTTGTTTGATGCCTTTTCCCCTTTAAAAACAAGCTGGTGAACTTCAAGCTGTTTTAAAGATTTTTTCCCCCTTGTAATTGTATCCCAAGGCCTGATTTGGAAATGCTAAAAGAAGAAGAAAAAAAGAAATTTTGTTAATGAAGTGAAATAGGGAAGAGATGGGAAGTGGAGAAGAGGAAAATTATAATACGATACCACAACCTGACCTCCCACCCAACCCTGTCCACCCACATTAGCAATCAGCCCACTGAACACATTTCAAATGTGAGGCCAATTGGCTCCATGCAGAGAGAAAGAGATAGAGATAGAGAGAAAGAGAGACAGAAAGAGACAGAGAGACAGAGAGAGACAGAGACAGATAGACAGAGAGACAGACGCAGAGAGAGACAGAGAGCAGAGCAATAGACAGAGACAGTGAGAATAAACACAATAGCTGTCCTGTTATTTCTATGCATTTACAAAGTGGTGGAAGGCATTAAATAGTCCTGATGCATTTGAAGAATTAATAACACCAGATCATGTATGTGTTGCCTCTCACTTGTTCTCTATGGCCATTAACTTCATTATTCTCCCTCCATCAATACATCTCAGCAGGAAGTAAAACTACTTCTAAACTAGTAATAAATATAAAGGAGAGAGAATGTCACCACTAAATATCAAGTTCCAGGCATGTCAGATTTTATCGAGATTTTATTTTTTAAGTCAATAAAATTTTATAACTTATAAATATTAATAGGATGTCTCTGCTCATGTTAAGAGCATGACCTAAATGGACTAAACTGATAAAAGAGAAAGCATATTTTCCCTTTTATAACTCTGAGCTATATATAGAAGAGACTTGACCCATGAAGCCAATAACCCAACGGGGAGCCCTTTGTTAGATATTTGATATACTGTATATCATTCCATACCCTCAAACATTATTGGGGGAGAAGGGAAGGGGCGAATATGAAAGGGAAAAAAATAATCAATGCCTAAATGATCAAACTGAATGTGTTAAGTAGTCAGCAAGACTTTGAACTAAGCAATCATCCTGCCATAATAGAGCATAAAACGATTCACGGGCTTTTGATTTTAAATTTTATCTAAAGCACGTCAACTTTTCCTCCCTGACACATCTGGTGTTCTTTTATCTCCAAGTGAGCTCTCAGATTCTCTAATTAATACATCAAAACTTTAATTATATACTGCACCTTTATTGTGTTTGGTTTAACTTCCTGAAAGTTTATGAAAAACATTGCCTTGGAGTTCGCCTGGTAGCAAAACCAGTTTGAAATTATTCCTACTGTAGTCTGACAACTCAGATTTCTTTTTTCTTCCATGCACACATATTTGCACAATTTTGAAAGGACTTACCCAACAATTGCCAGAAAACTGTTTTATGGGTGTGTTTTGTTTTGAAATTTAGAATCTTCAAGTAGGAACTAGTGTAAAACAGCCTTGCAAATAAACGTGAAAAATTCACCAGCCCACAAAAAGAATCAAATTTCGCGCAAAAATGTTCCCCATTTTATGAGGGAGGATTAATGTTATTCTCCATGGACCAGGACAATATGGGTAGTGAATAACAAAACCTAACCCCATAGATCTAATGACAAAATGATTAGGATATATTATATTAATATTTTAAAAACCTACCAGTTAAAAAGAAATAGCCTCTTGTACAGGGATGATAAATAACATTCTAGGAATCAGTACTGGTCCCATTCCCTAAATACCTCTTTGTGAACAGTAAGCTGGAAAATCATTTTGTAAGCTGGTAAATTGTTTGTTTGTATTTGAAAGGCTGGTTTATGGACTTCTAAATCCTGATGGAGGTGCAGACTAATAAAATAAAATGCTCCTTGCTATAAGTCCTATAGCAATTCATGACTACATTGGAAAACTGTTTCCTAAGAGGTGTGTCTGCTCCCCCAACATTGGTGATAGTTAATATGATTTTCATGGTCTGGAATGATTACAATATTTACTTTATGAAAAGAGCATCTATACTCTAGATTCCCCCCTGCTTTGCTATGATGCTATTTCTGTATGTGGTTCAAAAAGTGTTGACACAAAGTGGGCTATAATCATGTTATAATAAAAGTGTGTCTGAAAGAAGTTTCAAATATGGTTATGAGCCATGGGGTGGGCCAGGCTAACTGGAGCACAGACTTCAAAATGAGGTCATTAACCTTTCCCATGTTGCAAAAGGCACACATTTCCAATTATTTCTATCACCACTGGGGTAACTGTTGTCCTTCACATCTGGCCCAAGTGAACTGAATGAATTAAATTCCACTGTCAGCTACAACCCAAAAGCTTAGATCGTTACCAGCATCCAGAAGGCAAAATTTAAGGAACTAAGGAGTTAGCGCTAATGATCTGTGGTTGAGACACCAAGGCTGATGGTATAAAACTAGCTGGTGCTTAGAAACTACTCAGCCAGATTCTCCCAGGACATATATTACTCACTGGGAGTTAGACAGTCTATTTCAGAAGCGTGTTAACTCTTTAGATCACTAAAGGTACCACTTTGGAAATTATTACAGTGGCGGATTTTATGATTTTAATAAATAAAACAGGACAACCCATCCTCCAAAAGTAGTATTAATCAGAGGGTTATCAGGTTGTTTTATTTTAAAATAAATTAGTGAGAGGATGAACTATTGCCCCAAATTGTTCCTGGGATGTCCTACCAGCCACTATCACAGCTGAAGAGGAAGCTCCATTAACTATCTGTGTTACAATGTGGTCAAAGGGTAGACATGTATGTAGGGGTACTTGCCTAGCTAGGTTTTTGCCTATATTTTTAGGTTACCAAAGGGTCTGCATTTTCCCCCAAAGAGTAAATTTATCTGCAAATGTGTCTCAAAAGAAGAACCTTCTAAACTAGAAGAAACAGTCCCACTGGGAAATGGTGTGGAAAATAACAAAAAAAAAAAGGTCACTCTTATTGCCTAACCTTTCTTTGTCCCAAAACTATTGTAGTGTATATCTATACAACACTTGTCAAGAGAATTCCTCCTTAAGCTATGAGACAATAGGCAGAACTGATCCTAATTGTTTTGGAAAAACGAATGGCCTCCTAAATTGAGGCATGGATAAATAAATAAAATAAATAAAAGCATGGAGAGACACGGTCATTTAAGAGCAAAAGTGTATTGACAGTCTGTGAGCTGAGTCCTGTTTCTACAATGGAGACGCCAAAAGAGCGGGGGGGTGTCCTACAGGTTGTCAGTGTCACGAATGTCAGCAGAGAGCCTGAAGCCCTGATTATGTTCAGAAATGAAAGAGACTGGGTAAATTTGACCTCCATCTTTTATCACAAAACTCTCATATATTTGGAGACATATGAAGAGATGATTATGCTCATGTATTTCTAGCAGGAGCTGGGTCATGCTACAATGCTATCTTATATAGACACACAAAAGGCCACGTCTTCCTGAGGACTTATTCTCTTCCATTTGATGGTTAATTCTCCCAACTACAGGGAAGGATTAATTCTATTATCAATAGACCAGAGACAACATGGGTAGTGAACAATAGAACCTTCCCCCATAAATCTACCACTGACAAAATGATTAATAGTGATTAATCACTTGTTTGTGTTAAGGAAAAAAATTCAAGGTGTTGGCTAAAGATGAAATTGAAATGTTCAAATAGGGATGGTCTGGAATATGTTTCTGCTGGTTAAAAAGTATATTAAAGATACTCCCTTTTGTTAGTGAGTTCACAGAGTAAGTGCCCATTCCTTCCAAAAAGTCATCAGTGTATGTGATCCAGTTATGAATAATAAAACATTCACAATATATTGGGGTTCTCATGCCTATGGTCCCTCATGCTTGCGTCAGCTCAGAAGTACCTATCCACTTTACCTGGAATAAAACTAACCTCGTTGGCTTTGTAAAAGTGAACCTACTTTATATATCATCTTAAGAGAAGGATTTGCACTGGAGTGGCAATGCACTTAACCATACAGGAAATACTCATCATACATGAAAAAGACATAGCAGCAGTACAGAATCATATAAATGGGAAATAACTTGAATGCATAATAATTAACAGCCCTGTGAAAAATGTTGATTAAAAAAAACAAATAAAAAACAAAAATAAAAACAAAAACCAAACAAACAAAAAAAGCATCAGTGTCCAAATAGTAGCTACAGGTTGTTTCTGCAGCCACTGAGAATTCCTTCATTTCTCCAAGTTATATACTGGCTTATAATCTCTTCTTCTGTATTTTAATGACTTCACATTGAAAATGGGAAAGGAGAGTCCCTGAGTTCTACCCACTGAGCAGAGAGAGCCAGGTCAGACTAGGCATCACTGGGAACACCAATGAGAATGAATCCTGCACAATGTAGATAGAATCATTAATTGTTAAGGATGGATTTTCAGTCATTACTTCCAAGATAAGTGCTCTCCATAGGCTGTGCCTGAGGACATATTCCCCCTGGCCCCACATGGACAGTGAGTGATCTAGTGGACTGTACTCACTGACCCTTGAACACAAAAAAAGGGTAGTCCCTGAGATTAGAGAGGAAGGGGAAGGAGTCGTGGCTCTCCTAGCAGGAGACAAAGGGGCCAAGGGCAAGCCAGGCTTCTGAAAGCTCTTGCAGGGAGTCATTAAAAAAGAATTTGCCAGAAGCCTGAAGAGTGAAGCACGTGTTGTAGCTCTGTGTAAACGAGTCTAGGAGACAGGTGTGTGTCTTCTCACGTACCGTATACATACAGCGTATAATCCGAATGAGCTGTCCCCACTACGTTGGAAGCTTCACAGCGGTATGTACCATTATCTGTTTTGTTTAGGTTATTAATGAGCAGGTTGGACCCCGACACTACAGCGTGTTGTGGCAGGTCGTCATCTAATCTTACCCAATTCACCATCACAGGCCTATGGAGGAGGGGGAGAAAGACAAGTTGCATTAACTATTTCCCATGAAGCAGTTGATATATCAAACTGTTCACCCACACATTAAATAAGGGTGCATGCAAGGTGACAGACACTAAAGGAAGGCATAACACAAGACATTTAAGACAACAAAATGGTATTTCTTGATCTTTCCAAATACCTATCTGTTTGACGTATCATACTTTTTTTTCTCCTCCTATTTACATTATCTGGTGTTGAATGGTTGTCAACAAAACACACGAGGGAGCTTCATTATTTACAATTTATCCTAAACAAATCAGATGAATGATCCAGTATCCTTTATTTTTCTGCCCTGCTGTGCAGTTTCACAACAACTGGATAGGACAGAGCTCACCCATCGTTAATCATCTTAATTAATTAAAAAAAAAATCAAAGACACACCAAAACTAAACTAGGTTCCAGTCCTGTGATAGATGTACTCCTCTGACATTAACTAAAACACAAAGCCACTTGTTTATACACAGGTTGTAATGTTTAATAGGGTTGGTGTTCTATCTGAAACAAAATACACGGCTCTCAATACTTCTCTCTTAGCCTCTGTTGTCAAAAGAGCATCTCAGCACGTTGGAGGGACAAGCAATGCTATTCCTCTCTGACCAACCACATCTCTTCTTCATTTGGTAAATAGTGACTCTTCCCTGCTTGCTAGTCTAAAAACAGAAGATACACGTTCCCCCACCTCCTCCAACCCCGTACACCTGCATAGACATAATCACAGCTTTAGGAAGAGTCTTTCAAGTTAATCATTGCTGAGTGAGTCTCAACATGGCTTTTTCAGGTCTTAAGACACTTGCTCATTACTGAGAAGTCTGTTTTTAGTGATTGAAAGTACCATGTTGGTATCCATTAAAAAGAATCAATTTCCCAAGAAACTCAAGAAATACACACATTTAAAACATATTTTTATGCCACTCAGAATTCAGAGCTGCCACTCTTCAAAAAGCTCTTACCACCCCCCCCCCATCCTTATCCTCTTTGTAAACTGAAGCCAACACAGGGTTTGTGATGGAAAAGTTTCGAGCTGAAAAAAGAGCAGCTCAGAGGCTGGAGGCAGCTATAGTTCATATCTGCTTCCTACCACCACCTTGAAGGGAAGTGGCGGGAAGAAAGACCTACACTGAATGACCAGCACATAGCTAAGATAGCCTTACCATGTAACATTCTAGTTTTCAAGTGGGATGAGAAGTTACAATTTTTCTTTAATTACACATGGGTTTGTCATCACAACCCAGTGAATTATTTAAAAATTAGCGCTGCATATGTCCTCCTCACAGGCAATGGCAAATGGGTCCGCCTGGCAATCAGATCTAATGTCCTGCTGCTTGACAGCTGAAACAATCAGTGGGGGTAAGTGCGAAGGATATTCACAACATTTAATGGCAAGCTAAATTACCATTTTTATTGTATGCTGTTTCTTGAGAAAATAAATAGGTAATATGCTAAAAGGGTAACTGTAGAGTAACACGTGCACACTTATACAATCATATATCCATTTCTACTGGAAAGGAACAGACATGCTCTCAGGAGCAAGTGTCCTGAAAGAAACTTGCTATTACCATTCCTGTGGCATCTTCTACAGAGCACATTAATTTCTTCAGAAAAACAAACAAACAGACACATACCCACACACACACACACACATATATATATGTATGTAAGTATGTGTGTGTATATATATATGTATGTGTGTGTGTATGTGTATATATATATATGTATGTATATGTATATATAAAGTGCCAAAATACAGGTCAGCAGCCCACCCATTATAAAAAGTTGTTTAATAAAAGTAGAAAAATGATTTAAAAATTTTTTTCCTCCAGGTAGCCTTTTTTTGCAGGTA
The DNA here is from genome assembly GCF_900497805.2 of Vombatus ursinus. Taxonomy (NCBI): domain Eukaryota; kingdom Metazoa; phylum Chordata; class Mammalia; order Diprotodontia; family Vombatidae; genus Vombatus; species Vombatus ursinus. The sequence continues at coordinate 1,191,311 of NW_020951934.1, forward strand.
AGGTGAGGAGCTAATTAGCACAAGAATCAAACAATTTATGAAGGGAGAAAGCAGATTCTTTTGCAGTGCTCCAGAGAAAAGAGATCATTCAGCAGAGACCGGGTATTTAAAAAAAAAAAACAACTAGGAACACAGGAGGAGGAAAAGCAAAACAATAACGATATTTCCACTGTTCCCCAACCTCCAATTCAGGTACCAAACAAAGCTGGTCCATCAGAGTAAAGCTTTTTTTGAATAGGGAAGCTTGTCTGGACAATGTGGGCTTGACTGATTTCAGTTCTCAGTAATACATGCCCAAGAGTGAAAAGTCTATCTAAGCAAGGGAACTCACTCCTAGGTAAGTCATGTCCCTGGACCAACTCCACCACTGATTAACACCATACATGAATGGTCTTTTGCATTTTAGCCCCTTGTCTTATGATCTCTCTGGGTCTTGATATTATAGGAAAGAAGATGGTCTTCCAAAGATCTTTGGGAGGCTTAGTCAAAATCCTTTTTTTATTTAGTTTGTTTGTTTGCATGAAACCTGTAATACTGATGCAAGGATGGACCTGCAAAAGGGATTTGATGCTCTAGGGACAGCAGAGGGAGCTCAATGCTATTTTATGGTAGTTACTACCAAAGACTGAGATACTCCTCTAGTCTAGTGTCTACACAGTCCTCCATTATGGAGACAGGAGCTGTTGTTTTTCCTCTGGGAGACCTCTAAAGTCTATCATATAAAGATAAAAGACAGCTTTTTTCTTAACTGTGAACCATGAAATGGCGATGGCCCTTTAAAGGGACAACATATTGACACTTTACTCTGTAGAAGATAAAAGCAATACTTGTAGCACACATTTGGACCACCTATGTTCTTGGCCCCTAGAACATAAGCTGGAATCATTCCAGAGACATAGTGGACACATTCATAAGAGTGAATATAGGTGGAACCACCTAGATTAGCACGAGAAACTTTATCTCCTCAACGGCACTGTTCTTACTCAGTGGCTTATTTACATTGGGGAAAGAGCCTAAGCCAAGTCCTCACTGGCGAAATCCTTCTATTCAGAAGGTTATCACTGTGACTACTTTTGTTTGAGATAGCAAGCGGGGCAAGACTGAATATTACATAATTATTTTTTCCACAATGGCAGAACAAAATAGAGTTAATAAGTCTTATTTGGGAAATACCAGTTTAGAATACAAAGAGGGAAAGGAGTCAAAAACATCAGTAAGCCATAGGTACATTAAAGTTACATTTGGTTTTTGTTGTTGTTGTTGTTTATTTGTTTTGTTTTGTTTTGTTTTTGGGAGGGGAAATAGAACCATAGCAATGATTATAATAATGAAAAATGCTACCATAGGAGATTAGCCAATATTTCATTTGAGTTAGATATTGTTCACTTAAAAAAAAAGAGCCTGGTCAACAAGAATCAACAATTCTTTCTTTTTTCTAGAATAATCCTCCACCCTTCACTGTGTAATCTTCCACCTTTCACTGCCTAATCTCTTCTCATTTGCAGTAGGCCCTCATCTGGGAGATAGGTGACAGGCCAATGAGAAGTGATTGCACACACACACACACACACACATCTCTGTGTTGTGACATTTACTGTGCATGACCCACTGCCAACCTTGGACTTTAGAACTTACTGGGGTTTCCCGATGGCTTCACATGTTAGCTCAAGCGTGTCCCCTTCCCGGGTTAGGCCTTGTGGAGGGTAAGTCAGCTGAATGTGCACTTGAGGTTTATCTGCATGACAACAACACAAAATACAATGTTGAACAAATGATATCATCAGGTAGAATCAAACTTGCCTGCTCCTGCAAACACCACACACTGACAGCGCTTGTGTTCCCTCCCCACCCTCATCCCTTCAGTTACATCTTTCTAATTAGTTAGTAATCCTGGCATTTGCTCAAATTAAATTGACTAATAACTCTAAAGAGTGAAACGCGGACAGATAAGAGATTCATAAGCCAAGTGCGCCACATCAAACATTTCCTGTGAAATACATTTTGTTACATTGAAGTTTATCTCCAGACTCACTCAAGCTAAAGGAAACTCATTTGCCTTCATGCTGAGGTGAAGCCACAGATATTTGTGGTGCTCAGAATTGATACATTTTATCATATATTATATATTACTATGTGACAATACATTGTGATACCGCATATTAATAAGTTTGGCTCTTCTCAATTTTTTATGTTAAAATGAAAAAGCTTGCAAAATCAGAATTTCAGAACGTAGCTTTAAAAATCAGAATTGGGAGCAGAGTGGGTTGGTTCACTTGAAACTAGAAAAATCTTGTTTTAAACATACTGTAGACTGAGGTTTTATGCGAGGTGATAAACCAATGTAAAATATATAGAATAAGGCTTATTTGGAGGATGACCACTTACTCAAAGGTTGGTTGTGAACCGCAACTAAAACTCAATATAAGCAATGTTGTTTTGATCACAGCTGAGAGCTGTTTAATCAGGACAGACACCAGCATAGAAGTAATTGACACCTATGTAATTAATTTCACTATCTATATCCACCTCACTTGTGGAAGGCAGGCTAAAACTTAAAATATCAATGACAATACACAAACTCTGCACTGGTAGAATTTTTGAATATCTCCATAAGGTTCAACTTAACACTATATTAATCCACGAATCAATTTCAACAGAGCTGTAAGAGTGAACGCTGCGTATATTTTTTGAGAGACATATTCAAGTATAATATAAGGGAGAGGACAAGACATTAGTCAGCAGAAAGGTCAAAATAATTTTCAAGATGTTACTTCCTCGGACAATCACACTACCTAAAACAACAGCTCCCTGGCCTTTTTATGAGCAAAGCTTAATTCATTAACATGTATCCTTTGCAATGATGGAAAGTAAAAAAGGGGGCAGGGCTCAGCTAACCGCAACCTATGAGTAGTCAAGTAAGTCGCACGTCAGTCTTCTCTAAGGATGACTGCTTTACAGATATATTTTTATATACTTATTCCTATGGAATAAGTATATAAAAATACATCTGTAAAGCAATCATAAGCCTCCCTCTCACTGCTCTGAAACCACTTGCTTTTCAGAACCTTTGAAGAGAACCACCTTGCATGCCAGTGTGTAATCTCACTCTGTATTTTGGGAATGCTTTCTGAGATGTTGAGTCATTTGCCAGAGAACATAAAGTTAACAAGGCTTGAAGGCACCAGTTGACCCTTCCAAGTGGCATGGTTTCACTCTCAGACTTGCTGGCTACAAAGGAAAATTTTAAGAGCAAACTGGTATAGAGATTTCCAGATATTTATTGGGGAGTTAGGAGCGTAGTCAATTGAGAAGGGCATAAATAAACATAAAGGAAAAACCACGGTGACCTTGAACAAAAGACTAAGTGGGAGGCTGCACCAAGTTGAGATAGTATCCTTGTCTAAATACAAGCCCTGGGTACCCAGAGGACACCGATTAATTTGCCTACACGAGAAATACTGGAGAGACATTAAAAAAGAGAGAAAGCACCAGTCAGAAATCCATTATGAAATGCAGAGAGTGAGAGAGAGAAGAAATACACTGATTTGTAACATCACACACACATACACACACACACACACACCCAACGCAAGACACAAGACAAACTAAAGAAGGAATGTCACCTCATTCACACTTAGAAAAATAGAACCTATGCTACATATAAGAGTTCAATGTCAGGAAACCTCTGCCATTCCAGTAGGAATGGCATTATGCTAGATGAAGGAACTGAAAGCCCAAACTTCAGATTAAAACTGAACGTTTGCTGGTAGGTTAATCTCTGATCCACCAAAGGGCTACATTTTCCATGCACCGCTGACAATGGTCCATTAATTAAGTGGAAGCAGAATGTTTCCTGGCCTGTGTGGTGTTTTTTCATGCAATTTACAAGCAAATAAAGAGGGTACATTTTCGGCACTGCACACTGAGAGTGCTGAAAATCAAATCCATTCTGCCTCTTCAGCAACACTGCATTTGTTTTAGTCAAATGATTTCTTATACTCCTAATGAGCTGTTACCAGTTATCAATTACTTACATAAATTAGAAGAAATAGGCTAAGAATTTGCTATACTTAAATTCAAGTATGAATTATGTAAGAAGTCAAAGAAAATACACCTTCAGTTCTAATGTCTGATTTGTAACAATCTATCCAAATTTCTTGAGCAATACCCACTATCTACTTATTCCGCCAAAACTACAATAATAGTTGGTGAAAAGGTAAACATTAATCTTGCTTCTATTATGTAGGAAAACGTCCCCCAGGTTGACATATTCAGTATTTATTGGTATATTACATGACAATGGGCAATCAAACAGTCTTCATGGCCAGTCCACGAACATAATGTGTACATGCCAAGGTCTATCTTTGGCTGATACAAACCTTATAATAAATTAAGTCTGTCTTCCTTTACCCCCAAATTGGAGGTTGGAACGTTTTCAAGAGGTGGAATAGAACACCTTGTGATTCTATTACAACTTGGAAACCCCTAGGAAAGCCAAAATTATGCAGGAAGTTCATGAATACAACAAGGATATGTCAAAATACTCAAGAGTCCAGATGGTGGATTGGATAGTCCAAAGCCTGTTATGTATATTTTAATTATGTTCATAAATCAAATGTTATAATCTACCGAATATTTTACTAAAATGGAACCTAGTGCCAACATTTATCTTTAAGTAATGAGGTAGGGCCTAATACATTTTTGGGTGATCATTTTATGCTTTAGTTGGTGTACCAAGACAGAAGGCTAAAAGCCAGAGGATGCTTTCCACCCAAGTGCAATAACACTCTAGAAACACATACCTCACAGTGGCTTAAAGTCATTATAAAGAGCAAACTGTTATATAAAAATAAGAAGAACAGTAAGGTCTGAGCATTTACTGAACACTACAGTCATGGAGATGGAAATACTAACAGCCGATCGATTAAGTCTAGAGATCTAAGGCTTTCATAATAGACTCTAATTTTTTGTAAAGTTCCACAGAGGATATTTTGCAAGGCTGGTGCTGTACTAAGCAAAATTCATTCATTGGACAGAGCTATACAAAGGGCCAAGTACCAGGAAACTTAAGGTCATAGTACACTGGCAAAAGATTTTAGTGAAAGTTTTATTACAAAGTTATTATGATTTGGTAAACTTTTGTAATTAAACTTTCTATTTCTCATATACACACATGTATGTGTTTGCCAAATACATCTATATCTATATTGGCACACACAAATATATAAATAGAGGCTTGATAGCAGATTATTATTGATTTCATGCTAGTCTGACCAAAAACCACAGTCTGTGATCTTTTCAGATTTCTTTTTTACTTTGTTTTTATGCTTTATATCTAAATTTCCTATGTAAATGAAAAGTCATGCCATTCTTCTCTCTAATTAGGAAGGGAGGAAGGGAGTTCTTTTGCCATTAGCAGCTTCCTTTTGGACTCTTCTGTGTCAAACAAGTACTGAGGAAGTTCAGAACATACATTACTAGAGTACATCTACTACCTATTTCTTTTTGGCCACTGAAAGTGCCTACGTGCAGTGGAAAGTCAAGAAAATTTCAGTCATTCGGGTGTCATGACTGTACATAAGACTGAAAAATGTTCTATGTGCAGCATAAAGGCACTTAGGCTGGTACTCAGTGACTCTGTCCATGTACACATGATTCTGGAATTGTAGTTGAACCTGGCCTTCCCAATCCCCTCCCCAGTCTTAAGTCCAATATTATTAAATACCAGGGAGAGTAGAATTTAATCCTGAAGGACGTTAAGTACGAGTTGGTAGAGAAGAGCACTACACCAATACTATTGGAAAAGAAGATATTTGTATTTCATAGGCATGGTTCGAAAATGGACCTCTCCGGGAATGAGTGAATCTTATTCTCATCAGATTTGGCTTAAGGAAGGAATACCATACACACTCAATTGGGTATGGAAATCTATCTTACCCTATAGGAAAACAGTGGGGAAGGGGATAAGAGAGCGGGGGTGGGGATGATAGAGGCGAGGGCAGATTGGGGGAGGGGGTAGTCAGAAGCAAACACTTCTGAGGAGGGACAGGGTCAAAAGAGAGAATAGAATAAATGGGGGGGGTGGGATAGGATGAAGGGAAATAGTCTTTCACAACATGACTATTATAGAAATGTTTTACATGACTACACATGTATAACCTGTATCAAGTTGCTTGCCTTCTCAATGAGGGTGGGTAGGGAGGAAGGAAGGGAGAAAATTTGGAACTCCAAGTTTTAAAAACAAAATTTAAAAATTGTTTTCACAAGCAACTGGGAAATAAGATATACAGACAATGGGGTACAGAAATCTATCTTGCCCCACAGGAAAATAGAATGGGAAGGGGACAAGGGAGGGGGGTGATAGAAGGGAGGGCAGATTAGGGAAAGGGGTATTCAGAATGCATGTTGTCTTGGGGTGGGGGGAGGGGCAAGATGGGGAGAAAATTTGGCACTCAAAATCTTGCAGAAGTGAATGTTGAAAAGTAAAAATAAACAAACAAAAAAAAAGAAAATGGACCTCCTCTTGTGTGTCACTGTCTCTTTGAACTGCTGAACCTTTCACAAGACTTCATCAAAAAAGCAGATAGCAAGGTGTCATGGAGAACAAAGTTTCCCTCGCTGTCCCCACCTGCTTACTGCATCCTAGACAAGTGCTGACCTTTCCTCTCCGAAACTTTACCCTACATTAAACCATACACATACTAGATTTGCCAAAGGAAGGGGCAATACATGCCTAAGGAGGCTTTTGCTTGCTTGGCTGATTAGTACCATTTGGAAGAAAAGGCAAAAATAAAAATTAATCTGAGATTAATCCAGCTAGGTTTGATACTGGTGACTGACTTGAACAAAAGGCAGCAAACCTTCTAAAAACAACAGTCCTTTTTAACTTCAGTAAGATTAGATGCAATAGCAACTGAAAGAGGTCCACAGCTCAGCCTGGTGATAGGAGCTGGCTACGCATCCGAGCCACTCAGACCTCTCGGAGGAGCTGAAGAAGAACATTCGGCAGAAGGCTTGCTTTCTATTGTCATAATATCTTCATGAATAATTTTCACTGCAGTTTATTTTGTTTGTTTGGAAGGTGAAGGACCTCCTGCTGTTGCAGCTGTTGTATGAACTGTAGCACTTAAACCCTGTTTCTTGAACGAAGAGAACAGAGCTATGATGAGTGGGACTGAGGTGGTATCAAAGGTATGGGACACACTACTAAAGGAGAAATGATATTTCCTCTTGATGAAATTGGTAAATACTTTGGTGGACATTAAAGTGACTACCCAACAGAATCAAATTTTATTGCATGAGGTTCTGGCGTAAAGTTCTTTTCTTAACGTATTTTAAACAGGGTGTTTACTCACAACAAGATCTATATCTTTATGAAATACTTAGGATAAATGTAAAAACAAACAATAAGAGGTAAAGGAAACCCTTGGAGAAAGAGAAAGGGACTTGAAATTAAAACCTGGATTTCTTTTCGGCTCTCCTTCCATACTCACGAAAACACAAGCCATCATGTAGATTACAAGGCTATTTTGCTTTGGATTAACCACCACAGTTCCTCAAAGTTGAGATTCATTTAAGGTTTTTTGGCTTTTGTCCTCAGGCCTCTGTATCTCTATTTTATTTGTTGTTTATTTGCCATCTTATGGCAGGAGTTTTTAATCTTTTTCTGTGTCGTAAACTCCTGTGGCAGTGTGGGGAAACCCACAGACTCCTCAGAATAATGTTTTGTTGCTTACATTCATAATAGAAGAAAATTCTGAATTTTAATAAGAGGTCAGTGAAAAGAAAGATGCAATTTTCCCCCTTATCCAAGTTCACAGACCTCTGCCCTGAAATCTATGGACCCCAAGTTAAGAACTCCTCTCTTATGGTGTATCTCAAAGTGATGAAAACTCTCAGGCAAGACTATACAGATTATAGTTGCCAGTTTGACTTCAACTTATCATTCAAAAGAATTAAAAGTCAGACCTTGAGTCACAAGTCATTAAGAGAAAGGTAAACACCAGAGGACTTAAGTCACTGCTACTGGGTGTTCCAGCACATAGTCATAAGCACAATACTCTTTCACTAAACCTTGGGGTCAAATGGTCATGTATGGAAAGAAGGTCCCCAGAAAAAAAGAAAAAGAGGCCTTTTTATTGAAGCGAGGGGGAGGGGTGGCAAATGGAGGGGAATGTCAAGGAAAAAAGAAAAGCAGATTGTGACGAGCTCCCTCCCCCCTGAAATGTCAAATGTTTCTTTTCCCTGTGGAAGAATTCAACCCCTGCCCAACAAATTCTTTGTACTGCTGGTTCCTGAGCTGCTAACCCATTGCAGCACCACAGAGTGTTTGGCTAACTATCTGTTGAGTTAGTCACGGTCCTTTAGAGTACTGATGCTCTGCATTAACAACAAAAGAATGATGCTTAAAAAATTAGTTTCAGTCAGGGGGACTCCATGCTTTGATGATTTCTCAAGAGGAATAATAAACACTGAAATGACTTCCCTAAAACTCAATTCACCTGTTAAAAAATAATAAAAGGAAGGGAGAGTGGGAGGAGAATAATCTGTTAACAAGAAGACTGGGGAGCAGAGAGAAACAGGCCAAATCCAGACACTGCCTATTACTATGCCTCAAAGAAGGCGACCTGGGAAATGGAACTTGCGGAAGGGATGATGTGACAGATGAAGCTGTTTTTGGAAACTAAGTCTAATGTTCCATTCCAAGTAGAAAGAGATTTTCCAGCTTCCAGGTTTTTCTTACTTCTTTTCTGCAGGGCCCCTATCGATAACAGAGGAACGTTTATTTTGGCACAGATAAAGAACAGGTTTTGATCATCTCCTCAATGCACAATTTTCCTCCAATTGAGAGAGTGAAAAAAAAATCTAGCCTTCTGTGGATCATGGATGAAGAGAATTATGGATTTGTAAAATGCATGGCTCCATCAAGTCAATAAAACTCATTTTTAAAATGATGCCCAAGTACTGACAGATGATAATTGGAGCAAAGGACTCATTCAAATATGTTGGTTGAGTCTGTTTCTCACTCCCTACCCCCGGCCCAAAATCATCCCTGGCATTAAAAAATAACCAAAATACAACCCCTTATAAAACATGTGCTTTTGGCGAGAGTATTTAAAAAGCAAAGCTGTAAGAGGGGAGAGGAAAGAAAACCCAATAGTAATCCAAGAGCTTCATTTTGCCTCTGTCCAGAATCAAGGCTTTTTCTTTCCCTTTTTGCACAACAATTTGAATTCCATACAGAGGGTCAAGTCTTTCCTTTGAATTTCCAGCTTCTGTCACTATGTGTTGCCACCTTGATGTTATTTAGTCAGTTTTCTTTTAATGTGCAGACAGAGAACTGTTCTCGTTAAACAGGTTTTTACACGACAAGAGCACATCTCAGATCTGAACCATTACTAACTGTGCTACAATTCTATCACACTCTGTTCTAATCACCCATGTTGTAAATTTCATTAACTTCATGTATATAGGCATTTACCCCAAAAAACCTCATGTAAGAATAACAAAAAGATTTAGGGTCAGGTATTCTGAAATCATTAAAAACAACAACAAAACCCTCCCAGAACCACTATGGCACTCTTCATCGAAGCTAAGGGAATGAAGGCTTTGAATTGGAGCTTGTGAGCATAATTATTTTCTCTTTTAAACATTTAACTGCACACTGCCGCTGCTGTACTCTTGCTGAGTCTCAGAATGAAAGCTAAAAAACCAAGGGCCTTACTGTATATTCTTCATTCCCAGCAACATTCCTATGAGAAAACCTTATTAATGAGCTTGCAAACGAGCACCCAACTGGGAAATGTCACAAACAAGAGTGGCTAATGCCCCAGAAAATCAAATAACTGAACACTTGGCTGATTGTGGTGCCTTTCATATTTATAATAAAAAAGGGGGGGGGCTTTAAATCACGGATTTGGAAGGGGTCAACACCTCGCTGAACAAAACAACTCATTTATTTATGTTCAGAAATCTCCAGATGATAAATTACATTGATGTTAATCACTTCAATGCATACTACACAATTAATATCTGTACTCTCCAGAAACATAAGGATTATTAAAAGTGTGGCAGCATACACATCTGGCTGATTTTTAACATAATTGGGCACAACAGTTTCTCTTGGTACCACCACAAACAGGGGTCTCTAGCAGATACTGCAACAACCTGTGTTCAATTAATTAGGACTGAAAACCTCAAGAAAAAGAGATTTCCAAGTCGGGATCATGCCCCTGTCTTCTGCTTGGGTGTGGTAGTGTTCTAACATAAAGGGTAAAGTCTACCCCTTCATTTTGATTTTACTCCCCTTAGTTTTTGACCATCACACTTCAAGCCAAATACTTAAAAGCATTTCAAAGTATTTTTTTCATGCCTTCAATTCCTGTTTTTTTTCCCTTAGAATAAAAATGTTTAAAAAAACAACCCTAATTCACACAGATCTCAAAAGCCATGACTTGACCTCTCAAGCTATGCACATTCTGATTCTCATAAATTCATAGAGTGGAGTACAGAATTGTCTCAAGCATCCAAGATGCAAAAGGGGCTGAATGAGAGTGCTCAAAGCTAATCACAACATGTCAAATGTATATCTATAGAAAGATTATTCATCTAGCCTGGAAGCAATTCAGTTCAGTGTACCAAAGGAAGGAATGAGAATGAGAAGGCTTGGGCTCTATTATGCTGTCTGCTATCAACTAATGGTATGATCTTTAGCAAGTTGATAAACCCATGTGGACCTCAGTTTCCACATCTGTGAAACCCCAAGGTCCCTTTGTAGTCTAAGAATCTATAAGTCTATAAGGCTAAATTACTAGTATATTCCCATTATCTTTTCCCTAAAGTATACTTCAGAATTTCATCTACATCAAAGAGCTGCCACTGAATGAATCTTTTTGGAGATCTCATATATTTGTAAGATTTATATTCATTCCTTCTGGCTACCAAAACAGTGGTTGATTGAGATGGGGCTTCTGTGAGAGGGGTTAAATACAGCCAACAATGATATTAACCAATGTTATCTGAAAGATAAAAACAGTGGTGCCTAATAAGTGGGTCTCTCAATCATTGCAGGCAAAAGGGCTTTTTTTTTTTATTAGATGACTGCTTATATTGAAGGAAATTGAAGTAACCAAATCCATGCAATGGATCTTGTTTTTATTTGAAGAAACACTCTACATCACAAAGAATTCTAAGCTGATCCTTTTTAAACATTCATTTAGAAGACTGTGAGGAACGAATGTGGGAATATACTATCCTTGACTGCTGAAATGCGTATGATCAGGAGTGAACGATAAACTAGTCAATGCCCTTGTGCATTTGAAAAAAAAGACTCCACATCCTCACAAAGTTAACTTTGCAACTGTTTACCTTCTGTTGGCAAAAAATAACTTTGCGCTGAATACAACCCAAAGAACTTTTGGGAGGCATAAGCCAAGTGTTCTGAGAACTTCTCTTGCCTAAAACGTTTGTGTCTTGGGCTAAGTAAGTCACTGAAGATCCTGACTAAAAGAAAAGATGGGGAAGCCTGTCCTTTTGCAGCTCCCAGAATAAGGTACCATCAAAGATTTAAAATGGTCAGTAAGAGCACCCGCCTTCTTGGAAAGACATTATAGCTACTTTGCTATTGTTAAGTATTAGCAGCCAAATGGATTCAGAAATGGAACTTCTTTGCTCCCTGAAAGGATGTTTTAAGTACAGAAGCTCTGGGTTGTGGAGGGCCTGGCTGCCAATTATTGCAAACAAATTTTCTAAGAGCAATCCTTCAAAATAAGAGCACAAATCACAGGATCTTTATGAGCCTTAGATCCACAGTCCAGAGGACAAAGTAGCTGGCAACTGATAGATGTGGCTCACATTATATTTAGAACAGGGTCTCAAGATACATTGGAAAAGTATTAGAAAGGTTTAGGGTAGAAGCTGGACGAGTATCTACTCAGGTTTCTCAACTGTGCTAATGTATTATTAAAACTAATGGTGCCCTACAAGGCAAGTTAATGGATGTTAAGTTTGTATAAATGAATTACATATTAATGAAGTCACAAAAAAATCTACAATCTGCCAATTTAGGTAATATCTGATCATTTCTGTTTTCTCATTATAGGAACATTGCTCCACAATGGTTTTGGTCATATGAAAATTATAAGCAGGATACCCATAATGAAGCTACATAATAAAGGAGATGAAATGAATTAACAAGAAAAACCTGCTTTATGTAATGATACAGATGAGCCAAACTCACAAAGCAAGAAAAGGATGGACTAGAATGGTCTCTTGAGAAGAACTCTTCATAGATTCACTTCTCCACACTCTGCTTAAGAAGGTGGGCCCGCTCTCGAGTTTAACGGGGTACCTTGCTTCTCTGAAATGACACCTAACAATGCCTAATCCAGTCTAAGTCTCATAACATTCTAACTCTACACATACAAGTTATTATCTGATATTTCAGAAAAAACTCATGCCATCCAAATTGTGCTCCTATGCTGATACCAATCACTAGAATATATAGTGGGACCACACCAGGAATAACATTCTCCACCCACACTCATCATCTCTGCTCACACTTTAAGACCCAGGTCAAATGCTACCACTTTCTATAAAGCTTTTCCTATTTGTCCCTGCTTTAACCTCCAGGAAGGAAAATACCCTTCCTTCTCTTGGACCTAAAATGACAATTTAACTTAATTCTCTTGAAAACCAATCATGTTTTATTTAGTATTAAGGTTGTTTGTGTAAGGGTCATTTTGCTCTACTAGATGATGGGCATCAAGATGTCAGAGATCTCAGTCACCTTTTTTTCTCCTTCAGGACTTAGCATTTAGCAGGAACTTAATTGGGCACAGAACTCTATCATTGCCAATATTATTGCTGGCCAACAGAGCATATTCTTGCAGCAAAAACCTGTTTAGACTGATCATAAATAGAGTCAGGAAGAATCATCTTCCTGAGCTCAAATCCAGCCTCAGACATTTACAAACTGTGTGACCCTGAGCAAGTCACTTAACTCTGCCTCAGTTTCCCCATCTGCAAAATAAACTGGAGAAGGAAATAGCAAACTACTCCAGTATCTTTGCCATGAAAATCCCAAATGGGGTCACAGAGAATAAGACACGACTGAAAAACAACTCAATTCATCTCAGGCTTGAGCTCCTTAAAGGGAAACAGGTTATGTCTCTGTCTATATTTCTCATTACGATTATTTTGAAGGCATAAATAAGAAACACGGTGCAGGTGGAAGAGCAAGAGGGTCTGAGTTGAAATCATGGCTTATAATTACTAGGCGAGTCATTTCACCTATAAATTATATTTCTTAGAGACCTTTTCCAGTTCTGAATCTAAGATTCTATAAGAATGTATTACACCATTAATTAAAAATGGGTAGCATGATAGAGGGCTAGATTTGGAGTCAGCAATCTGGGCTCATATATTGGTTTTGAGTATTATTTCCTCATCGGAAAAATAGGGATGATGATACTTACACTACATCAGTGTACTGTTGTTGTTGTAGGTATTATCTTGTACTTTTAATGTTTTCAATTGAGTTTGGATAGAAACAATTTGGGGGCAAATCACTATCTTATCATTATTCTTTTATGCTTAATCTTCCACAGACTATTGTGCAGATGAATAAAACAACTTTGTTTTGCAACTGAATAAAAATATCGAGATAGAGGCTTATCCTTTCTAAGTTAACTAAAAGAAAGTTGAGACAACTCCAGTAGCAGACAGGAAAATGTGGCTGACAGACTGCATTCTGCTCCCATACAGTTCCGATTTCTTCTGCTAAGTCTGTACATTTTCAAAGCTTTTCATTACATATGGGCTGGAAGTTATGTATATATCATGTCAACATCAATTTTTAAAATTATTTACACTTTATGGATCAATGTCATTAGTATTATTACTACTAATATTTAAGACCCCCACATTGTAACACTGACCCATACATTCCAACATTTTAAACTCACTGCTATACATCAGGTTTAAGATGTAAGCCAGTGCTCTAAGAGAAAAGGCAGCACATTCAAAGGGAGACAGGCAGACGCTCATATTCACAGCTGTGGCATGTTCACTGTTGCTGTTCAGTCACATCTGACTCTTCATGACCCTTTTGGAGTCTTCCTGGAAAAGATACTAGAATGGTTTTGACCTTTCCTTCTCTAGCTCATTTTACAGATGAGGGAAGTGAGGCAAACAGGGTTAAGGGACATGCTCAGGGTCACAAAGCTAGTAAGTATCTGAGGCCAGATTTCAACTCACAAAGATGAGTCTTCCTGACTCATCTTTGGTCCAGCACTCTATTTCATTGCACTACTTGGTTGCTCCAATAGTATATTTACAAAGAAGTAAAAAATTTTTAAAAATTACTTTTCAATGCCGGCACAGGCATAATGTCAGTACACACTCACAGAAATCCCTTTAATTAAAGTCAAGTGCTATAGCAGATCCACATTAAGGTCCAGGAATCTGGATAGGTCCCTCTTCAAGCACTAAATTTTAGTTAAATATGGTATTTCTAGAATCCCACTAGTACTCCGTAACATGGCAAAGCTGCATAAAAATTTCATTGTTTAATCCATTATGTGATTCTCAATACTTTGATTTCTCTTCCAAGGTTACAAGATAGAAATTGTATCTACACTATAATAAAATGTAATTACATAATTAATGGCTTTTGAAGTCTTTTCAAGCAACTCTAGCTCTATCCCCAAAGAATAAAATACTTAGGTACTTACACTGTACTTCTAAGTACCGCTGTGTCTGCATGTCTTTGACGGCAGGGTGGTCCACAAGACAGATCACAGGGACGCCATCATCCTCTTTGCCAACAGTCAACATAAGCTGACTGGTCACAGTGTACATGTCTGACCATTCCTCCACCTCTGATTTTCCTGTAGGAGAGAAAATGTATCAAGAAATAGGTGGTTAAGGGAATTCTGGACACTGGAGTCATTTTTAAATCAACTTCTATAAAATAGTTACTTATCCTGACTAAGAATATTAGGTGAACAAGTTACTAATAAGGAAGGCTAGTTTTATTTAGTTTGTTATTTACTTTTAGGCTGACACATTGTATATTTTATACATTTCCTACCTTATATTATATTTATTGATGTACATGTTATATACACATTAAAATAAATGACAGTATGTAAGCTCCTTGGTGAGAGGGATGTCATTTTTTTCCCCCTTGTCTCTCTAGAGCACGACACAGTGCCTCACATATTGTAGGCATTCAATAAATATGTTTAATGTCTACATGACTTAATTGCATTTGTTATTAATTAAATTTATAACTTTCCCTCTATTCTGAAGCTTCCTCAAAACAACTTGGGTAAATGCCTGCCATCTTGACATCTGAATGCTCTGGGCAGAGCAAATGAGATGAGAGGTGTTCACTTTACAGACCCATCTGAACTTGAAACATCTGTTAAGTACTTCGTTATCTACTAGGCAGTTTAGAAAATTCCAGGATGTCATCCAAACCTCCTAAATACTTAAATCAATAGAGTCATAAACAAGCTCCCTTTCTCCTCCTTCTATCATCAACAATTAAGAAGGAAAGTAACTAAATGGATTTACATAATTAAAATAGTAATTAAAATGCTTAAACTCTGAGACTGTTGAAGACCACAAAAATGCAGTGGCAGTGGGTTGAAGCAAAGTATTGTACAGGGCTTTGAGCCAGATGGGAGACACTTCCAAGAACACCCAGAAAAGGAAGAAGGAGGCTTCCGGATGGAATGAATAGGCAAAGGCAGCCCCTTCCCTGAACTCCGCACTCTCCGGGACATGACGCACCATTAACTTTCTTTTAATGTTTTGTACATAATGGTACACATTTAATGGCTCAATTCACATAAACAGAGAAGGCAAAGGGGAAATGAGAAACTATCTCCTTTCAAAACCATACCTAGGAAATAGGAGATAAAAGCAGAGCAAATATTTTAAATTTAAACTGATGTTAATACATACTTAGACTTGCCCATGTCTAGATACAGACTTTTCCATCTCTTTTCTACAGAGATTTGAGCAGTTCCCTTTGGCATACTTCAAATTAAAGAGGGCTATTTTAATCTGACCATTTCTGCCAAACTACAACCAAAGTAGTTCAGCCTACTGGGTTCCTTATCCAAGGTACCAATTCCATGGTGATCTTGAAAGGGCATCTGAATGCCGAAAAACAGTTTAAGGAAACCAATCAGTTTGAGTGAAGGGGAGGGGTGTGGTCAAACAGAGTGGAAGCAGAATCTTCAAATGAAGCAAAAACTAAAGTGGTGGCCATTTGAAGATATATGTATCAAAACACAGGCAGCAGAACATGTCTACTGTTGAAGGATCCAGTTGAACAAGGACTAGAATAGAAGGCTGCTTGCCATTAGAAGAAAATTTTAAATTGAGCACAAGAACATGTTGGTAAAGAGGAAAATGGGGAAAGAATGAGTAAATTCACAAAAGAGGTGGATCTATAAATTTCTAACTGAGCTAAAATTTCTCATTCTGGTGGGAAAGTCACCCCTTCAGGGAAACAGATTATCAAAAGAGCTGGCACTGAAAAAGATAGCTAGAATGACTTTGCATCTCACTATTTACATTATTCACTCTGTTTAAATAAAAGACTTCTTAAAAGTAAAAAATGAAAATTCTGGGTTCTAACTTATCCCAAGTTACGTCCAAGTATAACGATCTTGTCAAAGACCTGGCGTAAGGAAGTAGAGCTTGAGGGAATGAAAACAGACTTCATGAGCTTAAGGAGAAAAAAAAAAATAAACTCAAATTCTAGTCTTGAATGTCAAGACCTCAGGCCAAAGTTCTTAGCTTATGCCTTCAAGTCTTTCAGGAAAGCCTGATGCAATGGTGTGTGACGTCACCTTGTGGAAATATTTCTATGGATGCCCAAACTTTGTTTTGGGGGAATAGAATGCACCTTTTCAAAGGGTTGGTAAGATTTTGCTATAAAAGTACTTTAAAAAACTTTATATTTAAATTAAAGATTTAGTTCTATTTGCTGTGGATGTATATTGTGGGCATGTATTTTAAAGTATGCTCACTATGATGGAGGCTTTATGTTATTAAAAGGCAACACTCCATGTCATGAATAACAACAACAACAGTAAAGGGACACATCCCCCAACTCTACCCGTCAGCTCCTTGTTCCCTTTGAACCATCGGATAGTAGTGGCTGGTTTGCTGGCCATGGCGGTACAGTTCACTTCAATCTCTTCTCCTTCAACAGCAGTGTCTTTCTGGATGTCAATCATCAAATTGCGTGGTGGGACTACAAATCAAAGAGATAAGATAAGTATTTGCTAGATTCATTAGAAAGCATTCATATTAACATCAGTGACTGATATAATTAACACTCACAGGAACTGCAAAAATCACTATAAAAAAAATAAAATTCAGGGTATGTCAGTTCAGAAAGCAGCCATGCAACATCGGCCAGGGTTTCGGTTGGTTTTGGCCAATTTTTTTTTGTTGTTTTTTTGGATTTTTTGGTGAGGCAATTGGGGTTAAGTGACTTGCCCAGGGTCACACAGCTAGTAAGTGACATGTGTCTTGAGACTGGACTTGAACTCATGTCCTCCTGACTTCAAGGCCAGAGTCTGATCCACTGCGCCACTTAGCTGCCCCTGTTTTGGCCAATTTTTGAACTGGCATTTCTTTCTAACTTCATCTTATAAAAAGAGTCACTTCTCCAATTCATATAAATTGAAGATAACGTTAGGGGAAAAATGTATCTCTCTGTTACAATGAGTTCTTTCACTTTGGAAATTGGGGGTTCTCAGTGACAAAAGTCCCCTCTCAAAATCTTCCTTCTCCATTTATCTCGCTCTAGTATTACAGATATTGAATCTGCTAAGAGGATGCAAGCAATTAGAAATTATTTAACCAGAGAGGATGACAAAGGAGAGGGAAATAATACTCCTAAATAGGTTTTCCTTATGAGGAGGCCTGGGAAGCCTCACTCACTTGAGTGTCAAGCTTCAGATGAAAGAGACAAAAGTTGATGGGCAAGGATAAAAAAAACTTGAGGCCCCTCCAAACAAATAATCATTCACCATGGAGACAGAAACAGAATCATTGCAGCTTTGCTAACTAAGTTTCATTTGATTCAGAATATCCACAGTCCTGAGTCTGTTCTCTTCCTCCAGTGGAACAAAAGAAAAAATTTGGAATTTAGGGAAATGATCAAGTTTAATACAGAATACCAATTTTTCACCTTCTGAAGAGCAGCCACAAACTGCTCTAGGACTAAAAAAAATGAAGGTGGGAAAATGTTCTCAAATTATGCTAAAAAATAGGGTTTACCAAAAACTTCTACACTTGGGTTAAATCATCCTTGTGCAAATATATTAACATCTACGTATAAATACAGAAGTATTAAAAAGCTCCTTGGATGGAAATACTTCCCATCATACAGCAAGAATGGGGGAAGTATACTTTTTTTCTGAAACTAAGCTGCTGGTGAAACCTCATATAAAGTGTAACCTTGCCTTAAAAGTGAGACTGTTAAAATGAAAATCAGTAGGAATACTGAATTCACCAGAGGGAGCATAAGAATCTGAGTCCTGACCACTATGAATAAGCAAAGACTTAGCTCAGACATATGATTAATAAGTTTCTCAACTCAGAAGAGAAACAAGAAATTAAAAATGTATAAACATGCCATCCTGATGATCAAGTTGAATAATAAATCTCTGGTACTGCCTTCAATAAATTATAGGATTAAACCACATATTTGGGATTTCCAACTGTTTCAATCCAATGTAAAAAATTTCTATGAAATTTCCATGAAATGAAATTTTACATTGGTTTGGAACAGCCAGGAATTCCTACAGGGGGAGCAGAAAAGAAAACCATTTGTTGCACGTGTTTCTCAGCAAGCTCAAAGGCTGAAAGGAGGAAGAAGAGAGGAAATCTGTGGGACAATAACAAGTGTTTCTTTTGTTCACACTGTTAAAGAAAATCAACAGAAACTACAAATGTGCTCAATTAGTTTCCTCACCGAAGTTGGTGACCCAAACAAGTAGCTATGTATGGCAAGGAGTGACACCAATTTGTAATTTCACAACATTAAGCAAAAGGGAAAGAGTACAATTACTGCTGAATCAGCACATCTGCCAAGAATTTTAAAAGAAAAGGAAAAGAAAAAGTAAATGGCAAGGATCTGCACAGATAACCCCTTGGTGCATATCATACTAGACAGAAGAAATAAGTCTAGAGTACAATTGCCCTTTGTCGAGTACGACTGGATAACTGATAGGAAATGGGCCAGGAAAACTGACAGACGAATTTGAAGTCCTTATTATCTCTTAACTGAACTATTTTAATAGCATCCTAACTGGTCTTTGTTACAGAAAGGATGGCACCTGAGCTCCGCCTCTCTACAACTAAGCCTTGACACAGGAGTATTAGGGCTCAAGTAGGATTTGTGACTCTCCAGGTATTGTTGGGATTCACTCATGTCTGACTCTTTATGATCTTGGGCAAAGATACTGGGATGGTTTGCCATTTTCTTCTCTAGTTCACTTTACAGATGAGAAACTGAGGCAAGTGTTAAGTGACTTGCCCAGGGTCACACAGCTGTGAAGTGTCTGAGATCGTATCTGAATGCAGAAAGTCTTCTTGAGCATTCTATCCATTGTGCCACCTAGCTGCCCTATCCTACCGGCCTTGGTAACTACGGGTAAAATACAAGATCTTCAACCTACTCTTTCAGACTTACTTCATCAACATTCACTCAACAAGCATTTACTAATCACTTATAATGTGGAGAGCACTAACAACTGGAAACATCAAGAAAGCCCCCCCATCAATTGGGAAATGCTGAACAAGCTGCGGGATATGAATGTAATGGAACACCATCATGCTATAAGAAATAATGAGCAGGCAGGTTTCAGAAAAACCTGGAAAGACTTAACATGAACTAATGCAAAGTGAAGTGAGCAGAACCAGGAGCACATTTTACACAGTAACAGCAATGTTGTGTGATGATCAACCATGACTGACTTAGCTCTTCTCAGCAATATAATGATACAAGACAATTCCAAAAGACTAGTGATGGAAAATGCTATCCATATCCAGAGAAAGAACTGACAGAGTCTGAATGCAGATCGAGGCATACTATTTTCACTTTATTTTTTTCATAGTTTTTTTTTTCCTTTTTGTTCTGCTTCTTCTTTCACAACAAGATTAATATGGAAACATTTTATATGGTTGTACATATAAAACCTACACCAAATTGCTTACTGTCTTACAGAGGAAAGAGGGGAGGGAGAAAATTTGCTACTTACAATTTTACATAAAAATGAATGTTAAAAATTGTCTTTACATGTAACTGGAAAAAATAAAATACTATTTAAAAGAAAAAAAAGAAGTCCCCCTGGAGGAGGTGAGAGGGGCAACAGGTATGTGGGAAAGTACTAAATTTGGAGCCACAGGACCTTAATTTAAATCTTACTTCTGCCACTTAGGCCTATGTAACCTTGGGCAAGTGACTTAAATTCCCTAAGTCTCAAGTTTTCTCATCTGTAAAATGAGGGGGGTTGAACTCTAAGACCTCTAATGACTGAGCTGAGCTTTGAAGTTAATAAGGGATTCCAAAGGGCAAAAGGGAAGATGCAGAGTATACTAGGTAAGGAAAAGAGCTTGGGAAAAGGCACAAGGGTGGAGGAAGGACTGTTGTATACATGTTCCATCAAGCAGACCAGTTTGGGTGAGATGCAGAATTTGTGAGGGGGAGTAATGTGAAAGAAGCCTGAAAAGGCTGACTACAGACAGATTCTGAAAGAATTTAAGTGTCAATCAAAGGAGTTTGTATGTATCCTAAAGGAAGCGTGAGTGTGTTTGTGTGTGTGCGTGTGTGCGTAAGACACAGGCACACACAGGCCTTTGCTTGAGAAATATCAATTTGGCAGTTGTGTGCAATGATTGGACAGGAGATGAAAGCAGAGCAGTCACCTGACAGTCCAGACAGGAGATGATGAGTTAGGGTGGTATCTGGGTGAGCGGAGAGAAGGGAATGAATGTGGCAAGAGGTTGTGACCATTGCTCCCCATCACATTCCTTTTTTTTTTTTTTGGTTTGTTTTTGTGTTTTTTATTTTTAGGCAATTGGGGTTAAGTGACTTGCCCAAGGTCACACAGCTATTAAGTGTCAAGTGTTTTGACAGAGGCCAGATTTGAACTCAGGTCTTCCTGATTTCAGGGCCGGTGCTTTATCCACTGCGCCACCTAGCTGCCCCTCCCCATCACATTCTGTTGGCCAAACTGAACTACAAACTATTCTCAGCTCACTGAACTCCCGCCTCCTCATATTTGCACAGGCAAAGCACTCTCTTTGTGCTATTTTGCACCTTCAAGGCTTAGCTCATTTCAAGAACCACCTCTTCCCTGATGCCCCATATGAAGGTATTAGTTCCTTCCTCCAATCTTTCTATTGTGCTTTAGATCATGCTTCTATTCTCATCATAACCCTCTGTTCTCATCATAAACTATACCACGTGTTTCCTTATCTATCAGAGTATTTTTTTGGGGGGAGAGAGCGGGGTAGGGCGAAGGGAGAGGAGGCAATTGGGGTTAAAAATCTTGCCCAGGGTTACACAACTACGTCTGAGGCCAGATTTGAACTCAAGTTCTCCTGACTCCAGAGACATTGCTCTTTCAACTGTATCTCCTAGCTACCCCTCATCACAGTATCTTTGTACATTTAATATCCTCTCTTCTCTTGTTCATCTCCTTAAATGCAAGGTTTTAATTTTTTATTTGTGTATCCCTGTAACCCAGCACAGTACATGATAGATGCTTAATAAATGTTTGATGAATTATATCGAAATATGTAGCAATAACAATATTGTGCTGGCTGTCTATCCCCCATGCCTGGAACACACTCTTCCCTCTTTTAGCTCACTTCTTAAAATTCCTCATATGGCCAGTCATTGGCAGACGCATGTCCGTTCTAAGCCATGCTCACTATCTACAAAAAGGAGAAAAGGAAAAGGTGGGGGGGGAGTGAAGGGTAGAGGGGAAGAGGGAGAGGGAGGGAGAGAGGGAGAGAGGGAGAGAGAGGGAGAGGGAAAGAGAGAGAGAGAGAGAGAGAGAGAGAGAGAAGAGGAGGAAGAAGAAGGAAAGAAGGAAGGAAATGAGAAAAGATAAAAATATTATCTCTGATTTCTACTATATTGATTTTACAGGGTAATTGACTCTATTCCTCATTTTGTCAAGCCACACTTGTGCATTCAGGAGTTAAGCTCAAGAAGGCAATTGTCCCTCAGAGCTAGTTTAAAGGTGTGGTTGAAAGAGAATGTTGTAATCACTCATGCAGTTAGCCGTGGGACATCTGCTTGTTGTCTGTAAGTCCTCACCAGGACTTAACCTACTTAACCTGGTGCCATTCCCACAAAAGACAAGTCACAGGTCCCTGCCTGTCCTTGTGCAACTAGGGGAGGTTTAATCTTCCCCAACTGGGATAACCTGATGGTTCTGGTCTCCTGACCCAGATTATGAGAGGGAGACGAGTCCCCCCAAAATTAAACAACCCTGAATTGTCAGAGAGGCATGATTAGCCACACCTGAATGCCAAGCCATTTTTCCAGTGTAGCCAATTGTAATGTTCCCCAACTACCCAGACCCCACTCTTTTCCTGTGCATCAGTAAGTAGGGTCCTCCCTTCTTCACTGGGGTCTCTAGCCTTACTAAGGTGGCCAGTCTGATCCACTATGTTAGCAGTTATTTAGGTCATTGTCAATAAACTGATCTTACCTCTAATACAGTAGTTAACCTCTAATGCATTTACGTGCCAAAAAAAAAAAAGAAAAAAAAAAGGAAAGAAAAAGAAAGAGAAAGAAAGAAAAAGAGAAAGAAAAAAAACTGCCTGCTTTAGGTTATAAATAGAATGGGAGAAATACATGTAATCCTTTCATTGTAAAAAGTTATTCTTTTATCCTTATAGTCAGTGGTCTGGGACTTCGCAAGCCCAAGTTTATCTATGTCACTCTTGTTGAAAGGCCTTGATAGTCACCATGTGGTAATCTGGGATAGGCTGAGATACAGAATAGGTTCAGCAGGTGGCAGAAGGCTTATATAGGAAGTTATTGCCAAGGAAACTCAATGGAGCTCTGCCTTAAATTCAACCACAACAAATTATTGATTTTCTGGGTGCTCCAGGGCTTGCCTTACCTTCTTTGCCTCCCACCCCCCACCCAACTATTAGGTCCATGTACACTTATAATACCAACATCAATAAACTGCCATGTTTTGGATTTTTTTTTCCCTATCTGTTGTTGATAGGTTTTTTTCAACTACCTTTAACAGTAGAGGGATTATCTATTCTTTATTGGTTGGGGAGATATAATAAGCAATCTCACTGTTGACTACTGGCACAAAAAATTAATAAAAATTCAACATTCTCATCATTCATTAAACAAAAATCTATGGTTGACAAGGAAAGATGTGTTGTTTTAGGAATAAAAGCATAATAAAAGCATCCCGCTGAGAGTCAGAAGGTCCAGTTCTGTGATTAAATGTATGGCTTTATATAATTTATTCAACTTTTCTGAACCTCAGTTTCCACATCTGAAAAAAGGGTATAATAATATTTGCACCACCTATCTCAAAAGATCACTTTTAGGAAAGTGTTTTGTGAATTTTAAAATGCCATATAAATGCGTAATTATTGTTAGATACTACAGGGTATGCAAAGAAGAATAAGTCATAGCCTTACATTCATGAGACTCAAGAAGAAGAGAAATAATCAGTACAGAGAGGTGTGATGGTGGTGGCAATCACATTAAAAGATGCTGAGGAAAAAAGAAGTGGCTGGCTAGGAAGAAGAAGCAGTGAGGGCAGTCAACTTTTTTTTTTTTAAGCATGTGGTTGTGAACAGGGGAGATAAAAGACAGTTGCTTTATGAGGAAGATGAGGTGAGGTAGGATGGATTTTTTTTTAAGTCAGGGGATACTTGAGAATGTTTATAAAAACTAAGGGGAAAAGGCCACATAGAAGACATTAGAGATATAAAATATAACTGAAGGAAAAGGATCCCAAAGGGATAGACAGGGGGGTAGGATTAGGGGATAAAGGTTGAGGATTCAGCTTTGGAAAAGAGGGATATTTCTTTCCCAGAGACAGAATGGAAAGAGGAAGGAATAGGGAAAGATACAAAAAAATTTTTAGCCAGAGAGGAGAAAAATCCAGGACTCTTTTGACTGATTGCCTTGATCTCAGTAAAATAAAAGGAGTGAAGTCATCTGCTAAAACTGGGGAGAAGAGAAAGGATATGGAGGGATTGAAAAACATCTGAAAGAGCTGCTAGAAAAGGTGAAAATTGGGAGTCAACCAAAGAGGAATAAAAGTGCTGTTTCATGGTACTGAGGAAGTGGCAGAGGGTTGAGCACATGGGTTTATAGTAGGTCTCATCCATTCCATTTTGTGTCTTTCCCTAATAATATACAGTAGAAACAGAGAAAGTGGACAGTGAAGCTTTCATAGGGTTAAAGAATATTACATAGCTTTGTGAATCACATTCTCAGGAGAATCATTACTGCAGGTGACAAAAAGGATAATGGAAAGATGCATAGTGGGTATAAGGCTTGGGAGGTAGCAAAAGAAAACAAATGACTTGGAAGATATTAAAAACCTAGACTCTTAGATTTAATAGAGCTGGAACATTTAGTTTAACCTCACTCCAGGGAGGAAACAAGCCCAGGGGTGAAGTTAGTAGATTCACTATACCATAATGCCTACTCAAGGATACATATGGTAACAAAAATGACTAAACAAATTTTTGTCAAAGAATGTAACGAAATGCTGCTTTATAAGAACGATTATGAAGAGGTGAGAAACATCAGAAG
Organism: Vombatus ursinus; assembly: GCF_900497805.2. Taxonomy (NCBI): domain Eukaryota; kingdom Metazoa; phylum Chordata; class Mammalia; order Diprotodontia; family Vombatidae; genus Vombatus; species Vombatus ursinus. The sequence goes on from NW_020951934.1 coordinate 1,216,161, forward strand.
ACTCATAAGAACTGACACAGTGAAGGAGAATCAGGGAAACAAAATATACAATGAATAAAACCACCTAAACAGAAAGAACAGTAAAATGAAACAGAGTGCTATATGATTATAACGACTATGATTAGTCCCTGAAGAGAACTGAAAAAAAAATGTACTTTTCTCTCATTAGAGAATACCACACGTGCAGAATATTACGTACACTATTTGACAAAGTCTAGGAGTTGGTTGAAGTTTTTTTGGGCTGCTTACTTTTCTATTTTTAAAATATTTTAAGTGTTTCTTTGTCTCTTGTGATGGTTCTTTAAGTAGTAGAGAGGGGACAAATATGTTTGAAAATAAATGTGATATAAAACCAAAAGGTTATCAATAAAAATAAAAAATTTCTAAACAAAATATATGACAGGAAAGGGTGGTAGCTTGTTCCCCTGAGTGAGACATAACATCTCTTGACCATAATAATTTCCATACCATAGTAAGAGGAATAAATATAAGCTTCCAGGACGTTAGCCATATCTTCAATGGAGGAATCTGAAACATTTAGGTTCTCAGTGTTTGGAACTCAGATGCTGTTTTGTCAACTAGAAAACACTAGATGGGATATCTGTACCAGGGCTTCCCCCTCCTCCGTGAGTTACTGTCCCACTCTGTTTCCATGGCTTCAAAGACACTACATTTTCTTTGTTCTCTTACTTCTCTAAACCCTACTTCTTTTCTATCTCCTTACCTGACCGCTTACCCTCTTTTTAACCTTTAAGGTAGATGTTCTGCAGAAGTTGCCTTTCCTCCGCTATTCCTCTCTCTCTTAGCAATCCCATTTACTCAGAGGGCTTTAATTTCACTGTTGTTATTCTAAATCTTATCCTTATTCACTGACCAATGAGTAGAAACACTATCAAAGAAACTGAATCATATCACATTCTCATGGTAAAAAACTCCAGAAGAAAAAAGGAAAATGGAGCTTATTGGAAGGATGGCTTACAAATACTCGTTTGAAAGGCCAGTAAATAAGCTGGAGGAGTTATTTTTCATATGTCCAAAGGCCTTAAGACATCATTCCTGGAGATATATTTGGTCATCTTGAATTGTAGTGCTGATGACAAATATTTGCAAAATAGCCACCATGATAATAATTACAGCTTTTATACCAACATCTGTTGCAGGAAATTAAAAAGTATAGAAATTCTATCAAGACCAGGATCCAAATGAAATCAATATGTATTTTGATACTTGGTGATTTCAATGGAATGATGGGAATAGGGGAAGATGGTGAGTAGAAATTAGTAATGAGAAAGAGGCCCAAACCTTGTGGACTACATGGAAGCTTAATGCCTTAACATATCATAAGCATTTTCTTCAAGAAAATACTTGGAAGGTACTAGGCAAAGCAAGAACAAACTAACATCACAAAAATTTACTATATTATACTAGATAGAAAATAAATTATTACTTATGCGGGAGTCATTGTTGAGTCAGTTCTCTGTGTATTATTAACCCACTAACTTGTTACAGCAAAATTCAAAATAAGTACAAAAGTAGAAGAAAATGAATGAGAAGAAGACATGGTATGCTGTTAAAACAACTCCATCTTGATTGATTCAAACAAATGATGAAAAATGAGATATGGGTAAAAGAAAGTAATGACATCAACAATAACAATTTCACACAGTTTAAATGACAAAGTAATTGTCAGAAAAGGAAACCAAGAGAGACTAAAAAGCACCTTATTCAGTAAACACTTGACTTACTTGCCAAATGGATACACCTTGCTAAGTAGCTAATGTTGCTAAGGGCAAGATTAGTTTAGAATATAAGCTTATTTGCAAAATCTTTATGGAGAAGAATGATGAAAGATTTTGAGCAGAGTCATCTCATAAAACAAAAAGACTAGAACTTAAAAATCAGTTTAAAGAAAATTTGGCAAGAGACTCAAATTAAGCAAAGACAATTCAAGGGAATTTATCAAGGGAAATGGAAAGACAAAAAAAAGGAAAAAAAAACTGTATAAAAATTATAAAAAACTATTTTTAGTTTCACAACATTAGTATTAAAAATAGACCTTTTAAAAAATGGGAAAAGCAATTGGCCTTGGCTAAAATAGAGAGGAATTCCATGGAAGTCAACACAATTATGATAGCCCTGAATGATTAATTCATAAAGTAAAGTATGTGAAGAAGACACCAAAGGCATGTAAAAAAAAATTCAAGAAGTAACATTTCTGAGTAAATCTAATCTTTAACATCACATAATTCACCGAAAGATGAAGGAAATTAAAAAGTCCACTGTGCATTTGATTTGGCAGGAATATTTAATATGGGAGAAAAAAAAGACCAAGAGAACCTCAATAACTAGAATAATCTACACATATATCAAGTGCATCCTAAGTGACAGTATTAGTAAGCAACAGGAAGGCTTTAATAAGTAATATTATAGCACAGTAGACCACCTACACCAGATATTCCTATTTGTGGAAGATATCATGCTGGTTGCATCAAAACCTAAAATGGTGAAGAGCCTGTGGAAAAGATTCATTATCACTCAAAAGAGTTTACCTTAACCATCTGCACAGGAAAAACTAGGTAGATGAAAAATGCATATTGTCCAGAAGATGACATGCAGTTAGATGAATAACCAATAGAGCCCATCCATCAGTATACATGTCTAGGACAGACACTGCAAACAGACAAAGAGTTGGGCCCAGAATTAAACAGCAAAAGAAGAGTAGCTTGGTTTGCCTTTGAGAAATTTCAAAACTTCTTTAATGATCTGAAACTTCTCCCAGAAACAAAGGCTTATCTTTTTAATAACATTCTTCTACTAGGGTAATTATACGATTAGATATATAATACTATGGTCTCCAAAGAATTAAAAAAGGGATATTATTTAAAGCATAGTGGAAAGGAATATGGTAGGTATAAGAAGGCTGCAACACACAGACACAAACAGAATGGTGAAGAACTGGAGGAAAGGATGCTGAAAAGAAAATGCATGATTAAAAAATACCATAGGTTAGTCACACAGAAAGATAACTAATGGACAGCCCATATGCTTCTCTGATATCTTTAAGATTAGAGACAGGGAATGGGTCTATGATTTCACTGGTATAAGGAACTCTCTTGTAAGGAAACTATCTCTACCAATGCAGGTTGGACACACAGACCTGGTCATATCATTCTCTCACCCACAATCTTTCATGGTCTTCTGCTTACCAAGGAAAATTCATACGCCTTCTGGCATTTGAGGCCTTCTATAGTCTAGTGTCACACAGGTTTTCATGGTTATCTCACATTATTTCCACCCACTGACACCATACTTAAGACTAAAATGGATTACTCATGACCTCTGAAATAGGCCAAGACTTCCTACCTCTGTGCACTTGCATACATAGTTCCCATTGCCTGGAATGTTCTAATTTCTGCCATTCACCTTTCAAATTTCTACCTATTCTTTAAAGCCCAACTTTAAATATCCCACCTTATGAAAGCCTCCTAATTCATCCTTATGTACAACAACTTTACTCAATCAATCAATAAGTATTAGGTATTTGTTATTTAGTCATTTTTCAGTTGTGTCTGACTCTTTGTGACCCCATTTGGGATTTTCTTTGCAAAGATACAGGAGTGGTTTGTCATTTTCTTCTCCAGATCATTTTACAGATGAGAAAACCGAAGCAAACAGGGTAAAATGACTAGCCCAGGGTCACACAGATAGATAGTGTTTGAGACCAGATTTTAAATCAGGAAGATCAATCTTCCTGGCCCCATGCCTGGACCTCTATCCACTGTGCCACCTAGCTACCCTAGCAATAGGTATACAAAGATAAAAATGAAATATTTCCTCCCCTTAAGAAGCTTATGTTGTTTGTATTGGAGGAAACTATATGGACACATAAGTAAAAATATGTTTAAGTAATTAAATGAGGAAAAGAAAGAAGGCCAGTATGGCTCCTCTCTTACCAAATCCCAGATTGCACATTACACTTTGTTGTCTACATCTCTGATATACTTAGTAATTATCTGTCTGTCTGTCTGTCTGTCTATCTATCTATCTAACTATCTATCTTATCTCCACATAACCTACCCTGTCACTGTAAGCTCAATCAGGACAGGGTCTGTATTTTACCTAAATATGTTATTTTCCTCTAGACCCTAGAAACACTGCTCAGTATATATAAGCAGGCACATAAGAAATGCTCACTGATTTGAATAATCAAAGTCAAATGAATTTCCACAAGCTCTTGGCATGGCTCTTGTAACATAGAATTCTCAATAGATGAGGGTCCCGAATCATGGTCAACTCACTATGATTTAAGAACTTCTAACTAAAAATATATAAAAAATTATAATTATACATGCAGAAGTCCTGTAATAGGTTCAGAGGATAGGCACAAGGAGGTGTAAAGAACACAATAATATGACAAATGAGGAAATTGTTTTCCTTTCCTCTTACTTTCTCCATTCCATGATGATTCTGTTAATTCTACATCCATAATCTCTCTGACATCTATCCCCAACTCCCACCTTTCCATTCAAGTCACCACTACCACCTTAATTCTGGCCTACATGACTTCTTGCCTGAACTGTGGAACTTTATTTCTTCCTCTTCTTCTCTAATCTATCTTTAACATAACTGCCAAATTAAATATTAATGCACAGGTCTAAACACTGACTCCCCCCTTCTTAAAAAACCTTCAGTGACACCCTATTACCTGTGGAATGAAATACAAACTCTTTTGTTTGTTTTCGCTTTTGTTTTTTTTTTGATGAGGCAATTGGAGTTAAGTGACTTGCCCAAGGTCACACAGCTAGTAAGTGTTATATGCCTGAGGCTGGATTTGAACTCAGGTCCTCCTGACTCCAGGGCTGGTGCTCTATCCACTGCACCCCCTAGCTGCCCCAAAATACAAACTCTTCTGCCTGACATTTAAGGCTTTCCATAATTTGGCTCCAATCTACTTTTTTTAGTATTATTTCATATTACTCCCTTTCATGAATTCTATACATTCCAGATATATTTAAATAAATAAATGGAATAATTTTCTCAGCAGATACCTTGAATTGTTGTCTAACTCACTATGACTTAGAGAACACACACACACACACAACCAAACACACACACACACACACACACACACATATGGATAGATAGATTTTATATATATATATGTATACACACATATAAAATATATATTATATATATATAATATGTGCATGTGTGTGTGTGTGTGTGTGCAGAGTCTTAGAAAGGATTCAGAGGACAACCACATTTTATCCTACTTTTGTGCATATGCATAGGAAGCCCTCCCTTTACCTTCTGCCCTATTAAATCCACATATTACACCCATGTCTACTGAAATCCTCTTTCTTAAAGGCCCAGCTCAGGTGACACTTCTCCCTGATCCTTCCCTGCTCCTTCAGGAAAAAGTGACTTCCCCTTCTTCAAATTTACTGATAGCACTAAAAAACAAAACAAAACAAACAAAAACCCCATACCTCTCCTTTACCCTAATTACAGACTTGTTGAGTCATTTCAGTTGTGTCTGTCTTTTCATGACCCCATTTGGGGTTTTCTTGGCAGAGATACTGGAGTGGTTTGCCATTTCCTTCTCCAGCTCATTTTACAGATGAAGAAACTGAGGCAAACAGGGGTAAGTGACTTGCCCATGGTCACAGAGCTAGTAAGTGTCTGAGGCCAGATTTGAGCTCAGAGAGGTGAGTCTTCCTGACTCCAGGCCTGGCCCTCTATCCACTACACCATCTAGTTGCCAATAATTATAGTCTATCTAGTTCTACCCATTACGGTCTCTGTTTCATCGGCCCACCTCACCCCTGATTATAAACTCTTTAAGGATAAGGACACTGTCATTTGTGGGGAGGTAGGGTATGGGATAGGGAGAATCTCCAGAGGTGGTATGATGTCAGGAAGAATATTATTTACATCCTGCCCTTGACAAATGGTTGTGCAACCTTAGACAAGTCACTTAACCTTAGTACCCCACGTAACTATAAAAAACTATAGATGGAAAAACAATCACTGAGGTACACTGGTACAGTGAGTTTCCTCACTGGTAATTATCTCTTATCAATAAATCAGAGGTCCAGCCTCCTCTGCCCCATTGCTAAGAAAAATGACCTTACTACTTATCAGTCCCTTGTACGTAGTAGGCATTTAATAAAAGATTTTAAAAATGTGACATTGAATTGAATTCAATCATGAAAGAAAAAAATGGCCTTAATTATAATGTGAGTTGTTTTATTTATATGCAGGGAAGAAAATCTGATGGTGATGGTTATAATTTCTGATGTAGCCCAGCACACTGATGCTCTTTCAATTAAAAAAGAAAAAAGGTACGTTCCATTTATTTCAAATGGTCTAGGGAACAGACTAGATGACCTTCTAAAAGTTTAGTGTAATCTGAGGAGCTAACATCATTCTGCCTTCAAATTAGTCATTTCAACGTAAGAAAATCTATAGATAAGGAGGGATTCTTTCAATACAAAAGTTCACTTTTGAGAAAATGAATTTCCTATTAAATGATAAATCTACTCATAGTCTAGTAACAGGTACATTTATGGTATTTTTTTTAAGCCTTGACCATGAATGGAAATAGCTGTAGAAACATCTAAAGAAATTCAGAGAGATGAGAACCTGAAAGAAAATCCCATGGAGGGAAGGCCCAAGAATCAGCAAGGAAGTGTCAAGGTTCTTTTTAGCTAACCTCAAATCTTTAAAAGTGCTAATTATAAACATTACTCCTACCACATATAAAAAAAAAACAGAGCCATGTTAATTATAACAAAAGAGGAACCTTAAAACTGATCAGTAAGTGAAATCTCACTCTAAGACCCTTTAAAATAATTAGGTTCTCCTGTTCCTGGCATCGTAAGAGTGAACACTAATTTTAGAAGGACAGCACTGTAATAATATTAGCTACTATTATCAGTAACTAGATTAATCTGAGAGCAGTATACACACACACACACACTCTCTCTCTCTCTCTCTCTCTCTCTCTCTCTCTCTCTGTCTCTCTCTCTCTCTGTCTCTCTTTCTCTCTCTCTCTGTCTCTCTCATAACTCATGAATAATAGGATAAGGAGAGGCCTGTAGTACACTCTGGTGAAAGAAACAAACTGATCATGAGTGGAAAAAGTAAACGAATGTCTTAACAAGCAACCAAGTGCATGTAAAATACCACGGGGGAGTTTTCGTTTTTTCTATGGATGAAATAATAAACATAATAGTATCTTTAGAATGGCACAGATAACATTAACAAATATCCATCTTTTGCCCTATAATTATGCTGAAGTTTTTTGCTGAATGCATCAAACAACTAATAGACACACGCACTGAAATGAGCATCTTCAACCTATCGAGAAGTTTGACAGCTGTGTAAGTACATATGGCGTTCCTTTCAGAGTACTGTACATGGCAACAGAGATGCTAATACATCATTCTTCATTCATTATAATATCTCAAAACCCTAAACCTTGGGAGAAAAGGTTTGAATATATGAGTATCAGTGGAAATTGTCAGATTTCAGAGTATGAAAGATTCAAACACTGATGACAACAATTTTACTCTGTCAAGGAATCCTGGAGTAAATTCAATGGAAAGAATATTAAATGAATGTGTAAGACTATCTGCAGAAAGAACATCTACTGCTATTAACTTTCAAGTATACTTAAGTTCTTGCCTCTGCAAAATACAAGCAAGAAACTGTTACATTTAAAATAATCAGATTCCCCCCCACAAAGGATTCCAGGCATAATGTCTCCCCAAAGTCTGCTCCTGGCATATCCCTCCTCCCAGACAGAGGGCTTATTCACAGTCATAATGGATTGGTCTTGCAGCTTTCTGAACAAAATTATCAGTCACTGGAAGCGAATAGTTAGTGACTATTTGCCAATGGACAGATATATTTCTGAAAACCAAAGGTGCTTATCTTTGGGGGAATAAACCATGGGCACCCTTGACAAGAGATTCGACATATATTGGTAGGTAGGAACACAGAGTTCTAATTCTGATTCTTCCTCATGTATTTTGTAATCTTAACAAGATGGTTGACCCCCTTTTTCCTGTCTGTGAACTGTACCTCCAGGAGCCTAATAAATACTTTGAAAATTCAAAGCATTGTAAATACTTGTAAGTTTAAATATTGACACTTCCTTGTTGACATCCTAAACTCAGAATGTCTGATTGGAGAGCACAATGGACAGTCAGTCTGAAGCCTACATATCTCAGGACTTACTCTGAGAATCAAAAGATGTATTCCCAAACTCCTACCAAAAGATAAGAACTGCAGAAAAACGCTATCGAACATTATACCCTTGTAAAATTTCAAGGCAAGTCTTCTCCTGAAAACCTTTTCTATTCTGTTTATCTATTGACTTGATGGAAATTTAAACCTCAATCAGAGCCCAAAATGAATACCTGAAAGGAAATTAATAGTAAGACATGCATATATGCGGACTTTAAAGGACAGACTTTTTTTTTTTTAAACAAGACTCTCAAATTAGTAGTTATCTGGCTGAAGAGTACATGGGCTTTAGGGGATATAAGGTATGATTTGGTTTTAGGAAGGAAACAAATTTTCTATTTACAATTTTGCATTTACAATAAAGCAACAGGATAGGAGTTATATAAACACATACAAAATACAAGACTGTCCTTCATATTTATCTTCCCTTCTAAATCTCCATATCATTATGCTGAAAAGCTGCATTCTTCTGCCTCAAATAGATTTTGATTCATCATCTCCTCATAGGTATAAATCAGAGCTCCTGCCTCACCATGGTGAGTGTCCTGATGCTTTCACTGTAAAAACCCACTTCCTCTACCTGCCCCCAACTTGGTTAATGCTATGTGAACTGCACCCACATATTGAGTTCTATCTGGGGGCAAGAATCACATGGAGATTACTTTAGATGGAAAAATATTTACTGATCATACTGAAAAAACAATCTGTATAGAAACCCAGTTATAGGTGTGCTGCTGGAAAGCATTTTTAAGTGATTATGAGAAAAGAGCCTTAGTTCCCTGAAGGTGAGCTCAGCACCACCACGTTAAAAGTTCTGTGCTTATCAGGATGCTCTCCTCCCAGGAAGCATTTAACTCTTTACTTTTATAAGGATGGAGTTTGCCATAAAGCCCAGGATCACGGAGAAATGCTTTCGCAGCCTAATTCTGGGTATACTCATTAAATAAGGCAGTAAGTCAAACCAGGTAAAAAGACATCAAACAACAGTATAAGAAAAAGCATATCTTAAAAAGAAAAAAAAATTAAGAGTTTTGTTAAAAAAAAAACAACTGAAACAAGGAACAGATGTGAGCAGTCCATCTTTTTCTGATTCTCACAGGAAAAAAAATGAAAACTGTGAGTTAAAAACAAAAATAGTCCAAGTGGTCAGTGATTCATTGCAGGGCTAAGTTTTCCTGATATTTGCTTCTGAAGTTTGAGGTTTGAAAACCAAAGCAAGAAGGAATCTATAAATTGCTGATTGATATTCACTAATATATTTGGTAAAACAGACTATTTAAAAAATCAGCATGATGTAAGGTTATTCTTATCTAAAAATAGGTCATTACATTACATTAAGTTACATTACATTACAGTAAGATATTCCATTAACCTCTTCCCTGCTGTGGGAAGCCACATAGTTTCATGGGCAATTCACTCTGTCCCCTAGCATTAAACAAAAGTTTAAAAGCCTTGAGGTGAGCATCAGCTACATTTCTTACCAAGTACCGTGATAGTAGTATAAATTTCCTGTGGGGGATCAGTGTAGAGCTGGCAGAAGTATCTTCCTTCATCAGAAATTGAGACATTTGTCAACGACACTCTGAGTTCACTGTTAGAGAAATTCACTAACTGAAATCTGCTGTCCTTCAAAGCTGTGGAACAAAACACATCATTAATGATTGTGAGGAAGACGACAGATAGTATATTTTCCTCCCCAGACTTGGCAAAGTCAGATGCCTTAAAAGACAGCTAAGGAAAAGAAAAATAATTTGTTACATCTTTCTGCATGTTAGCAGGTTCTTCCTACACCTTGTATTTCTACCTTGAATTTCTACTGTAATTACATTCTAGACAAATAACCCTGACCAAAGGGGAAAACACCCACCCACCTTGGCAAAATGCCAATAATTACTGCTGTCAGTTTGGAACATTTATTCATAAATTATTTCAGGCTTCCTATCAGTAGACAGACAGACATAAAATGGGAGATGAAGGGAGGTTTGTCTGCTCCCTGATCCACAATGCTAACTATACCCAGCTTCATAGCATGGAATCGATTACAAGAGGCATGAGGCAGGAAATCTGAATCACAGCAAGCGTAATGTATGTAGGTTTTTTATTTACCTTCAATATTTACTGTTGAAGTCCTTATGGTAATTTTGACAACAGCTAGCTTACTACAGACTGACAAACACTCATCTGAAACAAAAGCAGTTGGCATCTCTTCTTATCACTGTTCTCCCTTCTCTTTAATTACTTATAGTTCTTCAACGCTTTCTACACCATATAAATGTTTGGCATGTCCATTACAGGTGTTGGGGACGAACAAAGGAAGGGGACACATATGTAGGAAGGAACATACCATACACATTTGATTCTGCTAGACAACAATCCTTTCATGTAACAATTTTTCAGTGGATTACTGACAAAGAAAAAATTCTATTCTTATCTTTGTCCAGCCCGAGCCCTAATCTGAACCATTTCATTATGCACAATTTAGGTTCGATGATTAGTCATTGTGGCTCCTGATTTAGAAATATTTCGCCAGGGAAACCTAGAGATAACTTCCCACTCCTAGATGTGGGGGCAATAGGAGATTTGGTTTTGTCTTTAGGGGCACGAATTGCCTTGAAAACTTCAATCTTCAAACCAAACAGATTACCTTTCAGAATGCTATATTTTCCTTGCTTTACTCTATTTGAGTTGTTTGTGTCAGCTAAGTATTTGGCACTCAATTGCAATTCACCTTGAATTACTACAATCAATTCCTATTGCAAAGTAAGACTGTCTTACTTTAAAAGGGGACCATCAAGATTTCTATTAAGCACAAAGATTATGATTGCACGTCTCATCTTCCCTCTGAAGAATCGACTAAACTTTAAGCATCTAACATTAAATTAAAAAGGAGCCCTTCGCAATCTCTTTATCAAAACTACCAGCAGCAAAAGAAGTTGCCATCTAATACTACAGGAACAAAAACTTACGCCTGAAGTCCCGGAAATAAATGGTCTGTCGGTTGGGATTCAGTAGCTGAATCACAGAATCATCACTGTTTTTGACTCGGCAGCTGATGGTGGCAACTTCTCCCTCGACTACTGTCACATCTTCTGTAATCAAATTCTGTCCATCACCTTAAGAGAAGAAAAAGATAAAGGAAAGAAAATTTAATGATCGAATTTTAGGAGAGAAGCACTGCAATTATTATTATATTATTAGTAATTAATATAGTTATTTCCACAGCATTTCTACCTCCCTACCAGGAACATAAAATAGAATGATGAATATCTCGTTTATCCTCAAAGATGTCTTATCTTAGCATTCTCCTGGGTAGACTTTGTAACTGTGAGGTAGATAGGGGCAAGTAATGATACTCTCAACCTTCAGATGGAGAAACAAGTGCTCAAGTCAAAAACCTAAATTGAATTTGAATTTTGGAAAGTACACTGGGTCTTCTGACTCACATTCTAAAAGTCTGTCCTCTAAGCAACTTTTATTTATTGGAAACTTTTCAATAGTTTTACATCAAGATACTAAGCCCTGTCCAGAACCCCCTATATCTATGATGTTGTGTTAGCATTAGATCTCAAAGAACATTCAGCCATCTACTCTGGCCATCTTGCCGAAGGTACTGTTGCTGCCTCACCTAGCACAGTATTTTCAAACAGAACCACCAGGGGAAGACAAAATAACCAACCCCTTTAGCCCCCAGAATTGTTAATCCACCCCTTTTTAAAGCTCCCATCTTGGTCTATCTTGATTGGTGAGAGCAGGCATATACTCAGTTCATCCACTATGTCTGGCTGGCTCTGAACCATCAGACCAGACCACGCTTCATACCTCATCTAATAATAGCTAATCATAGCTGACATTTATATAGCACTCACTATGTGCCAGACACCATATTAAATGCTGTACAATTGTTATCTCATCTGATCCTCACAACAGTCCTGGGAGGTGCTATTATTATCATCATTTTACAGATGAAGAAACTGAGGCAGATAGAGGTTAAGTGGCTAGCCCAGGGTCACACAGCTAGTAAGTATGTGATGCTGGATTTGAACTCAGGTCTTCCTGACACCAGGCCCAGCATTCTATTTCTTGTGCCATCTCGATGCCTTTAGTTAAATACCCTGGCCATACTCCTATCCACTTTGCTGTCTGCTTCTGCTACTGGCCAGATACCAATCCAACATGTAATTTCACCAATATCATACTACCACTGCTCCCAGAAAGGGCACATCAATTGATTACTCAATTAGATGGACCAACTCATCATTCTTATGACTCCCCAACCACTCCCTCCCCTGATTACTCTCTGGTATATCTGTTATAGGAGGGTAGGTGGCTCAGTGGATAGAATGCTGGACCCAGAGTCAGGAGGACCTGAGTTCAAATCCAGTCTCAGACACTTATTAGCTGTGTGACTGTGAGCAAGTCACTTAAGCTCTGTATGCCTTAATCCACTGGAGAAGGCTAACTACTCCAGTATCTTTGCCAAGAAAACCTCATGGACACCATGGTCCATGGGGTCGTGAAGACTGGGACACAAATGAACAGCAACAGCAACCCCTGACTTCTGAATCTGTATCCTTAGAGCACGGTGTCTGGCATATCACAAGCACCTAATAAATGTTTTTTTTCTTTTCTTTTCTTTCCTTCATTCTTTTTCAAGTGTGGGATAAAAGAAGGGAGCATTAGGAATGGTGACTCTTCTAGGGCATGGGGGTGTGGTTTTGACTCTCCTATGTGGTAATATTAAGGATGAAGCCTAGGAGCCTCCAGTGGCTCATAGACCATGGGCCACTGACCCCTATATTAGACAAGACAATATTCGTTCAGCACCTGCTATGTGATGGGCACTAGAAATAAAGTACTTTTCCCACAACAAGTCTATAAAGTGGGCAGTGTAAGTACTATGAACTCTTTTACAGAAAGTGAAACTGAAGTCCTAAGGAGTAAAATAAGTCACTGCTAATAAGTGGCTGGCATGGACTAGCCAATTCTTCAGAGTGGATTCCCAAATTTCCATTTCCCATACTGCATAACAGTCAAGTACAATTCATTAAACAAGCAGTAAGCACCCAGTATGCATTATGAAAGTATAAAAGGTAACATAGAATGTGTTTCCCGCCTCGAAAGTACTGACCATCTAGCTGGAGAATCAAACCCAAGAAACAATTAGAGAACAATGCAAGACAGAAAGTGATCATGTGGCAAGAAGTAAATAAAAAAAAAAAAGCCAAGAAGTACAAGAGGACAGTCCAAAGAATGGAAAATCAGTGTGGGTGTAAGTAGTCAGGGTGAGGCTCTTCAGATTTTTACTTCAAGAATGATCATACAATTAGAAGTTGTGATTATTTTCAGTCCTCAAAGAACATTTGTGAAATACTGATGAGATTTAGGGTAGAAAATTAGGTAACAGGATCCAAATACAAATTATGGCTTCCTGGCCTTGTGAAGTTTACCTTTCAGTTGGAGAAATAGGACAGATTTATAAAAGATGAATGCCAAAAAGCTTCAACCTATGCATATGTTAAAAAAGTTCTGTGCCAAGTTTTGGGTTTCTCAGAAATAAAGGGCAAAAATGGGTAATTTTATAGAAAAATAAGAGAGGACAAAACTCACACTCAAATTCTCTAGCAATATAATTATAACATATGGGCAGGACTTGTATCTGTCATCAACTCTCTGCAGTGGCACCCCGTTCACATGAGATGGGGTCAAGGGTTGTAGAGAGGGGATTCAGACTGAAATGGCATTCTGCCAAATCCACCCAGAAATAGTATACCTCCTACCAGAGGATTAGAAGAGAAGAAACTCAAGAGGCAGGAAAAAAATTACTGGAGTCACAGAGAAACAGAAATTCCTGGTGATTGAGAAACAAGCCAAAATGATACCCAACCTTGAGAAGTATGAACCTGGGGAGTGAGTAACCAGGCTCAGAGGGTTTGTAGGGAGCAAAATGGCAAATTTGCTCCAGTTTGATATTGCAAGTGAAAGCTCAGTGTGCTGACGGTGTTACAGAATAACAACAAAGAGAAAAAGTGATCAGAAAAACAGAGTGATGCTTATTTTTTCCTTAGTGAATTACTGTGACAAACCCTGAATTTAGAAATGAGCTGGAGGGAGAATCTTATTCCCAGATTTGAGAAAAGAAAAAGGGGAAGGGAATTCCTGCCAATCAAGCGCTTTTCAAGGTGCTAAAATCCCTGTAGTTTTACTAGCCCTAGCAAAATTATGCACAAAAAGGACAATAAGCTTATTTCTTCAGGGTAACCCAATCTATTGAGAAAATTAAGGAAAAATTAAACTGCTTGATTCAAATGCTGTAACTGTCATTGAGTCATGGAACTTGTCTTGGGAAAGACTAGAATACAAAATGTAGGCTCTTTCGTTGTTAGAGGCATTTCTTGTTGCTAAAGGAAGTTTATTGGCAATACAAATAAGAACCTTCAGTTTATAAAAGGTACATGCAGAAAAGCCACAGTGTGATAGGCATTAATCTCTTCAACATAAACCAAGGACATCCAGGTCCTGGCTACAATCTCTCAGATACAGCAGAACTTAATAAAAACCAGTTCCAATTCAATTATGTCCTAATGGAATACTTCAGCCTAACAATAGCTATACACCTCAATTTGGGATAGAGCTTTACCCAGAATCCTAAGGTTGGTTTGTTCTGATCTTAAGGTACTATATTCATGTTATTATATATAATTATGCCATATCTCCTCCCCTTCTCCAAGAAAAAAAAAGCGCTGAGCTGATTTTGTATCTTTGGTGATGAAACAGCAAAGTTTCTTTTAAAAGTGACAACATATAATGAAGACATCTCAAGGAACAAAAGGCCAGGTCAATTTAATGTGCTTTTTATTAACTAAATGGTGCAGGTGGGCTTTTTTGAACTTGCTTAAGAAAATGTGCTGCACAAGTCCAAAGCAGTTCCATCATCATTATAGTACTATTATGTCCAATGCCTCAAAAGAAAAAAGAAAAAAAAAAGCCAATTCCCCATACCTTTAACATGATTAACGATGCTAATGCCAAAAAAAAAAGTTTAAGTAATAATGAAATCTTTTCCTAAAAGATGTCAAAGTGTTGTGGCTGGTGGTGACACCCTGACGATGACACCCTGTACCAGAGCCAATAAATTATACCAGGCACCTGGACAGCAGCTGTATTCAACAAGGCTCTGCCCTTTGAGAAACCATAAGGTGGCTGCACTGGAACAATAATGAACCTATTTATTTGAGGCAAAGGAAGTGAATGACAGTGATGAAAATATGATATGTATGTCAGTACTCTGAACTGCCTGCAGCCTTTATGTAAAAATAATTTCTGCTCACATCCTCGAGTATTTTTTCCGAACAGAAGGGTGCACTGTGACTTGATAAATTTCCCCTTGAAATAGATATCATGACAATTAGGTTGTTACAAAACACAATTTGATGTGCGGCAGAAGGAGACAAACAGCTAACTCATATGTCTCTCCTAAACAAACCATTTTTAAAATCTTTTTTCAGTTTTCTGAAACTCAATTAAGATATATACAGTAGAAGCAGAAATAGCACATGCTTCCCTTCAAAAGAAATCAAACAGGTACAAGCAACTGTAAGCATTAAGTAAGGTTGTTAACAGCAAGCTCATTTATTTAAAAGCTGAAACAATGTCTGACACACTTGGAAATTCTGTGCTACTAATTGGTATGGGTGGGGTTTCCGGAAATGGAGAAAAACTGAATTTCAATTTAAAGAAGCAACTAGATCCTCTGTAAAAAATTCTATTTATATGTCTTCATAAGTAAACATCTACAAGGCATTCCATAAGATTATTGCTACTACAGGCCTCATGTAAAAGTTCTCTAGCAAACCAAGAGTTGTTAGCCCATTACATGAAAGAGAAAGCACATTATCTAAAAAGATAACCCTTATTTTCGTGCTTAATGACCATCACAGTCTAGTTAGTGGGAGTATTCAGCATATAAATCTGGGATGAATTCTACTTTCATTTAGCTTTAGCTCATTTCTTTCTTTCCTCAAATCTCACATGGCTATAAAAACTACATGCAAAAAATTGGCACTGCATAAAAATCAATCAATAATTCCATTTTCTAAGAGAAAGGACCTGGCTACATAGGTAAGAGCTCCAAGTCTCCTAGCTTAGAAACAAAATGGGAATTCATTCTTCCCAAGTTACCTACAAATTGTTACTTTTACTGGTGAACTAAAGAACATTTTTCTACTAGGAAATTCTCTACTCTGCTGGGAATACTTACTTGTATTTAAAGGAAGCTATCTTAACCTTGAGTTAATGTCTGATTTTTAAAAAAAATCTTAATTTATCCAGTATACAATTACGTAATTCAAAATGAAGAAGAAACTATACTGAATGTAAAACATCCTGTTTACTAGTTTCCCTCTTCTCTTACCAGCACACTTTGCCCCTGGAGAGTGGCTTTATTACCATGGCATGGCAGGCTTTTGCAGCACTGAGAACTCTTACCCCAACAATCTGGCTGTTAATAAATAAAGGACTACATTTATTCTGGAAGAGTCTCTCCATTCAAATCTATAGTCAAAGGGTAAGCCATGGGTAAAAGCAAATTCTGCTTATTCAATGGCTATGTTGTAATATCTTCCAGACACCTGAGGTACCTTGGAGTCTCTTAACTAACAGTTAAGAGAACAGTTTGCCCAACTTGTGACATGAGCCACAAGTGCATCTGAAAGACAAAAAATCCTCGAAAGAGCAACTTAAAAAGCAAAATCATGTTAGGGAATCCCTATTTCTCCCTGGCTATAAGACTGGATCCACTATTAGCTCAATGCAATAAAATGTCTAACCTGGCAGATGTGTAATCAAAAAAGCAGATTTTATGTTTAAAAAAAAATCATTTCAACAAAGCACAATAAAGTGGAATCAGTTTGGGGAGCTAGACTAAGTGAAGACAGATCAAATGAAAAGTTCAGAGATTGTTAGAATAATTAACGAATCCACAAGAAATTACCACCAGGCTACAAAAATATCTTGCATATATCTTTAAAGTGCTATATTATATCTTCACTGGGCCTGGGTCAGAAGGTTTCACATAAAACATTCTTTTTTAGGGCAATATATGGACATTCCTAACTTGAAATAGGAAATATATCTTCCACCCAAAAGATTTTTTGATGGGTCACTCTGATCCATCATCTCCTAAGAATATCATGAATGTGCCTGGTAATGTATTTATTTATTCATTTTTAAAATGACTATACTATCCCCCTAACAGATTTTTAGAATTTTAAATCATCAATATCACCTCCATTTTTCCTAGCATTTCAGACAAGACTAAGCATATTTCAGGGGGA
Source organism: Vombatus ursinus (assembly GCF_900497805.2). NCBI lineage: Eukaryota > Metazoa > Chordata > Mammalia > Diprotodontia > Vombatidae > Vombatus > Vombatus ursinus. The sequence goes on from NW_020951934.1 coordinate 1,233,746, forward strand.
GAAAATTCATAGAAAGAAGGCTATGGGAATTTAGGGGAGAAAAACTTTCTGGGAAAGATTCAAACTGGAAATATGTTCCCCAAGTCTATGTAAACATAATATTCACTACAAATCATTAACAAAGCCATTAAGATTTGATTTGTATCTAAGCAATTATTGTCAGCATATTTTGTACATTTGCTTTAAAGGACTGAATCCTATCTTTCAATTCATTATATTGCTTCCTGCATTTACAGTTTTATATCCAATCAGAAACCTATTTAAATTAATAAGAATTACTGTAAAAGTAATTTGGAAATAAATTATTTGAAGTTCAAGCCACGAAAGCCTTTGATGAAAGAATTTTGTCCCATTAAAACACTACAGTAATTTCTTCACTAGTCCAATGTGCCGATGAAAGAGGCAACAGGAGACAATCCCTAGAGAGACTTCCAGTCACTTTGGGTTAGGGTTAATGGCAAGACCATCTATGCATAAACACAACTCTTCGTTTTCGAAAAGAATCAGTGTCTCAACCTTCATGAATACTTAAATATTTACTCAAAATCAAAGGTATTCAATCCGTCTGCTGTTTACAAAGCTTCTCTTAACCTTTTTGATCCCTATTCATATTCCAATACAACTAAAAGCAGCAACAGTATCTTGATCTGCAGTCTAGTATCTTGATTTGCAATGCATAATCTGGTCCTACATCATAGAAATAATCATTATTAATTAAAAGGCACCATACAGATTATAAACACAGAAATAGCACACTATCAAATCAAGAAATGTATGAGACCTTACTCGGTACTAGAATGTGAAATCCTTTATTCCTGCTATTGTGACCTTCATTAAATTACTATTTTTTTAATACTTTTTTTTCAGGCAATTGGGGTTAAGTGATTTGCCCAGGCTCACACTGCTAGTAAGTGTCAAGTGTTTGATCTGAGGTCACATTTGAACTCAGGTCCTCCTGACTTCAGGGCCAGTGCTCTATCCACTGCACCACCTAGCTGCCCCCTTCAAATTATTTTTAACAAAATATTATATATATTTATATACACATATATCAAAACAATATATTTAAATCTATATAAATATACATATATATACACACATATGTATAGATGGAAAGAGAGAAATATCTATCAATCACACAGAGGTAAGTTTCATTTTGTTTCATTTGTCGTGTTATCCCTGATTATTGTGGAAACAGTCAGAATGTTACAATTTTCTCTGAGCATAACAGAAACATGTGAAAGAGAAGCATCTTGGTTTTAATCTAATCTTTTTTAATAATCACTAAAGGTGAGGCAAAAATCTCAATAGCAATTCTGCCTCAGCACTAGATTTTTCTTCAATTAAAATTGTTGATTTTCCATGAATACAAAACAAAAAATATCATCTGATATAATATTAAGCTATTCATGAATATTCTGTATACACATTTCTTGTTTAGTTGACTAATGGCAAATTAACGCTCTCTATTTTAGCTTAAACACATACTATAGGTATGTTTGATTAGCATTGAATTCCAAAAGCTGATTGCTATGCATACTTTGATTATGTAATTACATAATAGAGTATAATGGCTCCTTTGGAGTCATTATGATCTATATGGCAAATATGTTTCAGTTTTGCTATAGTTTAAATACACGTTGAAATGACAGCTCATAACAAGGAGCCACTTTTCAGTCTTATCAGCTAAATGGGCATTTTCCCATTTATCCTAACATCTCCTTGACACCAATTAAGGCCTATTGTGTCAAGCCATGTGTACTTTAGAGAAATTCCATTTGTTTTCTTGGCATTTAAAAAAAAAAGAAGAACATTTATTTTAGAAGTTGTAGAAGCAAAGGTCCTGGCCAAAAAAAAAAAAAAAAAAAAAAAGCTAAAATTCCATTCTTCATCCACCCTTCGAAAGGTCTGCAGGAATCACATCTAGTTCATTAATTACTGTTTAGACAATCACAAGGGGGTTAAAGATGCTGTTTCACCTTTTAACCCTAAAATTCACATGAAGACACAACAGCCACAAATATTGATGTTCGTGATGGTGGTTTGCCATAGTACATTTAGTTTTTGCTTTAATTATACATGCTTTAACATATACATAACTATACATAAACAGCATGTTACATAAAGCCTTATTAGTTTTTCTAAGATTCCATTATTCTGAAGTTCCAATGGGGCTTGAAGGAGGTCTCAGAACAAGGTTTCTCCTTCACAGCCCTAAGACTGGTTAGGGTGACTTCTAGTTCTAAATATATGACCCTGTGGTACACTGTATTATAAATGGAAAAACATAAGCTTCCTGTGGGTAGTGACAGCATCAGATTTATCTTTGGGTAACCTGTACTACCTGGTATGATGCATTATGCATATCACATGTTTAATCAGTATCTGTCAAAACGAAAGTAAATTTTATTTTAAATGCTCCATTAAAGTCCTAAAATGATGTATCACTATGGCATAGAAGTGACCCCAGGTAATTGAACACTCTGCTAGTGGAGCCAAACACTTGACATGCTCTACTACCAAGCTGGAAAGGGTTCAGGTGTGGGACTAATGATGTATCTGCCCTGGCCTAGCTATGTCTGAAGAGGGGTCTTCAACAGGCTTTGGCCACCCAGTTTAAGGTTCCTGCTTCACCCACCATTAAAAAAAGAAATCCTCAGAAACCCATGAAGACCACTTATTTACTAAGGTACAAAAGGTTTACAACCTACTTCAGAAAGAAATCCTGGACCTTCTGAAATTGTGATGCAAGAACAATTTTTTTGGGTGACTGGGGGAGTTGTTTTTAACTTTTTGGAGAAAAGCAATTATTTTAAAGGTTCCCTGGTTTCCTTGTATTTTTATTATAAACTCAGAATCATAGAATTCTATAGAAGGAAAGGAGCCTTAGAGATTCTTTATTTCTCTATTATCCAGGTTTCAAGAAGAAACATTTCTGCTTTTCTCCCTCAACAAGAGAGTTTCTTTTGCCATACTAAACACCAAAGGTGAGTGACCTGGCTCTCAACTTTAAAGAGAAATAAGCACTAGACTGTATCCACTTTTGTGTCTATGAGGCTTGAACATTAAAACTCCTGAATAGAGAAAGGTCAAGCACAGTCCAAGTGGCATTTACATACAGGATTGGCATTGCTTTTCTGAAAAGAAACATCGATTAGATATCCGAAAACTCTTTTCAAGGGAGACAATGACAAAAGGAGGTAGTTTAAGCATCCCTGCCTGTGCTTCTTCAATTTCAACTACCACATTAGCCAGAGTCCGTAAAGGACTCTGAACTCAACAGGACAGCTTAATCAGTGCACACAGCAAAGCGTGGCAACCAAAGTGATTATTACAATTAATGTCTGAACGGCCTAATCTCGTAAAATTAAGAGGGGGCAATTCCCACTATAGAATGTTTATGATAATCCACTGTTTATTCCTTCCTTGGAAAAAAGTGATACCTATCATTAATCCTGGAGCCATGATTTAGTTTTTTCACATCAAAATTTACTTATCAAAGAAGCTAATGGTAATAGAAGCAACAAGAATTAAAAGATCAACACTGGTAAAATAACAAGCATCACAGAATCTTTTTGCTCATTTCACTTAAAAAGTACGCCACAAAAACAGGCCTTTTCATCTTCTCACTACTCTTCATACTTGGACAGCTTTTATGCTCTTTTCATTTATCAAAGAGATAGCATCTTCTTCAAGAAAAGTGAGATGTCCTAACCCTGCGGTAAAACTCCCTCCAGTGGACAGGCTTTACAAATATCAAAAAGAAGAAAAAAATAAAGGAAAGACAGAAAGATCCATTCATTCATTTTTATTTATTATGAATAAGCATAATAATTCATTTAGGTGGTGTTTTAACGCTAAATGATGTTCCTCACAACGATCCTGTACCACACGTAGCAGCAATATTTTTACTAGGTTGGGGCTGAGAAAACAGAGACTTTTCCTGGACCTTGTGGCTAATAAGTATCAGAGTTGGGGTCTCACTCTAGGTCTTTGTGACACATTTCTTTCCTGGTTGTCTTCTTGCCAGTCTTACGACTCTTTCTCAGGTCTCCTTTGCTGAATCTTCATCTGGGTTTATGTGCATTAACACTTACAAAGCCTCCCATAGGATTCCCAACCCTACCCTTCACCACAACTTGCCAGTCTTCTTACTTCCCTACCACACACTCTGTGATCCAGAGACACTGGCTTCTTTGCTGTTCTTAGCAAAGAATACCCCATCTCTCAATTCTGAGTGTTTTCTCAGTGTCCCTCCATGGCCAAAACACTCCATCCTAATCTTCATCTTTGGCTTCCTTCAAATCTCAGGTAAATCCTACATTCTACAAGAATTTTTTCCTCAGTCCTTCTATGGTGATATTCTTTAAAATAGTACTATAACAATATTTTTTTGATAGCAAGGTGGTGGTACAATGGATAAAGTGCTAGACCCAGAGTCAAGAAAAATTGAATTATAAAACTCGAAAGTTTATGTAAGTAATTGCTGATAAATCAAAATAAATTAATAAAAGAAAAAAAAAGAAAACTTGAATTAAAATCCAGCCTCAGAAACTTACTGGCTGTGTGACCCAAGACAAGTAACTTAACTGCAGTCTGCCTCAGTTTCCTCCTATGTAAAGTGGGGATAAAAATAGTACCTACCTCCTAAGATTGTGAGATATCTAAAAGGTCACTGTAAACTTTAAAAAATCATATAAATGTTAGCTATTGTTATAAACAGTAAGCTATCATCCAAGCTGGACTTTGGAGAAGAATGTACAATTGTAAAACAGATGCTCCTTACTAAGTTAATTGAGTTGGCATTGCAAGACTTCTTTTCAAGGGATTTGATTCTGTGGTGTCCACGGAGAACAAAAGGAGAATGAAAAGATGGTTTTAAATTGGGCTGTTTCAGCAACAGCATAAAACTTGGTGGTTTTCCAGTCTTACAACATTTACCAAGTCTCTTGCAGACAGAATAAATGTACCACAGCTAGAAAGGCCAACTGTTGGTCTCCTGCACCAACCACTTTGCACATGAAATGAAAATATGACACAGTACACCGTTGGGGATATATCAAGCAACTGCTGGTAAGCATGAAAACGGGTTCTGAAAAATACGATCTTCCCTGTGTATGGACTTCTAGAGGAGAAGTTCAGTATTTGATATTCAAAATCGAATTCTAAAGGGAATGATGCGCTTCAATAAGAGCTGGTAGCTGGTGAGGCTCTGGGTTGGAGACACAACCAAAATAACTCTGCCTGGAGAGGCCTATGGTGAAGGAAAACATGGAGCCCCCATGTGTGAGGGCAATAGTTCATGCCTCTAAATTCACAGCTATCCACAATATAAAGGTTGAAGTCTTGAGAAAAAAAAAAAGCTTAGAGAGTTCTTAATCCTCTCATTGCTTCAGATGCATTCTGGAATATGGTGTCCCTTCACTCTGGGCTACAGAGTCCAATGGGGTTGTTTGGAGAATAAGCCTATTTCAGAATGAAAATGAGCAGTCATGGTTCCAAAAAAAATATGTTCCACCAGAGTCATACTTTCCTGTCTAATGGGTTCCAACCCAAAACCCACAGAGGATCAACACAGAATACTCTAACTTAGGTTCACAAGGTTTGAACCTAGGAAAAAACTCAGATATCATCTTGTCCAGTCCCTTTTGATTTACAGATGAAGAGATGAAATTAGGTGACTTGTTGAAGGTCATGTTGGGAGTAAATAGCAGAAATGAGGTTCAAACTCATGCCTTTGGATCCTAAATCAGTGGAAAACAGCACAGCACACAGTATACAGTACTTGGACATGAAGACGATTGGGGCTCACATCCTACCTTTTAACGATATGATTAGGCCCAGGTCATTTAAGCTCCCACACAACCTCAGTTTGCTTCTCTGTAAAATGGGGAGAATAATACTTATGCCCCCTACCTTACTGGGTGGTTTTAAGGAAAAGATTTTGCAAAGTTTAAATTGTTATTCCAACGTGAGCTGCTACTGTTATCATCAGCTCCCTCTCAGCTTGGTGCACTCTTCATTCACTGGAGCTCCACAGAGTTCTTACAATCTCATCTCCCTCTATGATTCTCAGCCTGGAGCCTCAATGAGCAGGCCACGTGCATCTCTCTTGTTCTTTTGTACCCAGATTTTAAGCAACCAATTTAATAATGTCTGGCCTTTGGAGAGAGGTATCATTATTAAACCTGGGTCACTTTATGCTTCGACTCACTAACTGCTGTTTTTTTCTCTACATTTGCCTCCAGGGTGTTAAAAGATTAACAATTTGTGTAAGATACTTAAAATCTCAAGGGTAAAACATGCAACAATAATTACTCTATATACACACAGGAACAAAAGGAATGAATGCAAGTCTCTGACTCCAGAGGCAACAGAAGCACATTATTTCATTTCCAAAGTTAAAAAAAAAAATTAAGATAAAATCCAACTCTCCCACCGCTTCTGGAGGCCTACTCTACCCTTCTGTATATTAATAAGGAAGTACCTGAAAGACCATTAGACTTTCTGGTACAAAAGAGTTGAGAATAATGAAAGAACCTAGTGTGTCTCATTTACACGTCTCGGTAAAAAAGCTAAAGTAATTCTCTCAGCACATAAGCATTTTAAACCAAACATTCAGTCTATCGGCATTCAGCACCTTCTAATATGTGACACTGATAAAATTAGTTCTATAACCAGAGTCTAAATACAGGGCCTTTGGTATTTAGAGAGAAGTCATCTGTGTTCTACTGAATGATTCTACCTCTAAAGGCAGCTCAACTCCAACTTCAGACATTTACAGTACCTGCTTCAAGGGCATTCATTAGTATTGACAGTCTGTATGACTGAAATTTGGCTGCAATACCAGTCTCTCTCTGCCATCTCCCCGTTCATTTCTCCTGCCAACAAGAGCCACTGAAAGCCTTCCAAATTTAAAGCATAGAGTCGACAGGACAAGCAAGTAAGGATATCAGTTGGAACACATCAGATATGGACTCAGAGTGAATGTCAGCATCAACTGACATTACTGCGGGAACGGAAAAAGGGGGACAGGAGGGGAGCGATGTTTCATATTCTTATTCGAGAGAGCATTCAGAGTGTGTGTAATATATTTTGTTCAAGAAACAGCTGTAAACCCATGATAATCATCATGCTGAATAATGCTGCAACATTCAAGTTACTCACATTTCCTACCAGGAAGCCAAGTAGTTTGAGACTATTCTATGAAACGGCAATTTCGTAGCTAGAAAATTGGGTTTCAGTGACTAAGGCCTTTATTGATGAGTTATTCACCCTATCAACTGCCAGTCATGTGGCAAGTGGTATTTTTTAACCTCTGAGCTCTTAAGTATGTCGTCCCAGCTGAGCCTGAGAAGAAAAGTATCAGAGCTAGAAAGCTCTTTAAGCCACAGAATCTGATGGAGGGCCAGAAGACGGAGAGAAGGAGATGGTCAAAGGAAATTGCAAACTCTACTCTAACAGACCTCCTATTCCTCAGAGCCAGGTCTTTTCTTCTCTCACGACAAAGACTTTCAACTTTGGCTGATGTGCACAAGTATAGTCCCACCTGGTACCGGCATTAAAACGCATCCTAGTAGAATTTCTCAAGGGCTCACTCCAGACTAATCATCCTCAGCAGAGGCGTAAAATAAAAAAAGGCTATCAACTCAGTACTTTCATTGCTCATAAATATAATACATAAATACAGCTATGAATTGAGGGTGGTTTGACTGGAGCAGAAGAGCTAACAAAACTATATAATAAATATTCATTATCTACATTGGCCCTGTCTACATTATATCTTGCTAAGACTTGCTACCCTTTGACATTTTTCAATTTCTGAGGTTTTCAATTTCAATTCCTTTTCACTGCAATAACAAAAGTAGGAAAAAGAGAGGAGTAAATTAAAACCTTTTCTTCACACATTTATTTCAAATTATAAACTAAAGTAACCACCATAACCATAAGAGTCACTGAGTGGTTATAAAAGGGGAATCAGGCATGGGTGTGAATCAGGTTTCAAGCTTCCAATATCTCTTTAAAAATGACTGAACATCCCATCTTTCTCCCATTTTCCCCCTTTAAAAACAGTGCTTATGATAGCCTTGGAGGGGAATCAACATGGAGGACAAGGAGGGTCAAGGCAGCACTCAGTTTGGAATAACATCCCCGCACCACCCCCCCACCCCAATCAATGTTCCCCATCAGAACCTCTGAGCAGTTCTCTACCCAGGATTATCAGGGAATGTTGTACTGCACAATAAGGATTCTAGATAATTGAAGTTTACCTCTTTAAGCATCAGAATATTGTTATTCACTTTGATGGCAACTTTTCTAAGGATTCTTGTGTGTTTACCTGTCTTTTTAAGTAGACCAAGTAGGGTGTTCATTATGAAATCAGTTACTATGCTATCCTACCTCCAGAAGTATGGGGAGTGGAAGAGGGGAAAGCTTAGCTGTGGTGTTTTTTTTTTAAGTTATTTGTCTTCTTTTTTTTTTAAAGTACAGATAGATCTTTTGATTCAAGACATTTCCTAAATAACATCCATTTAGAAAGCATACTTTCTCCCAGGAAATTACTGATTATTAACAGTAAAGAAGGGATGTATTTTAATTTTGGTAGTATGGTATTTACCATTTACCCACCCCACCCCTTTTTTAAGGACACTGGGGTGGTAAAGTAGTTAAATGGCTGGACTAGGAGACAGAAGACTTGAGTTTAAGTTCTCCTATAGCTGTGTGACCCTGGTCAAGGCACTTCATCTTTCTTAGCCTCGGTTTCCTCATCTGTAGCACCTATCTGACAGGGTTGCAGAGGATTGAATAATATTACATATGTAAAGCACTTTGCCAACTTTAAAACACTATAGAGAAGATGAGAAGAAAGGGGAAGAGGAGAAGAAGGAGGAGGAGGAGGAGGTGGAGGAGATGGAGGAGGGGGAAGAGAAGTCTGCTCCTTCTGCTGTCTAAGAGGGACTATTCCTATTTTCTTCCTTTTGGGTAATGCTTACAGTTTTGAAATTGCTTTTCTATTAATTCCATTTGATTCAAAGTGCATTTATTAAGTATCTACACTGTACAACATACTGGGAATACAAAGACAAAAACAAAAGATGCCCCGGCGTCAAGAAGGTTTTATTTGACTGGAGAAGTACAAACTGTGTACACATAACCTTCTTCTGACTTTATCATTCAAGAGAAGCTTGCTCTCTCCAGTTACCAGTGATTTCTTACTTGCCAAATCTCAATGCTGTTCCTCCTTGACCTCTTTGCAGCCTCTGACACTGTTGATCACTCTCTACAATCCAATCCAATAAACATTTATTAAGTGCCTACTACGTTCCAGGTACTATGCTAAGCTCTGGGGATATAGTTAATAAAAATAAGATAGTCCCTGCCCTCAGTAGATTACAATCTAAAATCTGATTGACTGATGACCTATGAAACCCAAACAGTGGATAAATTTACCAATAGACTGAAGATGCATTTGTCAAATGAGGGAGTATGGGAAAACAGAAAGAAGTCAAGAATCCAAGTGCTGTGCTGGACACTGGAGATGCAAAGATAAACAGTCCCTATTGTAAGAACTTATCCTAAGGGAGGATGGGAATGTAACATGTACATTGATGGTGAGCTAAAAGGATAAAATTGAACTCAAACTAATAACTCTAGGAATACTTGAGAAAGCAGAGAATCCTCTAACAAGAACTGACAGTCCTAGGGGTGAAGGGAAGGAGGGTTATGGGGAGAAGCTGAGCCTCTAAAGAAGGTAGGGCAGAGATGAGGAAGGAGTACAATCAAAGTCTGGGCATGTATAGAAGCAGGAGATAGCATAGGAATAACTAATAATCAAAACCCAAACATGTGACAGCCTTTTCACTGGCTGTTCCCATGCCTTGAAAGCTCTCTCTCCTCACATTACTGGCTGGCTTCAAGACACAGCTTAAATCCCACATTCTGCAAGAGGAACTCATTCCAAGTTCCCCACTCTTCTTACCTTCCCCCTGAGATTACTTTCTGTCTACTCTGTACATGTACTTGGTTCTTTGCATGTTGTCTTCTACATTCAAATGTGAGCTCCTCGAAAGCAGGGACTTCTTTGTATCCTCAGCACATAGAAGAGTGCCTGGCACATGGTAAAACTCTTAATAATTACTTGCTTACTTACTGACTTACTTATTAACAAGGTGGAGCCAGGCTTTGGAAAGATCTTAAATACTAGGTAAGGAATTTTTATTTTATCCTAGAGGCAATAGGGAGCCACCGAAGGTTTTTGAGCAACAGAATGATATGATCAGATCTATACCTTAGAAACATTATTTTGGGAGGCAGTATGGATTAGAGAGATAGACTGGAATCAGGGAAATTAATTACATTAATTAACTGTAATTATTGATATATAATTATAATTAATGGAATTATGGGTAAGGAGAGGGAGACAAAATCAAGAGATACTGCAGAGGCAGATCAGACAGAATTAGGCAAATTATGAGAGAGAGAGAGAGAGACAGACAGACAGAGACAGACAGATGGACAGAGAGACAGAGACACAGAGAGAGAGACAGACAGAGACAAAACAGTCTAGTACACAACCTTGGAAAACATCCATGCTTGGAGGTTGAGAAATGGATTATGAATCAACAAAGGCATGGAAAAAGAATGGTTAGACAGGGAAAGAGGGAGGAAATAACACTGCTACATTACCAGGAAGTAGAAACCCAAAGAATGTCGTACAATGTATAGAAATTTTCTAATGGCTTCTTTAAAATATTCATTTTTTTCCTGATATTTTAGTAATTTCATATTCCATTTCACCTTGTCATTCTATACAAATATATTTTGAAAGCCTAAATCTTCTTATTGATCTTTGTCCATCCATAAAGCCCATCTGCTACTTCCCTAAGGTGAAGTCAATCCTCTGACTAGGCAACTCATACTCAGGACAAGAATGTAATACAACATATATGAAGATGACACACCATGAAAATGCTTCCTCAAGCACCTATGTGTTTGATGAAGAATTAAGGGAACATCATTTACTAGTAAAGTCAACAGCTCTTTGAATAAACATTATTTTTTTCAATTTTCCCCCAGAATCAAATTTTATCTCCCCAAATTAAGCCTTAAATATTTCCTACGAAGAACATCCAATTTTTTTTTTTAAAGTTGACACACAGGTATAACTCCACGTCCAAATGGGAGCTCACCAACTACCACTGACCTTACACGAAGCACTCTTCCCTTTCATTTTCAGTTCAATAGTAGACACTCCTTGTCCTTTAGACCCCTTCCTTCTGAACAGGAGCTTTAATAAATTCAGGACGTGTAAGGCGAGACTGGCAAAGAGCTAATTTTAAAGGAAAGTTAGGAGGCAAAGGGCATACACTTCCTTGTCACTTTTGTTGTTCACTAGTGAGATGGATTCTGTACCATTCCCTTGTACAAGAACATAATTAAGAAGCTACTTTTTTTTCTTCCAGTATATTAATTCTAATAGCCCCCTTATATCATGAACCTAAATAGGAGCCTTAATGCCCTTGACTGAGGAAGTGCATAGATTGCAATGTAGTGGAACTTCTAAGACCACTTGCTTCAATTCACCTGCTGGGTCTCAGTGGGTAGCAGAATGAAGAATCTTTCACTACTTCCTGCTGCTGACTGAGGGCAATCTGTAATGGGAAGCCTAGCTTCACGAGTATTTATTTGTTTGTATTAAAAATTAAAATTAAAACTCACACAAATAAAAATAGTCCATTAGGCCATGTAGGGAACTAAAGCGGGCTTTTTGACCAACATTTCTACCAACCCACTGAAATTCTTCTCAAAACTGTGTCAAAGTATTTTTTGGCCATTTCTTAACTTACCTACACTTAACCAGTCAGTTCAGAAAAGGCCTAGTTCCTCTTCTCTTTGGCCAAGTCCTGAGGCTATACCAAGAATGCTGGGAACCTAAACACCATTTACAATAATTTTGCCAAGAGAAAATTACATTCCATTCTCAAGAAGATAAAGGAGGGAGTAGTAAACGCCTCAGCAGCTCCTCCATCACTGCTTCCATCCATTCCCATCCCAACCCCCAATACCCACACCCCCTAAAATACTGGTCCTGGGCAGCACTCCCAGGTTCCTGCTTCATTCCTTCCCCTTCTACTCTGAGGCCCCATCTAGTTCCAGTGACTTAATGCCTAAGGGAGTCAAGGGTTCTTCAGAAATGTAGATGTGTTTCAATCCGGCAGATGTTTATTGAGCACCTACTGTATTCAAGGTGCTGGATGTTGGTGATATGAAGGCAAAAATGAAGAAATCCCAGTCCTCAAGGAGTCTGCATTTTATTGGGTCATATAACATGTAGAGAAGGTATCAAATTCAAGAAGAAATGATCCCTGCAGGCAGCATATCGACTTAGAAAACCACAAAATAACATTATTTATGTCATACTATACATATAGTATTTTGCTAAATATTTCCTGGTTACATTTTAATCTTGTTTGGCCTGCACTTGGGAATTTTGTTGGCTGTTGGAGAATTTCACATTTCTGAATACAGATAAATCTTACTTTAATTCTTGGTATACAAGGGCCCATCATTGTTCATCTATGTATGACTTTCTTCTTTCCCAATAGAAGTCTAAATAAGGAAAAAGATAAAGGGAAGTACACGGGAAGGAAGCTTATTTTTGTGTGTGTGTGTGTGTGTGTGTGTGTGTGTGTGTGTCCCTCCTTTACAAGCAGTATAAAATCCTAAGAAAATCTTAACAGGACTTGTATGTGACACTGGGTTCCTTTTCCACAGTTCTCTAAGGAAGGATGAGACCCTTAACCAGAGCAAAAGCTCGTCAACAGTAGGAAAGGAAGCAGCCAGGCCATTACTTGGAACAAGTTGGAAGAAGGGAGCCTATAACAGATGATGACAAGTTTATAATATAGAAGGGGCTGACACAGCTCCATACCCCTAAATCTACATCTCTCTTATCATATTTACCAGGTGCCCATATTTGCCCACTGCTCCCATGACCTCTCACCCTGATGGAGCCCAGATCGCCAGCCCTAAGAGCTGCCACCGGGAACCTAGAACTAGGGTGTCTTTGGTCCTCCTGCCCACCAGGTAGAGATGGTTGAAGGAAAAGCCTCCAATTCCATGAAAGAATGGGGGTCATAAGAGAGGAAAAAAAGGACCGTTTTCTTGGCATCTCTAGTAGAATTCTAAATATATTTTCCCTAAGAAAGATTTTTTACACACAGTGGATAAATAGGTGTGCACTTGTGAAATTGCATTACTCATCAATTCAACAAACATTTCTTAAATACCAAATGTGTGTAAGGCATTAGGCTGGAAAGATACTGATGCAAAGATAAAGAAACGCAATCTCCTGCATCTAAGAATTTAAATAGGATGTTTCTCCAACCAAGGTCATCTATAATGGAAAAGGAGATGGAACTGCTCATTCACTGTTCTTTCCCTCTTACAGCGCAAGGGGTATGAGATGGAGAGGCTGAGTGCTACCCTGGCATCCACACAAAATGGACAGGAAGAGCAGACATACATGTACCAATGGTGGTAGCGCCCACCCTGATGAGATCGTGAATCCATTAAGGTAATGAAGAAGTATATCTTCTGTGGGAAAATAGAACATGGCTTCCAAAGGACCAACTTAGAAATGAATCTTTGGAATGCTTCCTTTTAAATGACAATAGCAGTTCATACTTATGTCGTAGTTCACAGTTTACCAAAAAAAAATTTCTGTGAAGTGGGTAGGGCAAGAGTTATTATTTCCATTTTAGAGATCAGCAAACTGAGTCTCCAAGCGGTGGAATGACTTGACCAGTCACAAGGCTGGTCACAACAGGTGGGGCTTGGAGCTTCGCTGTCCAGCCTCTCAACCTGCTACACAAGCTGATCTTGCATTAAGCTGCAAAGACAACAGGCACCAGTTGTAGATCTCAGACCTAGCATGACTTGTCAGTTCATATTCCCTATCCTACTTTATTTCTTGCTTATTTGGTTTTATTGTTACTGCATGTTTTGCGCTTGTGAATTTTGAGGTGGCAATGGAAAAAAAAATACAACACACACACACACACACACACACAAGAGGAAGTAAAGCGAGAGGATCCAAAATGAAAACAGAAAAGAGGCTGCAAAGCCTTTTTTTTTTTAAACAGTGGTGAAATCCTACAATGTCATGTAAAGGAAGGGGGAATAGTTCCCATGAAATACAGACGTGTAACAGTAATCCTAAGACTTTGGTGCTGTAACCTGGGAGAATCAAGTTACATTAGAAAGAGCACACTTCTCTGCTCAGGGGAAGGCAAGATAAACAAATGTTTCACTTTTCCAAGACCCCTTAATGACTATCTGTGGATCAGCATTGACTGCAGGCTTTGTTTATGTTTGCTGGAGTCGATGTTGCTTGCCATCCTGGGCTCATGCTAACAGCATCCTTAGAAGCCACTCAAATAGATAACCCTTACTTAGAAAGGAAGTTAAAAAAAATAAAAAATAAGGCAAAGATTCACACAACCTAATTTCTCAAACCCTGTGCAAATCAGAATTCTAAGCTGGAGACCCAATACTCTCCAATGTTCACTCTGCACCAATATCACCTCTCCCGTGGCACTGATGGTGCACATTTCCCAACCCTTTTTTCAGGTAGCAAATTGTGATTGTTATGTCCAACCAGTCCCTCATCTACATCCTCCTCTCCCCAGACATACACTGTACTTTCCTTGCTTACCAACTTTTAGAAGATTCCATGGATTCTTTTAAGCCTTTCTCTGACAAACCTGCTTGCGATATCTTTCAACACTGACACATCCTTCACTGCAACAGAAGCGTAACTGAATGGTATTCTGCTGGGTTGCTAAAATGAAGTTTCAGAGACAGAATAATGTTCTGAATTTTGGTCTTTTTTAAAAAGCAGTTACGTTTATGGGCAGTCATGCTTGCCACATTTACAGTTAAGAATTAAGTACTTCAAGGAAATAAGAGTTAAACCCACGACAGTTGTGCATAACCGTAATTTCTACAGAAAAAGTACCAACGATTGCCAAACTTTATTATTACTACTACTCAAATGTGAGACATCAAAAGTCAATCACCCAAAATATACTATTTTTTTCCTTTGTTACAAAAAAAAAGCGAGAAAACTTAATGGGCTGCTTGCTGTTCTACTCACTTTTTAGATTTGTCAATTTCTGAATGACTGCCAACATCAGGGACTCTTTGTAGCACCTTGTACTTGGGATATAATAAAAACATGAAACTGATTAAAAATACTGTGAGTGTAAGTGCAGAAGGGACTATATATTCTGGGCCCCAAGGAAAAGTATTTCTTTGCAAAAATCAAACAGATTACATTTATGTTACACTATTAAATTGTACTACTATTCACTGCCCAGGATGGAAGACCCCCGACATGTCAAAAGCACTGAAAATTTTGAAAGCACCCTTTGGAAAATTAACCTTTAGAATGCTGGTAATACCAAGCCTCATGAACCACAGAAATATATGTGATAATATCTGGCCTTGGAACATGTTTTATATGTCAAAAAATGTCGCCTTTTACCTAGAGAATTCACTAAAAAAGCTACAGCGATAAAAAAAAATAGTGGTGAATGTGGGGTCTGCAAAAATGAAGAAGAAATTCCAGTTGCGAAGGGCAACATATAGTGCCAGTTAATCCTGACTGTTAATAGCTACCTGTGTGTCTCTCATTTTATAATACACCAATTATAAATCACACTGACAGAATTCAAGCCCCACTCACCTACTGGTGTCCAGTCTCACCGTATTCTCTTTCAAATACACACAGCCTTGCTCCTGATGACAAATCCTATTCAAAAAGAACTGTTGAGGATAATAATTCTATTCCTATTGGGATTTCTTCTCCCTCTCTGATGGCCAAATTGTGCTCTTTCCATTTAAAATCCCCCCGACTTTATCCTGATGCTAATCCATGTCCCTCTTTCCCACTGTCCATTACTAGTAACATATCAGCTTAGATTTATGATATGTCAGCACTGTTGTGATTAGATGTCATCCCTGTCTTTCTATTACTCCAATATTGATAGATAAAATTCTATGGTGATGTATCGCCTGCCCTTTCAAAGGTTACTGCCAGCAGATGCTAGGAATCAATACAGTTCTTATCTGTCACAAACCACAAGAAAAGCATGGAAAACAAGGCTCAGCAAGAGGCCTGGGAACAGGTCAAAGAGAAGAATTCCAAGAGGCCTGTCACCAGTTTCATTCTCCCATATGACACAACACATGCATAATGATCTAAGGTTCTATTCATCCTAAATGACCGGCATCCATACATGGTCAAAAAGTTAAAGCAAAGCCAAAGATATTCATTTAAATGAAAAAAAAAATCCACAAAGATTAAGGAAATGTAGTCTACTCTGAATAATGTTGTAGAGGTAATCGGGGATCTGTGTTCTAGGCCCTTTACCATCTCCCTGTGACTTGCTATCTTCATTTTTCAGAATTGAAAGCTAAGGCCTAGAGAAGCTAAAATCTGGCTCTACTCACATCATGGGATATTGAAAACATAAATGAGATATTTGAGTTCTTTGGAGGTAAGGTGCTAAATAAATCTAAAGGGATATAGCAGTATTATGAACTTGTTTTTCTTTCATTTTTCAATTAGGAAGAAGGAGAACGAAGGCAAAAAACATAATTCTTTTGCTTCTATACTTGTAGTTCAAAGCAAAGGTCTGAAAAACTTCTTTTGAAAGAATCTTTTTTTTTTAAAAGGAAAAATCTGTACAAGGAAAAAGTTGCCTTGTAGATAGAGAAGTAATCACAGTTAATGCTCCTTTTCCCCTTATATTGTCTTGACCAAGGATATCACAGTGGCAAACAGCTTGACTTTTTTGTGCCCACTTGACTCAGGAGGTGAAGGTGAGGCCAAAATTTTCAGTGTGATGACAACCAGAGGTACTGACAAGATGCTAGGCCAACTAGTCACACGAGGATTACAGACATTGATGGATGAAGGGATGCCATTAGACAAGTGCACACAAACTATATCTGAAGCAAAAAAAAAAAAATTAATAGGGAGGGGGGAGATATTCCAAGTACTTTTGAGTAATACAACTGTTTGGAACCGGCAACTGTAACTGGAGTTTAAAGGCTCTAAAAGTCTATGATTCTTTGACTATTAAGATTTCTAATAATCAGGTGGGGTCAAGTACTTGGTAATAGGCTTTTTTGATGTCCAGGATACCATTAAATCATTAGAGGATATAAAAAGAGGGTTAAGCCTAGCTCTCTAGGTAGGGAGGAGGAAGATTTGGTTTTTGAAGTTATGCTAGACAGAAAAAGTAACGATGCAATTTTTAAAATCCAGTAAATGTGAAAAGGGAGTGGTAAAATCAGCCTATAGACTACCTTTTTAATGCAAAAAGAAGGTAGAGACTAACCTTCCCAAGCTCCAGGGGATAAAAAACCCAAACCAAAGCATTTTATTGTTATATTTACAGCATTAAAAAGGCAGCATAGCATAGCACAGCAGATAAAGGGCCTCAGAGCCAGGACCAGCTGGGTTCAAATCCTTTCTCTGATTCATTTCAGACTGGCTACTCCTCTGGTGGAGGGAGTTATCCTTGCCAGGTAGCTCTTTATACAAGTGGGATCATATAGGGCTAGTCCTATTGCTATCTTATTTATAACAATTAGCCAACAAGTAGATAGTGAAGTTAAAAACAAAACCAAATACTTTCCTCCTATTTTTAAGGATCTTATAATCTTATGTTACATACAGGTTAGAATTGAATCTACAATTTCATTGGTGCTGGAAATACTCAGTGAGGAAAATCTCTTCACAAAGGAAATCAGAAAATGCTCTGCAATTAGTCTGAATAGTTGAATGGGACATTGACTTGTTTAGGGTCACTCAGGCAGTATAAGTCAGAGATGAGCCTTAAACCCAGCTCATACTGATTCCAGGGCCAACTCTTTATCCATTGTATCTGGTGTTTTTTAATACAGATTTTATTTTTTAAACCATATCAGTTATCTGCCTGAAGAAAATACAGGTTAAAAAAAACTACTTTACAAAATACAGAAATTAAGGGATAAATATTTATACTTAGGAATTTTTTGCTTCATAAAGTAATTTATTTCAGAGTTTCCTGAGTTCCACACTATATTTAAGTCTTAAATATTGTTACCTACTTGTAAGTATTGAAGAGAAGACCAAAAATGCTCAAAACCAAAATACTTTAACCGATGCCAAATGAAAAGCAATCAGAAACGGTGAAAAGAGTTCACAATGCAAAGCAGTAAGAATTATTTGATTTACATACCACTTTTAAGAATAGACTAGCTACACAAACTGAGGCACAAGCAAGTGTGAAAATGCAATAGTAAGGTAGTGAAAAGAATACCCAGAGAGTGAAGAAATCTGGGCCCATTCTACTTACTTGACTTTGGGCAAGTCACATATTCAATGGGAATCAGTCTCCTTCACTCTAATATGAAGTGGTTAGACTAGATGACATTTATGAAACTATTTGACTAAAAAGTGAGAATACAAAACTGTCAAATGAATTTGTACAGCCCAGTATCTATAGACAAGTGGATATTTTAAAATTCCAATGTAACAGCTTCTATCCTTACATGTAAGGCAAGGAGTTAAGGGCACTGTAAGAAGGCAAAGAAGAGGAGATTCAGAGTTAGTCTCGGAGACTCAGCTGGTCCCTACAGACTGCTGCCTCCACCCTCTATGTTTAATTATTACTCAATTAGGATCAACATTCATTTTTTATTAATGCTGTTCTCAGACAATGGTTCTTTTATCTGTGTTTTATCTGCCAGCTACATTACTACCAAGGACACTCTCACAGAAGATCTAACAGAGAAGACCCTGATGAATTGGGAGTTTAAAACTGAACTTCCTTGGTCTGCCTTGACTTGTTTTATTAACATTTGAATCTGATTTATAATAGATTACCAGGTGGGAAAGGGCTGTTTGTTCAACCACTATTGTCAGCACCACAAGAAAACAAACAAATAAACACATATCCCAAATGTTTCCAGTCTATGCGAGGTCATCTGTGCCATGGCACTATGGGTTCTAACATAGTTGTTCCCATTTGTGGCAACTATGAACTATGTTAGGAACTGGGGGGGGGGGACACCTTCTTATGCTTATTCCAGGAACAGCCTGGAAAGGAAGGTTGGGATCTAAAGTGCATTAGTTTCAATCCTCCTTTATCTGACCCCAGAATTACTAAGCATTTATTTTGTATGTATTTGCATTAACTCATAGTACATAAATTGTTTGCTTGCAGTAGAATGTATGTTTGTTTAGAGGGCATGGGCTATTTAATCGTCTGTCTTTCTATCTCCAGGGCCTAGCACCATCTCTGGCACACTTAATTAGTGCTGGGTGAATTGAACTGAATGCTCATTCAATTCTCTTGGTGTCTCAGTTTTCATGTCTGAAATACGGACGAATAGGGAATGAAATTCTTGCCCCCAACTATCTCATAGGAACCTAGTGGAAGGCAAGTGAATAAACTACAGAATAAACTACAGATGTCTAATCTTTTGTGGAGAAAATTATATAAATGTAAGTTGAGTGAGAAAAATCAACTTTCCTTTTTTTTTTTTAATTCCAATGCCACTTATTAAACTGCTTTTTCCCTTGAAATAAAATCCAGCATATTGGATCCTAACTTTTATACTCTCCCTTCCCATTTTTGAATGTATATGTATATGTATATGTATATCTATAAAGTGTCCTTCCAATTTCTCTACAAAGGAATCCAAGAACTTAACTTTTAAGAAATCTCTCAATAATGATAAATACATTTCTTCTTTATTAATGTTCTTCATTAAGTCAGGGTTGTCACCACACTTCATTCAAGCCCTTCCATGTTCCCCTGTCTTCAAAACAGCCTTTGCCCTATTATTTTTCATTAAGAATATGCTTTGCAGTACCTACTTTCAAAATATTTTAAAATTTACTTTATTTTTAACTTATGGAATAAAGCATTCCCATAACACAGAATAATAAAAAAGATGATTACATGTGAAACTGCATCTCTATGATGTACTTGTTATTCCTTTTAAATATATAAAGTTATCATGTAAATTTCTTCTTTTTTTCTTTCCCTTCTTACCTGCTTTCCGCCCCAGAGATAGCAACCATTAGACACAATTATGAATACATAACTGTTCCACACCCACCCAAATGTACCGGATAAAATCAAACTATGGAAGGGCCCCCCAGTCCCTGATGCTGGAGACATTAATATTACTCTTTTACTGTGAGGATATTAATGAGGATATAAGCTATCCTGTGTAAAATTGATAGACCAAAAGATACTTCTTTACAGTTAACAGTGAAAAGCAGTATTTTAAAACCACCAAAAAAAAAAAAAGTCCAACTTCAATTTGGAGTTCTTTATTCTTCAGTGACTCCTACTGGGACCTATAACCCAATCCGGGAATGAACTCTTATGATCTGATGGCAGTCATCTCTAGAAGGAGCTTAGTTACTCAGTCCCCCTTATTGTTAGATTTACACTATGTCAGCCAGTGAGGAATCACTGGGATCCATTTCAAGTTTTGGGACATGAGTTTATAAACTTCATCAATCACACCAGGATGGCCTGTGAAACAGATTATGTATTTATCCAAATAACACAGTCCAGAAGTTAGTGGTATCTGTTAATGCTTGATGTACTACCTAGCACTTGTTCTATGCAAACTGACAAATAGTATTCTTATTCTAACCACTATCTAATTCATATATACATGAAAATGAGCATTTCCTAGGTACTTTTATCACCCGTAACTTTGTTCTGTCAGTAATATCTGTCATTCTTTGTAGCTCAGTAAGCTCTCTCTAAACCAAGATATCTCTATTTCTAAATGGAATCTGAGATGAATTTTGATAAATATGTATTCTGTCTTTAATAAAAAAGGAATTTTTCCCCTTTAACTATCTGAATATATAAATGTTTTAAAAGTTCCCAAGACTTGCCATTCCATGAGTAAAATTCAATGTCAAAATAATATTAAAAACACACAAAAATGTAAAAAATTGTTTTGAAGCACAATGTGATAAATAATAAATCAGAACGCAAGTTGCTCAGATATTATGGGTTTTCTCCATTTTTTTAAGCTCCTCCACTGTTACACATCAGTGAATCAACAGCACTTTACTTCAACAATTAGGAAACACAGAAGCAATCTAGTTAGGATTTGATAAAACACTGCCACCCTCCTTATCCTAGCTAATGCACATACATAGAATTAAAAGACAGAACAGCAAGCTACCCTATACTGTTCCAATGTACCAAAACTTAGAGAGTTCAAAACAAATTCCAAATGGGTCAAGTATAGGTTTGAATGCTTACTGGGGAAGTCTAAGAGATGAAACCCAAACATCACTTTGTCTAAAGAAGATTCTGCATAATTATAACTCAGACTAACTATCAGCTTGGTTTGCTGGCTGGTCCTCCATGTACTCTTTTGGAAGATAATGTATTTCAGGTTTTGAGACTTTTCCAAAAGCCAAGAGCTTCATTTTTTAGCAGTGTATTCTCAGATGAGGCCAGCCAATATGGTATCTCCTTCAGGGATATTTACTTACATATTCAGTTCAAATTTACAGTGCCTAGCTTGTGAAAGAAACACCACTTAGGAGGAGAATGCTGCACTATTGTGGGAAATAAATCAAACAACCGCTTCTTATTTTAGCACACTTTGGAAATCGCACGTTTCTAAAGCAGTATGCAGCTTATCTGCACAACAGAAACACGTTCCTCCCCTTTCAGGACATTTTCCTGGCTACCACACAAACTACACGGAAATTGCTTTCTTCTGCAAAAGTCTTCATCGCTACCAGTAAAGCAACTATTAACCACTTCCACTCCACTCAAGATACAGTAAGTAAGACTAGAAATAGGTAGTGGCCCAAGGGGCTTTCCCACCTCTGGGAAGGCTGCCTGAAATAGCCGCAAAATGTTTGGGCATCTAACTTTTATAAGACTGGAAACCCAGACGCATGCAACTATTGTGAAGATGGAACTTTAAAAGAAACACATCAAATCACACAATCGTCACATTTGAAAAGCTATGATTGCTATGTGCCAAGCTCTGCAAAATTATTGTTTACAACAACTGTCCCTTCGTTTCTGTGGTTGATGACACCGATTCAACCTGGGTAGAACAAAGATGTGTACTTCGCATTGTGTGTTTATTAGTTCCTTCTGTGTATCAGGAATTATGCCCAGTGCCAAGGCCACAAAAATAAAAATGAAAATGGGCCCTGCTATCTAAGGGCTTACATTCAACAGAGGAACGACACATAGATAGGTAAACAAATATGAAAGAGATGCAAGGTAAATATGTAACGAGGACAGGGGTAAATGCTACCAACTGGAAGCAGGATGTGGGGGGGAGCAAGAAAGACCTCTATATAGGAAGCGGGTCTTGAGCTTAGAGCTGCAGCAAACTAGAGATTCCAAGATGTGGAGGTGATAAGGGAGAGTACTTCTAGATCACCAAGGGCTTGAAATGCCAAGCAGAAAGAGGAGGTTGCATTTTAGCTAGAGATAATAAGGAAGCTTTTTGAGGGGAGTCAGATGTTCCTGCTTTGGCCATGTCCCTTTGGCAGCTAATATGGAGGACAGATTGAGGAAGGAAAAGACTAGAAGCAAGAATACCAATTAGAAGGTTACTACCATGTTCTAGCATAGCAATGAGGGATGAATTAGGCTGGTTGTGATGTGAGGGTAGAGAAGAACATGGACAAAAGGTATGTTATGCAGGCAGAATTAACAGGAGTTAGCAAACAATTAGGATATGGAAGACGGAGGAGAGAAAGCAGGGTCAGGTTCACCTTGGGTGAAGGGAAAGTGTTTTGATTCCCTTCACTAAAATATGGAATTTCTAAAGAATGATGGGCTTAAGGGGAAATGGAATGAGTTCATTTTGGACATGCTGAGTTTGAGATGTCTATGGCACATGCATGGTGATTTCTAGCAGGCAGGTGGTAATGGCGACATTTACTTTGAGCTGTTTTGGTTTTTTTTTGTTGTTGTTGTTTTTAATCAAAATGTATTCACAGAAAATCATTCACATTAAATTGCCTAGCTCTTTTAACAAGCAAAGAAATATGGTTATGAGACAGCTGACTATGACTCCTGATTCTGGCATTCAAGGCCCTATGACTCCTTATTAGGGCATTCAAGGTCCTTCCTACATAATCTGATTTCAACCTACTTTGCAAATCTTACTTGGTACTACACTTTAATACTTAACTATGCTAATATTAGCCAAGTGCTTATCACAGCGCTGGGCACAAGGAGGCACTTGAATGCTTATTTTTTTTTTTCTCTCTCCCTTCTCCTACACTCCAGTTCACTGCCCCTTCCGTCCTTGTCTTTGCTCCTGTTGTTGTCCATTCCCTGCTCCCCCAACACAGTGAAAGTCCCTCCTTTCCAACCTTCCTTAGCCGCGTCCATGATCTTTCCCTTCTCAGATTTCTTGTGCACTTAGTCTGGACCTTTCTCCCCCTGGGGTGTCCACACTCTTTTTTGTGCAGATAAATGGTGTCTCTACCTTTCAGCTATCGACTCCCTGAGAAGAGGATCCATGCCATATTGACTTTGTATTTCCAACCTCTGGCACAATGAATAGGCTATTAACAAATGCTTGCTGAATTTCTGTACCAAAGAAGACTAGAGGTAGAGTATGAGGCTATATAAACATGAGGCTACAGTGTGGAGCTTTTCTCTTCAAGTAACCACTAACAATTTGAGATGTTCTCTAAACTTGGAATCCGTTATCGATGTTACATTTTGGCTTTTATGCTTTCACTACAATACTCAGAGACATGCTGACCTAGCAGGCTTCCCCCAACCCAGATCCAAGAGGTAGATAATGTTGCCTGAAAATGCTAGGGGATGGTCCTCAACTTCCTTCTCCCATTGAGGGGGAGATCCTCACCTCTGCTTGGGACTGTCTCTTTAATCAAATCTGCATTAAGTATCTACTTCTGGTGGGGAGGTGATATCCAGTGCCTAGGGTCAAACACTTGGCAAAACCAAAGAAAAGGCTACCGCCTCACCGTAAGAAACAACCCTGGTTGGAGAGGTCTGGGTCTGCTATTGAGGGTAACCAGAACAGGGCACCACAAAGTCTCCATTTATTGTCTGCAGATTCTCCTCTTTGCTTTCTTGATGAAACTGTCAATCTTCATAATGGTGTTAGCAATCACAGGGATGTGCTTCGAAGAGGCTTTAAAGGCATCTGATAAAGAGAAAACCTATGCTCTCCTGTTCCTGAGCTCCTCTTTACAGTCAGCTACCAGTGATAAGGTTGGGCATTCTGACTTGTACAGCATACAAGAAATTTGACTTGCCAAGTCAAACTTCCACCACCTTGATGAAAAGAGTAGACCCATAGAGCTTCACTCTTCATTGCTATAGACAAGCAGAACTGAGCGTCCTAGCTTTACCTGGACTCTGGCTGGCTACAAAGACAAGCAAATTATGAAAGCAAAGCCCCCTGGCTGCTAAATGGGGACTGGCATTTCTGGGATGTCCCCATTATGATTACCTAGGAACCAAAGCACGGCCAGAGAAACCTGGCAAATTTCAACGTCTGGTTGGAAATACCACCAAGGGATATTCTGGTATATACCAAGGGGTAAAATCAAAGGAAATCAAAACCAATGTCATTTCAAACATTTCAGACCTGTAAAATCTAGGATGCTCCCTGGCCCAGTGGAGAGATAACCTGCATTGTTAGTGGGACTAAACAGGTAAGAGCTGCCCCAGAGGCCTCTCTGTTGGAGTATATGGTCGGCATTCCCAACCCCACAGGTCAGAAACAACTCACCCAACCAAGAGAACCTACTGCTTCCTTTCCAGGGCAACTCTCCGCCAGCAGCTCACCCCAGCCAAGTGGGCAAAATATCAAACTGCAGTAAGCCTCAATGCCTTCTTTGTGAGCCTTACATTTCCGTTCTTCAGGTCTACTAAATCTCAAACTATTCCAAGGGCAAAGCGAGGTTTATGCTCCCAATTAGTTATTCTTGAAAACTGGGAGCTTTACCACACATTAAAAAAGGAAAACTGCTTAGTACATACTCTGTGGGGGCCTACAAACAGCAGTTGATTTTACACACCATATGTGATGTAACACCTAACGGCACTAAGGGGAGTTGAGGGCAGAGTCGTAGCCTCTACTCTTGACTTGAAACTGCCGAAGCCAAGAAATTCAGACTTAGAAATGCAAAGTAGCATGAGACTTCAAATCAAATGCCTTTTAAATCACGTGTCTGGAAGCAGCTGTCTCAGGCGTGTTGTGTTTCTTTTCTTTTCTTTTCTTTTTTTTTTGGAGGGGGGAAACTGGAATTACCTATGCACCCTCCCCTTGGCCCCATGCTTATTTGTATATATTATGCTCTGAATTCTATGGAAGAACATTCAGTCCCCTTTAATTTTCTGAGGCTTCTAAGGAACTAAACTTGCTCTCTAGTAAAGCTTGAATGAACTAGGTAAGTCAACTGTCAAGCAGATTTTTGCTATTTTCCTCCTGGAACCTGTGCCTTCTGGAAGGAATAGTTAGACAATGGAGAAGAGGATCAGAGTAGATGAATGATTGGTAGGCAATAGCCAACTGACACGATCCCATTCCTTCCAAATTTCTCCCAAAAGGAATGTGCATTTAGGTAACTCAGCAGGTTAGTATGATAGAGATGACAGAGTTCCTTCCAATTTATGCTTCTAAGAGAGAATAAACAGATACACAATAACAAAAGCCTTTAGTCTAGATTTCATATCAGACACTTTGATGAATAGTAGCCTAAAGGGCAACATATTTATAAGTTTTAAGTCTCTCTTGCAACACCAACTGTCCTGATTTATCCCTGATAAAGGCAGTTCTGAGAGCTACTTTACCATATTTATTATTTTATAGAGGGGGGGAAAATGTTGATTCAGCTCTCAATCTGCCACCACTGGAATTATAAATGTTAGTTAAAGACCAATGCTGATGCCCATACATATTAGTCTATTCACTTCAAGTTCTAGGCTCCCCCCTCCTCATTTTTCTTCCAGAATGGGCTCTCCCCCTCCCCTTCTTCTTGCTACACCTATAGGATTTACTTTACTGGGTAAAACCTTGAAAGGAACAGAAAGGGCAGCCTCTGTGGAGCACATTACTGCCTGCTGTCACTGAGAGTCTCTCCAAGCACCAATTCAATGTTTATTTAAAAGAAAGAAGCTATGCAGACTTATTTCTCACTTGCCAACTGATACACAGGTGCTTTTATTTGCAAGCATGCATTTTTCTTCCAACAAAAACTGGAAAAGGAAGCACAATATTTAAGGTGATTAAGTTCCTTGATTTTAAATAGAAGGGGCAGCTTATAAAGGTGCATAAATGTCTGGCCACAGCATCAGTAAGGCCTGGGTTCAAGTCCTGCCCCTAACATATATGGGCTGTGTGTCCAATGAACCTCTCAGTATTAACCCCCATTATCCCCCCAACCACCAAACAATTTTCCTTAAGGCCATAAATTACACAAAAGTTGTTAAGTGTACCTCAGAGGAGGGAGTTTGAACAACAGAAGTTTGCCACACAGATGAAATCTCAGGTCAGGACAACAAAAACCTTATATTCCTTTCCATTCTGACCTCTAAATTCAGTTTCTTTAGAATCTAGTTTACTCAGTGACTTAGACCAGGCTTATATGGGTTAAGTTAATTCACCTAGGGGTAGGAGTGGGGGAAGGGGAAGATTCTAAGATCACTGTTTAGCTCTGCTATGGAGTTATTTATTGGCAAGTAAGAAAAACATCCAACTACCACCAGCAGATTGTGTTTGTCTAAAGTGTCAGAGTGAACCCTTCATTAGCATTTGTGAGAAATGATCCAGTCACCTGAGGGTATTCAGCCAGCCTGGATGAGGAGTATCCAGGTTTAGGGGGCGGTATGCTAGCTCATTCTCATGGACTACTAGGTGCTATTTTTCCTTATTGCATGTAGTCCAGTCTTTATTGCACTAAGGGTCAGGGTGGAATAGCTGTCTTCTTAGCAAGCGAAGGGCTAAAGCATAACTTCTCACTCCTGCCAAATGGCTACTTGGGAATACAAAAATGCTGTTCTAGGTGGAGTAGTAAATGCCTGCTTATTGAAAATGTCCATTTATACATGCAAATTCAATTTATAACCTTTTCTAGAATCCCATGTTTAATTCTGGAAAGCTCTGCATGAACCATAGCCACTGAAAGGCCAAGATTTTAAGAGGCTCTACACAGGAATTAGAGCCTCTACATGCCACTCCTGAGGTACCAATGCTGGCTGGCATACTTGACTAGAGTGACCCTTGAAGATCTCTGGTAGAAAAGTCACATTGAAAAGAGACATTAATCAGGCTTTATAAGTTGTTTATATCAAACATTACCAGCTTCCACCTCCCAGCCCCCCACCCTAATAGGTCTTTGAGGAAAGGGACTATGTCTTACTTAACTTGGGATGTCCCTCAGCATTTAGCACTGCAATCGGCACACAGTAAACATTTAATCTAACAAACATTTAGTAAGTACCTACTGTATGTACAGCACTGTAGTGAGAAGCTAAGGTGTATACAAAGTTTAGACAGGACAGACGCTGATTTGGAGCAGCTTACAGAAGAAAAAAGCAGCAACTTAGTTGTCTTCTATTCTGTTACATGGGAACATCCACATCTTCTTTGAGGCTTCATCACTCTCCCTCATGCTGAAATAGCCAATCATTTGCCAAGTCTTGTTGATTGACCTCCTACTTCTACAACACCTCCTAGGATCCCCTATTCCCCACTCATATGGCCACCACCTTAGCCCAGGCTCAGATGCTCTCTGCCTGTATTATTGCAATAATCGTGTAATTTGTCTCCCCACCTCCAGTCTTTCCCTCCTCCATGAAGTATACTTCATGACTATAAAAGTGATATTCCTAAAGCACAAGTCGGACCATGCCCTGCCCCTGCTCAAGGAGCTCCAAAGGCTCCCTAGAGTCCTCCAGGATCAACTGCCAAATTCCTCTGTGAAGTACGTAAAGCCTTGCACACTTTGACTCAAATATTTATGTTTAGACTTGGTCTACATTAACAGCAAAAATGACCTTCTTGATTGACGCCCTTCCTATACAGCATTTCACATCCCATCTTGATAACTGTACTCCCTCCTCATCTCTGCCTCTTAGAATACAATACCTAAGCTCAGCAAAAGCTCAATCCAAGTGCCACCTCCTGCAAGAGGCCTTCGCTGATCCCAGAGTTCCTAATGTCCCTCCCTAAAATTACTTTGGATCTATTTACATGAGAACGTGTGGTTTTTCTGCTGCAGAATACATATGCTCCTTGCAAAAAAGGGAATATTTTATATCTTTCTTTGTCATCATCTCACTACTTAACACATAGTAGGTGCTTCAAACTATTTCTTGATTAGTTGGTGGATAGTAAGGACATTAGACTCACAAAATAAAGTACTACCATCATTTACCAAACCTGAGGAGGAGGTGAGGAAAAGGTGTGGTTTAAGGATCAAGGGAAGCTTTCTGGAGGAAAGTTCATCTAAGTTGAAACTTTAAAGTTGTAGGACTTCAACAGGTAAAGGGAAAGAGGGCATTATAGATATAAAGAGTAGCCTAAGAAAAGGCTGGAGCAGCTCCATAGTGCATAGAGTTCTGGGCCCTGGGCTTAGGAGGACTCATCTTCTGAGTTCAAATCTGACCTTGGACAATTACTAGCTCAATGATCCTGGACAAGTCATTTCAGCCTGTCTGCCTCAGTTTCCTCATCTGTAAAACGTGCTGGAGAAGGAAATGGCAAACCACTCCAGTATCTCTGCCAGGAAAATCCCAAATGGGATCATGCAGAGTCGGACACAACTGGAAATGACTGAACAACAATGAGAAAAGGAATGAGAATCTGACGTCCCGGGGCAGATAATTCCCCAGGTGGTATGAGTGGAGTCACACGATATGAGAGAACAGCAGACAGGTGGAATTGTACTAGGCTGCGGAGTACTGTATTGGAAAGAATAAAGTTCTAGATTAGCACAGCAGCAGTGGGGATGAAGAACAGGGGTGGATTCAACACATGCTCTAGAGATGGGATGGTCAGGATCTGGTAACCAGTGTGCGTGAGGGAGAAGAGTTGAAGAGAACCCTGGGGTCATGAACATGAAAGACGAGAAGAATGGTAGAGTCAAGGAGAAACAGTGAGGTGAGGAGGAAAAACATGTTTACACAGATGGAGCCTTCCAGTTATAATACCACAGAATGGCTGGCCTCCCCCCCTTGCCTAATGCATTGTGAAAGCTATCTAGAAAACCTTCAGTTCTGGGGACAGCAGGCCTTCCATTTATTTGTCACCCTTTTCAAAGAATTTGCAGGTTATTCCAGTAAGTTTTTGTGAAACACAGAGAAAAGCAGCTCCAGTATGCATTATTGAAATCCTGAACGGAGACAGTAGCAAGAGAGTCTCATCCCTGCATTTTAATTGCATTCACTACATTTCTCATTTGTATTAAGCCTTCTAGCCAAAGGATTATATGCAGCTACAACATCTCACCAAGTTCTGTATCGCTGCTCAGGAAGCCAGCAGTCTAGTCTTGCTTTTCAAGCTCACTCACTATTAGGAACTGATTTTTCTTTTTTTATTTATTAAAAGACAGTCAGTAGAATGCAGAAATGAACCCCACAGGAATTGATAATTTACTTGTAAGTGGTGCAATAGAGTGCCCTGCCTGGAGTCAGGAAGACTTGAGTTCAAATCAGGCCTCAGACACCTATTAGCTGTGTGACCCTGTTTACCTCAGTTTCCTCATCTGTAAAATGGGCCGGAGAAAGAAATGGCAGACAAGTCAGGCATCTTTGCCAAGAAAACCCCAAATGGGGTCACAAAGAATCAGACACAACTGAAAAAGACTGAATAACAAAAACCTCAAATTTGTTCACGGCATATAAATGTCATGTGTTGTATGAGAGACATTTTTTTTTTAAAGTAGAAGGCAGTCGGATGAAAGTAGTGCCCCTATGGGTATAGAAATCATACTACAGTTGGCTTCATCATTTCCACCAACCAATATACTGCAACCATGAAGTTATTTGAGTAACATTTTTCATAATGAATAGAGCTTGCTTCAGAGCCAAGAACAGGATTCAAATCCTACCCCATGCTTAAACACTGGCTGAGTGACCTAGGACAAGTCACTTAATCCATCAGTTAGCCTCAGGCAACTCTCTAAGACTGAATCGCAGGATAGTTGCACTTAGAGAGCTCCTCATTAGGACAGCCCAAAACCTCTGAACTCACAGGCTGAGTTAAACAACAACTATAGATAGATGGGGGCAGCTGGGTGGTGCAATGGATAGAGAGCACTGAGCCTGGGGTCAGGAAGATTCATCTTTCTAAGCTCAAATCTGTCCCCTGACACTTCCTAGCTGTGTGACCCTGGTCAAGTCACTTAACTCTGCTTCAGTTTCCTCATCTATCAAATGAGCTGGAGAAGGAAACGGCAAACCACTCGAGTATCTTTGCCAAGAAAACCCCAAATGGGGTCACGGAGTGTCGAACACGACTGAAAAACAACCAAACTACAAGAAGAAGAGAGTAACTGATAAAACTCCTCCCCCCTCCACCACCACCACAAATGTCAAGGACTCTAAATTCTAACGTTCTGATTCTCAACAGTTGACAAACAGTAGCATGTTGAAAGGGATAGACAAATGAGGATGAGCAAATAATCCTATGAGAGCTTGTTAGAAGTGTGCAGACTCCAAAAAAGACCGGTGATATTATTTCTATTACCATCCTCTTGAGAATAGACTCATTTCGATTTAGTGCTGTTTCCTGAAGGAAGCAAGCAACATAACTAAGTTCCATGTTTTATGATGGAGAGGCAGACACAGATAACAACTTTAACTTCTGCTCATTGATAAGCAGATCAGTAGACTTCAATGTCAGGGTGACTGGGGTCAATACAGGTCTGAGAAGATAAACCACCACAACATCAGGACTGTTTCCTAGAAAGCTGCACAGTTATCTGCCCAAGAACACAAAGCAGATACTCTAGTAAGATAGTAAAAGCTGCATTTCTGACATGAAGGCTAAAGAACAAAACCGGCTTCTCTCTATAAAGTCACCTACTCTAGGATGATAAGCTCTTCAAAATGTCTAAATGGGCATTTCTGGGCTAAGGACAAACAACATAAAAGCAAAAACCAAAACAAAACCTTGCTTAACTGGAACCAATAAAGCAAAGACATCATTATTGTCTAGAAAAAAATGCCAATACCACAGTAGTAATTTATCATTTGCTACCACATTAAATTCAGAAATGTCTCTTAAATGTTCCTCATTAACTGAGCACATTATTCAATTCTGTGCTAAATTTCAAAATAGCTCTTTTAACTAGAAATGAGAAGTAAGGAGTCATACCGGATACCAGTTTGATAATTAAATGAGTTCCCCAACGTTTCAAAGTTAGAGAAAAATAGGAAAGGCACTGATCTTTGTTACCAGAAGCATCAGGATTTTTTATCACACATTTAACAAAAGTGGAGGTACCTTTAAATGCCAGATACAAAAATAAATTGTGTTTGGTTTTTAATTAAGTCTTTATCTTTGTGCTAAAAAAAATGTGCCTGGGGGCTTAGATTGTCATTTTAAACAAAAGTAAATGGTAAATGCCTTTTTACATGCAATACCATTAGATATAATTATGCAATGGGCAAAGCGTGTATCACACTATAAATGTCATTTGGTTTTACAGTTATAAACTCATCAACATTTATCAAAACATCGCCTGGAGAAAGAATGAGATGGCTACAGCGAGTGACAAATTCAATGCCATCTCTGAAAGCACATGACTTAAAGAATCATAGCAACACACACGTGTGTTCTAGTGGCAGCATTCTCATCTATTTAACTGAAATTCAAACCTCTCCCCTCCCTCAAATCTCCCAATTCCAATGGTGACTCAAGGTCTGTATTACTTCTTGAAAATCCCCACCTGATATTTGCAAAGGTTGCCATAAGGTGTGGTATGCCAGTCAACTTCTCCAGGTAAAGAAGCATGTGTGTTCATCGAGCCTAGCTTTAGGATTTGATTTCAATTGCTTATTCAACCAGGATCTTTAGTTAGTAATCTTTTAATGGAGTTCTCTTCAAATGAAAGCCCAGGAATATTAGCACTCCGTCTCCCTTACACAATAGGAGTTTGTTTCATGTTTCTTGCACTGAATTAAAGTGATGCACTGGCAGAGATGTTTAAGAATGAGCGCTAGGCCTTGCTAGCACACTGCGTTAACAGTTCTCCTTTCAGAGTACCATTTCCCTAGCCCCATCAATCTGATTATTATCGCCCAGGGAGATTTGTCCCTTGAAGAACAAAATGGCTGGATTTTTTTTCCCCCTAAAGTGTACTTCTTTCTTTGTCCCCACTTCAGTTTCATACAACTTATTAATAAAAACCGTGACAATGGTCCAGCACAGGAACTCCATCAACAATGTTTTTGCTGGATTAACACCTGTCATTTGCAGCACAGAGCTCCACTAAAGTTGAGAGGTAAAAATGTGGAGAAATCATCTGTCAACTGGATTCTGAACAGTGTGTATGCGTGAGTGAAGTATAGTTGTAAGTGTATTATTTTACTTTAATATGTTCTTCATCATGCCATTATCTATATTCTTTACCCCTTTCTTTTTAAAGGTTCCCCACTCCCAGGTTAAACATTTCCTTAACCTCACATGCACGGATAGCAAGATAACCAGCACACGGCAAACCAGCTACCCAAAGGTTTTATAAAAGAGGGTGCAATTACCCTTCAACTTCAACCAGTCCTTTACCCACTTCTACCAGAGCATATTTCTTGTTCATAGCTCTTCCTTCTTCTTTTCTGTTGCTCCAAGGCTTGAAGAACCTCTATCCTTTTCAATCAGGCTCTTTTCTTCTCATTATCTAAAATTATATTTCTCCATGAAAACACACAGACTGGGGGAACCAAGAGCCCTAAAGTCTAGTCTCAGCTCTGCCATTAACAACTCTGGGCCTCAATTTACTCACAAAACACGATCTCCCAGTTCTACAATATGGGACTGGAGACTTATGCCACATATGTGAGTTCTTAACTTTATTTAGACAAAGAGTACAAATCTGAGACGAAATCTCTTTTTCATTGTTCTAGGAGAAAATTTAGCTTCACTTAATTATTAGTGGGCTTTTGTCCCATGTAATTGCTATTATAAGAACACAAAGATCTCCCCGTGATTTCAGGGATTTAATTCTATGTGCACTGTCTACTTAGAGGAGACACTGAAAAAAAAATGGCCACTGGGAACTGGAACACCTTGGATAACAAGGTCAACTTCTCTGGGCTTTAAGTTTTCTCATCCATAAAATGGAAAAACAATTCCAATTACTGGTATTTTGTGAGTGTAAAGGCAACTGAAAAAAAGTGTAAAGTACTTAGAACTCTTAACAGGAAAGGTATATTTGAATTCAAGATGTTGTTTACTATTTATGTGCTTTGATCTCAACTGTGCTCTGTTTCTGCCAAGAAACTGTTAAGTCACAAATGAAGTATAGCAGGGGAAAAGAAAGTGTTTTGGGTAAGGCTTTTTAAAAAACTTTTTAATTTTTGGCCAGGGGCGGGGTGGAGAAGAGAAATATATTTTGGTTAAAGGTTCATTTTATTATTTTAAAAGGGATACAGTCAGCCTCAGTAAGAAGATAAACAAAACTACATTAGAAGATAATGGTGCATGTTACATTTAAGGCTCAACATTTCTTGTTTCCCTACTACCAGAGATGCTTTTTTAAGAAAATTCAAGGTGATCTCATTAGCAGCAATTTTCAATTTACTGATCTTTCCAAATATTCACAGAACATCTGAAAAAACATGGACAGGTACCTGTTTGGTGAATAAGGTTAGCAGGAGTTTAGTTATTATCACCATTACTTGCATTTAATTTCAAGCTTGCTAACTCAAAGCTTGAGAAAGAAGGCAGGAAAACAGGTTATTTAAAATTGATGTTTTATCATTACCCATCATTAAAAAATGATGCTGTTGTAGCATTTCAGAAGTAGGGAGTGAATATTTAATGCTTATGCTAGTATTTATTAATTTGATATTTCTACAGTTTTTTAGTGACTATTTAAAATGATTGTGGTTTGTGTGTTTTTTTTTAAGCATTTAATGCTTGGCATTTAATGGCATTTAATTTCTACTTGAAAAGCATTTATATTTGTGCCTAAGAATCTATTCAGGAACATTAATAAATCGAGGGACTATTGAAGACAGTAAGTGAGATTGGCCTTATGAGGAATAAAAGTCACAGTACAGAGGAGGCATGGGGAAAGAAAAAAACATGAGAAGGAAAAGGAGGAATTGCAGCCTGCATTTACAAATATTTTTTCAAAATCCTCCTTAGAGACAAAAAAACAGCACCAAGTGAAAAGACAGAACTTGCAAGGATAACAACATATTCACATCCACACTAAAACTAATCAACCAAATCTACGTTTGTATGAATGTATGGGTACATGTAAGTATGTATGCATGCATGCATACATATACACATAAAATTAGAAATACATG
The DNA here is from genome assembly GCF_900497805.2 of Vombatus ursinus. Lineage (NCBI taxonomy): Eukaryota > Metazoa > Chordata > Mammalia > Diprotodontia > Vombatidae > Vombatus > Vombatus ursinus. The sequence continues at coordinate 1,268,344 of NW_020951934.1, forward strand.
TTTCCACTGATTATTCAGATATATCAATGTATATTCTACTGGAAATGTGTGTCTATCTGCTCCCTTATGGCTCCACTTACCACTTCTGAAATTTTTCTAAGTCAAAATACTCATCACCTGAAACCACTTCCCTTAAATATAGTCCTTTTTTTTTTTTTAAAGAATTTAAGCTCCCTGAGGGCAGAAGTGGCTTCACTTTTGGATTTGTATTTTTGGATTTGTGCACTTAGCACATTAGTTGGCACAGAAAAAAAAAGGCTTCATATATGCTTTTTTATGTATTCATTCATTCATGTTGAGGTCAAGAAGCATTAAAAGAAAGATTTTATATTGTTCCTCCTCTTTCCAGCACCAAGAACCTACTTAATTTGGCAACTAAGGGTTAACGTTCTTTTGCAGTGAAAGACTTTTTAAAAAGGTTTTGCAGAATAAAAAAATTACCATCTTTACCTAGACCCTCAACTCTGAATCAATTCAATTTGATGCAGCAAACGTTTATTAAGTGCTTATTATGTGTGCAGCACATAAAAAAACCTCACTTCCCTATTTCAGGATGCCTAAATATCCCCACCCCAACATTTCTGTTCTCCATTTTGTTCGTGGGCATACCATCCCACTGGCACACTGTGGAAGCGGACAAAGAAAAGTCGATCTGTGCTGAACACTAATAAAGACCACATTTTCTCAACAAGATTGCATCCAGTAAATTGCATGCCTGAGGGCAACGTACAGAATGGGGAAGGCTTGTCAACTATTGAACATCTCACAGTTGGTAGCCAATAGCCAGCCTGAATAGACAGGAACATATTGCTGACCAGTAATACCCCTGCTCCAGTTCTGCTTTCAAAACAGTCCTATGCTGTGACAGAGGTTTTTATTATTATTAATTATTATTATTATGCAGCACTGATACCTTGAAAGCTGGCTGTCAATAACCAGCTCCAATTTTGTAGCCCAGGCCAGAATGAAAGCATGATTTGACAAAATATGTGCAGTTCAAAGCTTTCGGGAATGCTTGCTAAAGAGAAATGAATGAATGATTTTCCTTTTAATTTAATAACAACAGAATGGGCACTACAGAAGACTTCTCAGATATTATAATCCCATGGTGCTACATAAGTACAAAACACCATTATTAAGAAAACCTCCAAGCCCAGATGGCTTCATTCTGTGGTTCACTGGCAGATATAATGACCAGATTATACCTTAGACAAGATTTAGGCAGGTGGCCTAAGGATAGATTTTAATTATTAGTAATGATAATTATAACAACTTTAAATATCCCAATTCTTCTGTTCCAGTTCCAAGAAATACAACAATACAACTTCTGGTATCACTGGGGTGGTGGGAGATTTCCTTTATAACTTTCCTGGAGTCTCTGCTCAATTTAGGCTTCTCAGAAGAAGACTGTATATAATTCTTGCAGCCAGCAGCACAAAAGACTGCCGGATTAAGACTTTTTAATTTCATTTTCAAGAGTATAGAAAAGACACAAGCAAACATTTAGCAAGTACCTACCATGTGCTGGGGAGGGAAAGACAGATAAGACACAATCCGTGCTTTGGAGGAGTTTATGATGAAGTTGGGGAAACAATATATGTACATATACAGAAACGAATAAAAAAATCTGTCAGTCAATCAGACAACAATCATGTATTAGGTACTTACTATGTATGTGTCAACCACTGTGGAAAGTGATGGGGATAAAAAGAAAGGTAAAGATAGACCCTGCCCTCCAGAAGCTCCCATGAAATATCCGGAAACTGTACATCTAACCTATCTGAAACCTTTAATGAGGGGAACCCACTACCTGTCATAACACTGCACTGCACTTTATAATAGCTCTAATTGATAAGGAGGTTATTCTAATATCAACACCAAAGGTGCCTCTTTAAAACTGACACCTAGTGTTCCTGGTTCTGCCTTCTGGGGCCAAAGAGAACATGTTTAATCTCTCAATCCACATGTGTCCTTCAAATACATGAAGAAAGCAATCATGCCAAGTCTGCTATCATCATATACCCCGTAATAAATTCCTGGTTCCTTTAATTTTCTCAAGACATGAATTCAAGATCCTTCACTATCCCTCCCCTAGGCACTCTCCAGAAGCACCAGAACCTGAACACAATGCTCTTCAAAGTAATACTGTGAAGTGCACAGAACAAAGATTACTATCCCCATCCTACCAATGGAGAGAAACATTAAGTGACTTGCCCAAGAACATATGACCAGTCTTTATGTTACATTTAGCTTCTGGAAAACTGGATCATAGGGTTTTAGATTGGGGAATATGATCAAAGCTTCCCCCTTTAGATAATGCAGACTAAAAAGGTGTCTTGCCTTCTTCTGTCCATAAGGACCATGAGGGAGCTGAATGTTTTCTCTGATACGAGTCTTAAGAAAATATGTCTGTATATGTATACATGGATATACACATACATGTATATCCATGTATATACATGCATAGAAATATGTATCCTCAAATGTGGTTTATATATTCATATATGATATAGCATATCATATAGGGACATAGTATCTGTTATTATTATCCAAACTAAGCTATACAATTCCCTATTCTAGAATCTCAGTAATGAAACTTTACTTTCTGAATTTTATAAAAATACATTGTTCCAAACAAAAGTTTTCCAGGAGGAATACCAAAAAAAATCCTTCCGTCTATGAGAATAAGTGTACTTTTTCAGACATACCTCAATATAGTAAATATATTTTTTTCCATGCGAGCCATTTTATCTCTAATTAGAATTTTTTGTACTATAACCAAAATACTTAGCTAGCACAGCTCAATATGCTACAGTATTCCACCATCTTCAAATGAAATTGCAGCCGGCCAGTACCCTATGTGTGATTTGCATATCGTATGCATGTACAAAGCTAAGCCCCTTTTCATGAAAGGACAACAGACTTGGCCGCGCTGCATGCTAACATCAAACCACTGGATTTAATCCAGTTAAATACAAGCTTTAATTAGGAAGACATTTGCTGTCCGGTAAAGGATGTGAATCTTGAGTTAATCACCACTACACACTATCTTATTTCTGTATTTCAGAAGTTATAAAGAAAAAGAAAAGAACAGACAGCATGGTGCGTGCAAAGAATTCATAGAATAGTAGGAATATTAAGAATCTCAGACAAATACACCCTATTTCTTATGGAACTGCTAAGCTATCATTGATAAAAGTGCATGGCCTTCTACCTTGTCATTCAGGTTAGCTATGAATTGCAAACCTAGACCACAAAACGGAGCACTTTCATCCTCTAGAATGCATTCAGAGCAGTAACCTAGTGTGTCTATCTTTTTGTGTATGTATTTGGGAGGGCAAAGGAGGGAGAAGGGAGAGCAGAATTTGGGGGTGGGATAGAGGGGTGACTCTACACGAATAAGCTTTTTTATGGCTTCATTCTCCAAACTGCTTTATTTGGCCTAGTGATGAAAATACTGGAAATTATATACAGCTTACCTTCTAGATAAGAAAGCAAAGGAAGAAAAGGAACAGGGGATTAATTATCAATCCTACAGAATGAACTTTACCCTGATCAAGTAATATAGTCCCTACAGGCACAGAAGATGAAAAAATTATAACATGTCTAATACACAGTCGGGTTTTCATGCTGTATACAAATCAAAGCAGATCTTACGAAACAGCTACATCTCAGATCTTTGCAGAGCCAAGGTATATCATCGCCATCAGAATTAAATGAAGCAACTAGTTCTAAGCATGTGACAACATTCCTAGCGAGCCCAGCAGACAAGAAAATATCAAAAGGTACATTTTTCTCTCAAGATCTGGTCACCTTGAACTGGGAAGACTATCTTTGGCCCCCAGCATTCACTGACTTTTACTTTACATGACAACACCTTAAACTGATGTTAGACATGGGATACTTATTTGTAATGGAAAACTGCAATTCATGGCATCTCTACCCTTACCTTTATCTAAGTGCCAGCATGATTAGGGACCTCTAGTAGCCAGAGGAAACCGAGATGGACATACCACAAATCAACACACCTGCCATGAAAGGGGAAGGCTAGAGGAACCCACCAAGACTCTACCTTCCTGCTTGCTTCAGGGTTCCAAGAACGGTGGGGGAGGGAGACTTCATGAATGCCAAGCTTTAGGAGGTAGCTACTATCAGTGCTTAGAGAGGGTCCCTCTAAGATATGGATTCTGAATGCCTCGCTGGCACTGCACTTACAGTCCTTAACAAAATGCTAAGGAAGAAGAGTGGGAGAAAAATGAAGGGCTGATTCATTCTAGAAAAGGAGCTCCAAAACAAGATTGAGTTAGTAAAAACCTTCATGCCCCACGAGAAAAAGGGGCCTACTATGCTATTCTCAAGAAAATTCCCAAACGTTTTTTACCACGTTTCTATTTGGAATTACAAATACTAATCTGTTTCAGAGCTGTCAAAATTGTGAAAGCCACTGTTATCCAGTCTGAGATTTTGAAAGGTTTCGGCCATATTTCCTTTGCCAAATAACAGGACTCACTTTTCAAGAAAACCATTTAATTCTACCAGTGTTTAAAATGAGTCTGTTAGAAAAGATGGATCCTCAGACCCAAGGCAAATATGCAGTACACATTATACCCCATGTGGAAATACATGAACTCTCTCTAGCTACAACAGTTTTTCAATGAAGCTAACATTAGTTCTTTATACATAAAGGAATTTGCTTTTCACTGAGACCACTGACAAAAAATAAATCAAAAAAACTATACTTTTCTCTCTCTAAATGAATATAGAGGCTGCTATGGTAATGAAATTTAAATGTAAAATTAACTAACTGGCTTCCTTTTTTTTTTCAGTTATTTGTTGTTTATAATACAGCATGTACCACTATCTTTACACAGTGAATACAACTACCTCCCACACAAAAATATCTTTCAGCTTGGAAGGTAATTGAGTTGATTAGATTTAGCTTTAGTTTGGTTCCCCCAATATTTTATTTGCACTTTGAGACAATGAATGAACGAATGAATGAATGATATTTTCAATGTTATCTTGGGTGTATTTTTTAAGGAGTGATTAAATAAAATCATCACGGGGAGGGCAGAGGCAGAAAGTGGAAACACAGCAAACACTTTGGCCCTCCACTTTTTTGCATGAAAAGGGACCTTATACTTTTGGTTACATTTTATACTCATGTTACAGATGATCCTAAAGATAGTGTCATTTGAGGCATGAAGTATTAACAGGCTTCTATCACAAACTCAAAAAAAAAAAAAGCATCTATATCACGGGGCTCAATTCCCACCATTACCTCTTCCAGGTGCTGTGCCATCAAGGGCAAGTAGCTACCACTGGATTTCTCCATGGGGACTGCAACTATAAAACAAAGGTCTAGAAAAATTCCTGTGCTCCACTCATTTATTTGTGCATCTTCATGTTTACCAAGGGAAAGTAGTAGAATCTAGAATGTATTAGCAGCACTTCCTTCAGTGCCTTGCCTGTAATAGGTGTTCAATAAATATTTTTTGAAAGACAAAGAAAGAAGCCTCTACCAGTAAAGAGACTGGCTGACTGTGTAAGCAGGCTCTTTGGCTCTGCTCCCTATCAGACCAGACCCCTTCTTGGTTCTGCCAGGAAAGTCCAAAGAAGGTACATCCAAGGAACAGAGTCCCTGGATTGGAATAATTTCCTATCAGTTTGACCCTGCAACCTCAATTTATCTTCTCAACCAGTGCTTAACATAAATCTGAATTTCCAAAAAGAGGAGCCGGTGGAATCAAGGCTCTACAATCAATATTCAAATAGGACACCAGTAGTATGATATAGTGGGAAGAACGTTCAAGTAAGAAAATTCAAGTCTGGGCTCTGATAATAAACTAACTGCACTGTGACTACTATTGAGTCATTTACTTTTCTAGGCCTCAGTTTCCTTCTTCCTAAAATGGGAGTGATAACACTCATATTACCTACTTCATAGGACTATAGGAAGGAAAGTAGTAAACCTTTACCACTTATACGTACTTGGGAGCTATTGTTATTTTTTAGAGTCAGAAGATCTATTCTTAGGAGGAGAAGGAAAGCAAATGTTGCCATAGGCAGAGAAGAGAGGCTAAAATGTTGAGAGAAACCTTGAGTTTAGGCAATTATTTGCAGCAGGAAGAAGGGGGCCCTGAAAATGTAGGGGGAAAGAAAGGAAAAACTGGCAGGGATTATGGGCAACACCAAAGGATAAAAATAAAAGAAGGGCCCTCTAAAGAAGGAGCTTGAAAGCTACTGCCCTTTAACTTATCTCAATGCAAATGGACCCACGAATCCATCTTCTGTTCTACTGTGGGCTGAATTATACCTCACATGGTACACTAAAGACAGCCATGAACAGTTTTTACAGCTTTGATGAATGGGTTTTTAGTTGAGGTTGCATTATGAGAACAAAACAAGCAGTCGTGAATCATAAGATTTTATGGGTCTGCTGTTTTGTATAGTTTTCTAAAATTAAGTCTCTAAATTATAATCCACCCCCATTAGGAAACTAGGCCCAGAAAGCAAAAGCATTTTAGTGGCTGGCTATACAATAAGAGGTGAAGGGATCTTTGTGCCCAGAGAACCTAAAATATAAGGAAACTGAGGGGGGTGAGAGCTGGAGAGAAAATAAATGGAAGTGGCAGAATGAAGACCTGATGATACCCAGGAAAAAATTATTAAGAGACAGTTAGTTAAGAGGCTAGCACCAAAAAAGAGAGGTTGGATTTGCACTGGCATTCACAGGAGACAAACAAGTAATGCTCAGAGACCATGACATTCCCAATTTCTGTATCAGGCTAGAAAAAAGAGGTTTCAAAGTTAATCCAATAGGCATTTATTGACCATCCCCTTGAAGTTCTGACTGTGTGATACATTGTAAAGGACACAAAAGAAGTTACTATCCTAAAGATGCTTGTCCTCTTGCAGGCAAAAGTTAGGAATTAAATGAGTGAAATAATTTGAATACAATAGTAAATAGTCAATAAGCACGTATAATATAGCAGGCACTGTGCTAAGCCCTGGGAATACAAAAAAGAGACTAAAAACAGTCTTCACCTTCAAAGAGTTCACAATCAAACGCAATATTAAAAAGGCAGCACATAACTGGGTGCTATATTAAATGGAAACATAGTGCTCTAGGACTTCTGGGAAAGAAAAAAAATGTGAACTGGCATAGCCAGAAAGGATTCTTATAGAAGCTGGAATCTGAATTAGACTTTGAATGAATTAACAAGCATTTATGAAGACACTGTGCTACATACTTGGGGCATACAAAAAAAAACAAAAACAAAAACAAAAACAGGGCCCCTGCCCTAAGGGCAATTACTGTCTACAGGTAAGGTGAGAGGAAGGTTTTCTAAAGCAACAGGAAAAACAATAACAGAAATGAACTTTCAGCCAACCAATTCAATCCAAGGAACATTTATTCTGTACTAGATACATGGAACTTATGTATTTCTGGGGAGAAGAAAATACACAAAAAATACATAAATACAAAATACACAAATAGATACAAGTAATTAAAAAGTAGTTGCAGTATGGGATGGAGAAGACTTACAAACTGGGGAGATCAGGAAAGACTTCATATAGGAGGTGGCTCGAGTTGAGCCCTGAAACGAGATAAGGATTTCAAGAGAAAGAGAAAAAAGAAGTTTCCAAGGACAGTGACAGAATATGCCATGGGGCAAACAAGGAATAGACCAGTCTGGCTGATCTCTATAATGTATGAAGGGGAATAATGTGAAATAGGTTTGAAAAGACAGAGTAGACTTGGGCTGCCAAGGACTTTAAGTGACAGTCATTTGTATTTTATTCTCAAGGCAACAAACAGGCAGCCACTGAAAGTTCGTAAGTAGGAAGTGGCATAGTTGGATCTATATAAAGAACATAAATAAAACCTCATCCAATTATCTCATTTGGAAAATAGGAAAAACGAGGCTCAAGAAGATGATGTACTCAAAGTCACAGAGTAGAACCAAACAACATCTCCAATTATTTAAAAGTTAGGTATTCTCACTCTCCTACCAAAGGCCTTCTGGGAGGTCCCATCATAGAGAAGAGGCTACGCCAGTACAGTGAAGGCTCTATTATTGAAACCCAAGCTCTAGAAGCTTCTAGTAAGCAAAGAAGACTTCTAGTGATGAATTCATTTCTTGTCCAAGGAGGAAATCAACTAAATTCTCAGAAGCTCATCACTAGAAGGGTGGCCCCACCATTCTTCAACTATGTGCTAAGGTACTGAAGGGAAAGTAAGCAGAGACAATTCTCACCACATCTATGAAAATACTAATCATTCTGAAGTATTGGAGTAAGTCTATGAAACAAAACAAAAAAAAAACTGAGCGAACTGTGCTTCAAAAAATAAACGAAGCATTGAGACACACAGGTTTAAGAGTTGCACAAAAAACACAATTCTATATACTCTTGCTATTTAAAAATGAATAATTCTGATGGATGGGGAAACGTCCGAAACTTAGAATTTTCTAGTAATCTCCTACAAAGGGTTATGTTGTAATCTAAAGTCAGAGGTTATGAAATATTTCATGTCCTTGTAGAACTATAAATGGTTTTCTACTTCTCTTTAAAGGAGTCCAATAACTAATGTCCTCTCATTTTCAACATACCCCTAGGGTAATAGTAAGGTTAATAAAGGATTTTCTAAGTTGGTCCCTATTAAATGAATTGACCAAAGTCTTTACTTTCTAGTAAGATGGACTGTATCCAAGAATACCATGGAAGACAAAGAATCCAACTGGTTCAGTGGCTCAATCCAATGAAGCATTCACTCTCAGCATCTGACAGCTAAATCTCAATGCTTTCTGACAGTATGAAGGATGGCTAATTTCTTATGTTCTCACTGGTAGTTCTTAAATTCTCACCAATGAACCAAATGTTGATCAGTCAATGCCAAGGACACATAAACCAAATTGCCAGCCCTCTGCAAAACACACTTCAGTGTCTCAGGAGAGTATACCATTAGCTTTCAAGCTTAAAATCGGATTAAACACTTCATCTGTTCCTAGTATATACATGCATATATAGACACACACACAGAGTGAAAACAATTACAGATACCACCTGCCTTTGCAAGGAAAAGGGAACTTTTGACAGGTGGCCTATAAATATGGGGTCCTGACAGCTGAGAGTACAAGAGCTGAGTGTACTTTATTTGGCTTCTTAATCAAGTGCTATTCTGAAAGACGATGTTCCCCTAGATAAGTAAGTTATCATAGGAATTTCAAAAATGACAACAACAACAACAACAGAAACTATCACAAAATTGTTACTACTCTATGCCCAAGGTGGTTTTCTTTACAACTGGGGTAAACAGCACTTACAATGTGCCATTCCCTCCTGGCAGATATTTTGTGAAGGTGAACAGTCTGTTGCATCATAAAACTTTTTTTCCCCCTAAAAATAGCAAATAATATTTAGATCCTAGGTTTGCCGGGGAGTAAGAAAGCAGGGTCAAACCTCTCTCTTTAAAACAGAGAAAAAGGAGTCACAGAAAAATGAAGTAACTTGTATAAGGGAGGAAGGTGGTGAATTCGGTCCCTAGGATTCCTCTTTGCACTATACCAGAGCCTCTGGCAAATCCTTCCGGAACCCCATAAAAGGAAATAAAAGTACACATCATTTTCCCCAGACCACTGTCTAAATATTTATAAGTTTGCTTTCTTTTTTTCTTTTTTCTTTTTTTTTTTTTAAGTCCAGGGCTTGTAGCTTATTTACAGGATTGGGTTTATGTATAATGTATGCATTTTTAAATGAAATTGAAATGCAGCAACCAAATGGATCACATACTGATGAAATCAAATTTCCATTACTCTGTCCTAAACTACCGTATCAAAGACTTTAAAATACCTCAATAATATTTTAATCACAGAACTAATGCCCTCCCCGAGCCCAAGTCATGCAGACAGAATCTTTCATGGCTGCCTGGGGTTTCCATTTGACAAAGAACCTAAAATTGAGGTAAACATCCATCTTGGTGGTTCAACTTGTGATGTTTTGAGTGGATAGATCCTGGCTCTATAGAATTACCTTTCTCCCAATTAGGTAAAAATTTTGCCAATTAGCTTTCCCAGAGACTCAGCCTCACAAAAAAGAGAAGAGGAAAGCAAGAAGCAGAGGGTGTCAAGAAGGTTTCTGCACCTCTTGTCACATCGCTACTGATTAAAGAGTCCCTGAAAAAAACTGAAGGAAAGTGTATTTCAAGTACAACAGAACCTTTCAGTGAAACTACATTCACCTAACTGAAAAGCAACTCTAAGCAGTTATTTTTATACCCCAAAATGCTGAATCATTCTTCAAATTATTTCACAAAAATCAATAAAAAGGAAGTAATTCTTCCCAAAGCCTGCACCCAAATCAGTGCTTGTTTGACATTAATACCTTTCCCAGTTTAAGTTTAGTTCAAGTAGCTAAAGATAAGCAGGAACACACTCAGTTCTCCCAATTAAACATGGGGTTATACGGGAAGAGAAGGCCTGGGAGCCCTTGTGCAGGTATCCTCTTAAGTTTGTACTTTCATATCCTGCCATACTAATAACAACATGGAAGGGAATGTGATTCCAACACATTTTTATTAAGTTGTAGCTATTCTACTGAAGAACAAAGTAACAAAAAAAAAAAACCACAGAATCCAGTTGTCTGCTTAAAATCAGAAACTGTACCTGGACCAGTAAGGTTTCTATCATCCAGGCACTATGCATACAATTTTCTTGAACTGCAAAGGCACCCTAGCTACATATATGGCTGAATTTAGGTTCTCATACAGTGAATTATAATGTTGCTATATGGTAGTCAACAAGGGTAGCCAAAGCCTATATTGGAAGTATAAGGTTCTGGGTATCAATTTTGCCAATGTTATTGGGGAGGGTTTACAGCATGTTATCTTTCTGGCTTTGTCACACACTACTTCCTTTTATATACTCTGTTTCAAGAAGTTATAGGATCAAGGACTTAAAGCTGTAAGGGGCTTTGGAGGTCATCAAATCCAATCTTCTCATTTTAGAAATGAAAAAATGGAGGCCGTGAGAGGTTAATGGAGGTCAAACTTCACACAGCTATGGGAGGTGGGATTTGATCCCAGACCTTTCAGCTTCCAAAGCTGGTGCTTCATCTAAAGGCAGAGCGACATAGTGTATGACAGAAAGCCAACCTCACAGCCAAGAAGCACCTACTATGTACCAGGCACTATGCTAAGCACAGAAAGGCAAAACAGTAGTCCATCCTCTCAAGGAGCCCACAGGAGACAAACATGCAAATAACTATGCAAGAACAAAATATACAGTGAAGAAATTGCAGATATTCTCAGAGGGAAGGTACTGGCATGTAGGCGGAATGGGAAAGGCTTCTTGCAGAAGGTAAAATTTTAGGTAAGATTTGAATACAGCCAGAAAATAAGAGTCAGAGATGAGAAAGGAAGGAATTCCAAGCATGGGAGGCAGTCATTGGAGGGAGACAGAGAGAGAGAGAGAGAGAGAGAGAGAGAGAAAGAGATGGAGAGAGGAGAGGGGAGGGGGAGGGGGAGGGAGAGGGAGAGGGAGAGGGAGAGACAGAGACAGAGACAAAGACAGAGACAGAGAGACACAGAGAGAGAGAGCGAGCATCATGTGCAAGGAACAGCAAGGAGGGCAATCTTACTGAATCTTAAGAGTATGTGGAGGGGAGAACGGCCTAAGAAGTGGGCAAGGACCAGGTTGTGAAGAGGATATGATATTTAATCCTGGATGCAACTGGGGGCCACTAGAGTCTGTTGAATAGCAGGAGTGACATGGTGAGACCTGTGCTTCATGAAGATCAATTTGACAGCAGAATGAAGGATGGACTAGAGTAGGGAAGAGACTTGAGGCAGGAAATCAACCATAAGGCAATTGCCCTAGGTCGGGCATGAAGTGATGAGGGTCTGCACCAGGGTGGTGGCAGTGTCAGAGGTGAGAAAGGGAAGCCTTAAGCTAAAATCCGGCCTTGGTTGCACAGTAGCAATGTGGTCCTAGGCAAATTACCTAACCTTCAGAAATTTTAGCAATGTGGTCCTAGGCAAATTACCTAACCTTCAGAAATTTTAGAAAGATATCTAAGACCATAACATGGCAGAGAAGGTGTCATAGTAGAGAAAGTTCCCTTGTCTAAGAAGTTTCCTAAACAAATAAAATCACAGGTCCAGTATAAATCCTTATTTCTCGAGAGGACTGAACTATTTGTTGTTCTGTAGACATATCTCTTCTGTTCTTGGTGCCTTTGCAAATTTTCCCCCCATGCTTGCAATATCCCCTCACATTTCTACTGTCTAAGTCCTTCTGTTTAATGTCCAGCTCAGATACCACATCCTCCATGAAGCCTTCCCTTGAACTTCTACAAAATCACAGATATATCTACATGGAGTGGGAACCTCATACGTCATCTAAATCCAACCCCTTCATTTTACATCATCTCATTTTAAATCTCTCATACCACTATTCAAAGTTCTCCTATTCAAAAATGTGCCTTATGGTGCAGTAATTTTCCTGGATAACTTTTTCCTCCTGAAACTAAAGTATAAGGTTCTTTGGGACAGGAACTGAATCTTTGTTCACCTTCATATTTCCAATGCTTGACACAGTGCATTGCATATAGTAAAAGATTAATAAATGATTCATGAATTGAATACCATAGTATCATATATTGAGAACTATCAAGGATTCCTGTAGAGGTAATTCAGCCTAATCCCCTTTTTTAATACATGAGACAACTGAGGCCCACAGAGGTTAAGCAATTTGTCCACGTATGGTAATAAGTGGCAGAACCAGTTGGGGCATGATGCCAATTCTTCTAAATCCAAATCTAGCCTTCTTTTCACAGTACTATGAGGCCACTCACAGAATGATAGACAATTTAAACATAGTTATTTAATTATCCATGCCAATAATTATCTGTGCTCTTAATTATCTATGCTAAAGGATACTGGCAGAGTTAATTCAAAACAGCATAGATAACTTCAGAATAATTTATATTTTGTTTATAGTGTTTTTATATTTACATAAAATAGGGCCTCACACTCTAGAAATTTTCAGGACTTCAAACTAAATACAAGTATATTTGACTTTACATGTCTTTCCATAAAATTGTGTTCATCATGTGCTTATGCATCAAATATTTTATTTGCACTAGAAAAGCCTCTAGTCAAAGAATTCTGTAATAAGTCAATTTATAAAATAAGTAATCACCGACTTAGGCAGCAAGGTGGCATAATGGATAGAGTACCAATCCTGGAATCAGGAAGGCTCATTTTCCTGAGTTCAAATTTGGCTTCTGACACTTCCTAGCTGTGTGACCCTGGGCAAGTCACTTAACCCTATTTACACCTCAGTTTCTTCATCTGTCAAATGAGCTGCAGAAGGAAATGGCAAACCATTCCACTATCTCTCCCAAGAAAACCCCAAATGGGGTCACAAAGAGTTGGACACAACTGAAAAACAACTGAACATCAATTACCCACTAATTTATCTGGCTGATAAACTTGGATTTTCATTTACTGGTTTTACATAAAGAAAAGATGCCACACTGCCAAGGTTTAAAAGAAGATGGGAAGCTGCTCAGCATACCCATGGTGTCTCCCTGCTCACTGCTCCATGCTGGGAAAAGAATGTGTCAACTCTACTCAGACCAATGCACTCCCACCATCACACTCCCATAGTGCTTGGTATCACTCTGTCTTATACTTTCCCAGGCATGGGTGGGAAGAAACTTGTTGTTTTAAAGGCTTTTCAGGTTGACTGTTCTCACCAAGAACTGAGAAAGCCAACGGGGATTTTAAAAATTTCTATACCTACTCAACATCCTTACCTGCCTCCTTCTGTAACTCTCTGTTGCTGAGGGTGAGGAAGTGAGTGGAACCAACAGTTAAGGATCCCTCTCCCCCTTTGTAAGTAAAAACTGACTGGGTAAAGGGATTGAGAAAGGTCAGGCAGTACTCACACGAGACTTGTGGGTGTTCTCCTACCTTGATTTTTCAGGGTTTCCTAATGGGATTCTTTTATAAATGGTCTCCTAACCACACTATTAATTTTACAAAATAAAATTTTTAAATAAAGAAAATTGAGGCTAGAGTGAACTTTAGGATGATGAATGTGAAATCTACAAAAAGTAGAGCACTGTCCTTCTACCTTCCATAACCTGGAGGGAGCTGATAGCATGGAATGCACTCAGCTAATTCCTCTGCTTTCCCTAAACATTTCAAGTCAGTCACAGAGAGAAGGAGAAATGAATTTTTAACTTCATTTATGATTTTGAGTAGGAAATTAAAACCTGAACCTAGGTAAAAGAAAGGAGGCCTGATGCATTTGATCAGAGGCATTTTATTGAAGAATGTATTATCAGATGGGAATATCAAATGAGAAACAGAAACACTGAAGAAGCCCCAATAAAAGACCAGTATTTGACAAAATAAAGCATAAGCTGATGGGCTTAAGGTGTTTGATGGTAGTGCGGATAAGTAAAAGGAGAAAATTGGAGCAAATAAGATGGATGATGTAATTAAGACCTAAGGACAAGAAGAGAGAGGGGAAGAGAAACTTGAGCTTGGGTGGTCAGGAAAAGTAAGCTACTCCAAACTCAGCTAATAGGCATCTTTGTAGAATAAGCCCCGCTAGGGGCTTCACATATCCTCCTATCTACATCTGAGCATGTGAGGGCAGAATTTTGCCCACAATACGTCAAGTGTCCACCACTGACCTGCAAACTCTCACCAAACTCTTCTAAATATAATACAGGTAACCAGCTCACCTTCAGCTGCTTAACAGTGCCTCAACACCGCTTCCCACTCAGCGTACGTAGACTGATTGCTTTCAAGGCACTGCAGAGCCCAACATGAAGAAATTACTATAGCAACACTGGAAGCTCTTTTTAACAGAGAGGCAGGTGGACTGAGAGGGGAGAGGAATGAGGAGTGTCCACTGTCACCCATTCCTAGAGATTGCTAACTAGAGATGATATGTTCCATAAAATGATTAATGCTTTGAGAAAAAATATTCTAATTGAACTTACAGTAATTCTAAATTTTCCTTTTGAATGACACAAAAGATATAATCATTGCCTTTCTTTCTCCAGAGGCTTAGGAGGAAAAAAAAAACCCTTTGTGGAAGTAATATCTTTGGTGTTTGAAAGATAGTCTTTTTATATGAAACAAATTCTGGATTGGGTTACTAAAAGCATCCACCTGCTTATCAATCTAAAAGCTGCATCTTTAAAGGTCACAAGTGAAGGAAAATCAGATAGACTCATTCTAATTCCTAGCAAACGGGAGCTCATTTCTCACCAAACCACCCTGCAGTGCTCAGTAACATGACCTTTCACTTACAAAGAGAACAGCAGATTTCTGTCTCTCATGTGCTATCCTTCCTTCCTCTTCAGGAATTAAATGCAGTTTTGATATTATCATTATACACTTCCATAGCATGCCACTGAAAGGTCCTATGCATTAGCATTACCTTTCCTAAATATCCAGAAGTATCATTCCTACAATCTGCTACAAAAGGACAAATCTTGTTTAATAAAAAGTTTTACTTTATACGGCTGCATAGTGAGAGAAATCCCTAAAAAGTATGAAATATGGCATGGCATGAGCATGAAATGAAGAACCAAGAGTAAATAAAACTAGCACTTACTGTTCATTACTCTGAAATTTGCCCATATTGGGACAACAGGACTAAACACAATTTTAGGACTGTTGTACATGGAATAGGGACAATGGAAAACCAGCCAGAAACAGGAGAATTTGCTATGTCAGAGGAATCATAGGCTGCAGAGTATCTTCTGCCTCTAAACTATCCAATGAAGAACAGCTATAAGTTTTACAGACTAACATGGTGGCAAAAGTCCATACCTCCTAACAGTGCCTAAAAACCTTGTCCCTGGCATATAATAGGTGCTTAAATAAATGTTTACTGATTGATTGTCCAAATACAGTCAAGGTATTTAAAATGCAACATACACCAACCACCCATGTGTAATATTAATATTTATCCCTTAATATTTTAAAGATCCATGAGTTCTTCAGTATGGGTATGCCCTCCATCAATGTAGAACATGACCTTCGGTGTGATTTGGTAGGCTGTCATCATAAGATATTACTGTAGCTGAAAAACTCATCACAGGGTTTGTCAATCATGTGGGGATGAAGCTCTCTGAATTTACCTATGCTGGTCCTCAGATACATGCCCAGAGCCTTTCCAACTTGGTAGTAAAAAATAGTTAGCATTTATATAGTACTTTAAAGTTTGCAAAGCACTTTATAAACATTATTTCATTTTATCCTGACAAAAACCCTAGGAGATAAGTGCCAATATAATCATTTTACAGATGAGGAAATTGAGTCAGAAAGAGCTTAAGTGGTGGAGCAAATCTGAGGTTAGATTTGAACTCAGGTTTTTGTGGCTCCAGGGCTAGCACTCTATCCATTGTACCACCTAGCTGTCACTTTGCAGGTTTAGACTTAGAAAAACAGAGTCACATGTAGGACTGTATTTTATATGGTTTTAGAAATATAAAACAGTAAAATTTTCCAGCTTTTTGAATAATAATAATACAAATGAATAAAAATAAAGAGGAATCTAGCCCTCAAACCCCAAAATATAAGCAACAAATATTATTTTCCTATGGACAGAACACCCACATGTAAAGATAATGTGCCCCAAGTGGAGGGGCACAATTCACAGTCTAATAAACATCATATTAATGTGTCTTTGTGGTCTTTCCACAACTTCTCCAACCTTGTCTACTTCCATTGCAACCTTTTCCATTTTGCTAGAGATGAAACCTCAGTGCTATTTTTATTTTTGTTTCTTTAATTTTTAGTGACTTGGAGCAGTCTTTAATATAGTTGCTAATAGTTTGTAATGGAGTATTTGATCATATCCTTTGACCACTGGGGAATGACTCTTGGTGATATTATTACATATGTTCCTTATATATGTGGAATATCAGAACCTTGTCAGATATATTGGATGTGAAGGGGTTTTTTTTGTTTGTTTTTTTTCCCAATCAACTGCTTCCAAAGGGGGATTTTTTTTCACATCATAGTGGGGTTTCAGATAAGTTTAAAGTAAGATCATAATAAATTTGTCAGTGAAATAAATACTAATGATTAAAATGGAAAGGGACCTAACGCCATATATTTCCCTACCATGTGACTCTGTTTCCTTTCTGTAAAATGGAGTGAAAACTATACTGCTACTACTACTTCTCATACATTTTACTGCACTCTATCTTACAGCAAAGCAACCCTATGGTCTAACGGTATGGTCCTCAGAACAATCGAGGTGTTTGATTCATTAAAAACTAGTAATAATTCAGAAAAGAACAAAATTTGAAATAATATTAACATTGGATCAGGAAGAATTTTTTTTCTTATTACACCTGTTGACTCAAAGTTCCTACTTTAAATTAAGAGACAAAGCCTTGCTCTGTTTTTCTATATTGCAATATACTTCAAAAGTACTATAGGATGCCTTTTTTTAAGGCCACACATTTGCTCTAATCTTTTTTTTTTTCAGGGGCAGAGCATTCAGTAATTAACAAATGCTATGGTACAATTAGCTATCATTTCAAGCACTTCTGAGAGAGGAAGATATCAGAGTAAGTTCATGGAACAAAGAGCTAAGAGTATATAAAATGAGCATTTAACCGTTCATTACTCTGACATTTGACATTCAAAGATTTCTTTTAGTTTTAGTGTTAAATGCATATCTTTAACAAAATATCTCCTCTCTAAAAGCTCTTAGATTCCCTTCCCTATCTTCTGATACAGTCTACTCAAAGAGCTCTCCTTCCACCTAGAACAAAATCATTATTTCAACAAAACATACTACATTTTAATTATCCAGTCAGTACTGTTGATGAGGTAAGAATAATTTGTGTGCCTCTAGTACCCAATTCATTTCAATAAACATTAAGTTCCTAATATGTGAAAAGAAATATACAAAGAACTGGCAATACAGGGAGGGGGGGGAAGAAAAGATTGCTGAGCCCAGCTCCCAATGGAGACAGAAGAAGATGGGAGCTGAGGACGAAGGGAACCAAAAAAGGAGACTTAGCAAAAGCAGCCATTTCTTCTCCTGAGAAAGAAAGCAAGGTAGGGGAGGACAGCTGAAGATGGACAAGGGTTCTGACACACTGAAGAGAGGACACGATTGATTAGAATCAATAACTGGTCTCAATTTTCTCAGTAAAATAAAAAGTGATGTCATATACTAAGAGAAAGAAGGGTTGGAGAGGCACAGAAAGCTTCATGAGAGAAGATTTGAAACAGCTACTTCAGGGAATAGGCTACAATCTATCAGGTGAGAAAAGGAAGATTACCATGCAGCAGCATGGGCCCAGTCAAGATTAAGTCAAAATGAATTTATAGTGGGTCCAGCTGTCAGGGTTGGGTGTCTTCTCCTCGCGGCATCCAGCAGCCTGAGATGATAAAGGGGACAAAAATTGATGGCGGTGCTACCCAACATAGAAAGCTAGAATGGCAACAGGACAAGGGATTCAAAGGTAAAAGATAGAGGTATGGTTGAAATTGGTCAACTCACTATCAAGTCAAGACTGTGAAAACAGAGCAAGGGTGACTCAGAAAGGGATGGAAGGACAAAAAGCCATGGTGAAGAGGGGAACAAGTTTAGAAGAATAAAGGCAGAGGAAGGATTTCACAATGAGTTAAAGAGATCATGGAGGAAGCAGAGTTGTGGAGAGAGCCTAAGTATAACCACCCCTGTGAGTGACTGCAGTAGAGTGAAGATGCAGAGTTGAGGGAAATGATGGGAGATATAGGAAAAGATAAACTGCTAAGATGTCTGAGCAGACATCAGTCTAGTGACACTGACGAGGATGAGACTGGAGGTGCTTCAGCACTGGCTGCTGACTGCTTCTGGATCTCCTGATGCTCAGGATCACCTATGGCTGCAGTATTATGTTATTATCTGGTTATGATTACCATTCCTTACAAGGGACAGCTAGGTGGTACAGGTGGTACAGCGCTGGGCCTGGAGTCAGAAGGCCAGAGTTCAAATTCAGCCTGAGACACTAACTAGCAGTGTCTTGCCCAGACACTGGGCAAGTCACTTAACCCTGTTTGTCTCTGTTTCCTCATCTGTAAAAATGAGCTGGAGAAGGCAATGGTGAACCACTCTAGCATCTCTGCCAAGAAAACCCCAAATGGAGTCATGAAGGGTCAGACACAACTGAAATGACTCAACAACAAACCATTGCTTATGGGTTATCTTTCAACTCCGGAAGAACTAATGATTTAATTAAAACTCAGCACACCCCTGGGGATCACAGGACTAAGAAGTCCCATTTTAAGCAGAGAAAAATCCACCAGAGACAAACAATATTTCTTCTGAAACACTTGACAAGTTAGATTCATAAAGAGCCTCCCAATGGAGTCCCAGAAATTAGAAAAGTAAATGGTAGCAATAAAAAGCATAAAGCACTTTCCAGAAGCAAGTATCAGAGATCCAGGTAACTGCTAAGAAAAGAGGCCAAGGCTTTCATTGTTACCTCTCTGGTTATGAAACCAGGAAAGGAAAAAAAGTATCTGAAAATAGCACTAGAACCATGTGAAAAATAACCAGAATGAAACTCTGTTGTTTGCTTATAATGTAACATGTACAAGGGATACTACACTCACTACGGGCCTCAAAGAAGCCCACTAGTCTTCCCAATGTGAAATTTGATCTCTCAGCTCCCTCCGACTTCATACATTTGCTAAGTAGCAGTTCTCCTTCTGTGTGGAGTTCCTTTCTGTAAGAGAAGTCTTTACTTCCTGCCTCCATATCACCACCTACATCCAAATCAACCATCTGCAGTATGGTTTTTGCAACAGTCTCCTTACTGAAAGAGAATTCTTGAAGGTCATCAATGAGCTCTTAATCACTAAAACCAGTGTTTGTCCCCTCTCATTCCTAGCTTCCTTGAATCATATGACACTAACACCCACCACTTCATTCTTAAATCTCTCACTTACACTTACGCAACACTTGCTATTATAGCTCTTTGCCATCTTCTCTAAATGGTCCTTCTTAATCCTTTTCAATTTAAATATACTCAATAAACATTCACTAAACTCCTTCAATTGAAGCACTGAAGTAGGCATTGGTGAGATACAAAGACCAACAAGACACAGTTTCCCCTCATCTTCCCAAATGTGGGCGTTCCTCAAGGAATATCACAGGACACTATCTCTATCTCCTATCCAGGCCTTTGGGCCTGGAAAGCACTCTCTCCTTACCTTTGCCTCAGAACACCCCCTCTTCCTTTAAAATGAAACTCAGGCATAATCTTCTTCACAGAGCATTTCTTGACTCCTCCTCACATACCACCTCCTCAAACTACTATATGTGTGTGTGTGTGTGTGTGTGTGTGTGTATGTATATATGTGTATGCATGTATGTATGTACATTAACTACATGTTTATTCTGCATACATTTTATATGTAACTGTCCCCTCCATTGGAACATAAACTCATAGCTCAGGTCATTTTATTTTCTGTATTTACTTGTATTCTGAGTTACCTACCACAGTGCCCAGCACAGAGCAGGAGCTTAATAAATACTGGTTGATTGTTCCCTCTATGCCCTATCCCCCACTTCTACCCTCACCCCCCTTTAGCAGTCCTGTCTACTCTCATGGCCACAATGATCACATGTGGATATATTGCACAAAATAAAATTATACCCAACCTATACTGTGTTCCAGACTTTGCTGCTAGACACATTCACTTGGATGGCCTGCTAGCACCTCAAATTCACTTTGTTACAAACCAAACTCCTCTTTTTCACCTACTCCAAAACCTGTTGCTCTTGACTTCCACATTATTGTTAAAGGGATCATCAGTCTCTTAGTCATTTTGGCTTAAGATGTCAACATCATCCCAACTCTCACCCAAACATCCCATTTCCTCACTTATTACCAACATCCAATCACGTATCGAGTTGGTGATTCCTCCTTCTTAATCTAATTTATTTCCATATCTTTCTTTCCATGTATACTGCCAAATTACTTCAGGTTCTTTCGCCGTTCATCTAGACCACCACAATAATCTTAGCAGGTGTTTCTGTTTCCTGTCTTCCCCCATCCCTCAAACCAATTTGTCCACAGCCACCAAATTTATTTCCTTAAAACATGATCTAATCATATCCCTTCTATATTCCAAAATCTGAAATGCCTTGACATTGTCTACTGAATAAAATTCATCATTTGGTATTTGAGGTTTTCCATCATCCCCAAGTTAACCTTAATTTCTACTATTCTCATTCCCCAAATATACCTTGTGTTTTCTGCCCTTTAGGTCATGGCTCATGTTCCCTCCAACTGAAATTGAATTCTCCATTTGTCAACTGAAATCTTACCTATCCTTCACGGACTAGATGAAATGCTACCTCCTCCACAGAGTGGTCCCTGATTCTTTCCCTTCTTCCCATCTTCTCTCCTCTCCCACCCACAAAACAAACAAATTTCTCACCAGATGGACAGACTCTGTACCTTTCCTGAATTCTCAAGATGTTTTGTGAACATCATTCTTATTCTACTTATTTTATCTACTACTGGGTATGCATTTTTCTCATGTTAGATTATAAGCTCCTTGAGGGCATGGACTATTGTCCACCTTTGTATCCTCCTGAGACTGCAGAATACCTTGGTAGTAAGGTTTCCAATAACTTGATGAATTAATTCAGCCAATAGAGCATAGCATTCTCTCACCACACCCCCTAAGCTATACTTTTATGCAGAAAATATTTTGACTTACTAAATCAAAGCCACAAAAATTCTAAATCGATGCATAAGCAGGTTCCAATATAGAGGTAGAATATGATCTATTTCCAACAAATGAACTGAGTTACATGTGCTCTCAATGTACACCCCCTCCCTTCTGTACAATATTCACCCGATAAAGGATTCCAGGGAAAAAGCAGCAAAAAAGCCTTTCACTTCTTTGAATATGTGCAGAGAAATTAACCCTTCACAAGGTGATACAGCTCACATTTAGCAGAAAGCTCTCAGTTCTGTACATTACCCCAGAGAACATTTTGTGTTAACTGCAAACACAAACAGTGGAAAATAGGGATGCACTGACAGAACCATCTAAGATCACAGAGACCTATGATGCAATTAAAAGGTGGACAGACAGCTAGACAGATGCTCAGCTGCATGATCAGGAACAAGATTGTATAAAAAGACCTCTTTGATCATTAGAGGTACTGGTATAATGAAGCCCTGGATACCTACTCGGTGTTTCTGCCTACTCTCATCTCCAGCAGGTGTCTTCTACAGAAAATGAGGCAAACACAAACAGATCCGCTGCCAGCTAGTCAAAACTGCTCGACATTTTTTTTCCTGTTGATTAAGCCACAAATGAAATCATACATGTTGTGTGTCTGACATAGGCAAGGTATGCAATTCAAATATCTTTATGAAACACAACTCCCTCTAGAATTTATTTCAGCTTCCACGTTTCTTCCAAAATCTGTAATTTCAATTCAGTTCAATTAATATTTATTAAAATGCCAACTATGTGCCAGGCAGTGGGCTAGGTACTGGTGATACAAAAAACAGGTACTGGGAGCTAATGGGTTGAAAGGCATGTTCATGAATAACTACGATTCAAGGAAACGTGAAAAAGGTGCAAAGAAGGGCTCCAGTCACAGTATCAATTTGAGGAGGAAGAGCTAACTTTGGATGGAAAGAGAACAGAATGTAGGAAAGAAAATCAGGGAAGGCTTCATAGAGAATGTGGCAATTAACTGAGCTGGGCCTTGAGGCAGGGAATTGAAAAGATTGTTTGTTTGCCTTTTTTTAATTGCAGGAGAGCAGGGCTTGAGGAGAGTTAAATCCATTAGTAGGATCATAGAATTTCAGAGGTGGAGGAAAATTTACAGATAATAGAATGATGACCAGGCCTGAACAAAAATTTCTTCTACAAAAAAATTCCTGACAAGTAATCGTCTAGGCTCCATTTAAAGACCTCCAGTAATGGAGAACTCACTAACTTCTGACGTAATTCAATTACAATATGGGACTGCTCTCATCATTAGGAAGGTTTTACTCCTCATATTTAGCCAAATTCTGCCTCTACAATTGCCACTGACCACTTCTAGTTCAGCTCACTTGAACAAAATGGCTCTTCCCCCAATCCAACCCTTCAAAGAAACCTCCCTTAGGCTTCAATTTTCTCATCAATAGCAGGGTCAGGTGAGAGGTTTGCATAGTTGGCCTTTGGGACATAGTCTTTTTCATACAAACTGTTCTGCAGTTACACATCTCTCATCCAATACTTTTATAGCTACTTGTTTTATTCCAAGTGTAAACTTAAGCTGGTTCATTAGATTTTGCCCATTAGTTAAAATTCCAAAATTTCGGAAGAACACCAGTCTGGAAAGCAGTTTGTCCCAAAAAATCATTAAACTGTGCATATCCCTTGACCCTGTGATAGCTACTAGACCCATACTGAAGTCTTAGTACCAGCAGAACATTCTGGTAGCTATACTGCAAGCTACTGAGAATGAAATACAGCTGGGGGGGGGAGAGGATGAGTGTGGTGGCATAAATTTGGAAGTCTCTGCAGAGAAGTAATCACTGAAACTAAAGGTGCAAATGAGATAATCAAGGAAGTGTAAAAAGAGAAGGGAGCTAACAAAAGACAGAACCTTGAGTGGTAACTATGTTAAAGTGCATGAAGAAGGAGGGGAAAAGCAGAAATAAAAGTAACTTTTAGAGAGGTAGAAGGACAAAATACTAAGAAGGAAAATTAGCTCAGTGTCAAATGCCTGTAGAGACCAAGAAATGTGAGGGGAGGAGAAAGACTGATATTATAATACCTCTTTCAGGGGAGGGGGGCAGAGGGAGATCTATGATTTTATAGGTGCAAGAGATCTCCGGTGAGGAAATCTTCCTACACTCCACATTCAGATTGTCATCTACTCTGCAACTTATATCCTTAAGAGAATTGCCTGGGCAGGAGGAAGGTAAGCGATTCTCCAGTATCTATCAGAGGGAAGATTAGAACCCAGCTTTCTGATATTGAGGCTAGTTTTGTTTTCACCTTGATACAATGCCCCTAGATATTGTCTTAAGTGACTAAAAATACTCCCAAGAGCTAAGAACACAATAAGATCTGAAATTGCTTTTTAAAAAAATCACTCGAATCAAAACAACTTATGGGGCACCGAGCTTTAGAGAAAATCCATGTCTATGTTCAAGTGGTGAAGCACTGGGTTTAATAATAGTCAGCTCTTGATTACTTGGGTCTGGATCTATGGGTCTAGACAACTCAAAATAGGAGATTCTGAAGCCATTCATTTAAAGTTTTGGAATGCCCTGTACTGCTTCTTTAAGAGGAAATTTACCTTCTTGTTTGTCTTCTGCTCTGCTGATTATTTACACCCTCTAATCACATACCAACCAGTTGTAATGGGAGATGTTTCAACAAATGCTGGATGAGAAGAGGAAACTGTCCAGGGGATAGTATTTACTGCAAATAATAATCTCATCCATTAAAGTCCTACCCTGATGTTAAAGTAGCACTGGGTTTTCAAAGGTTATGCAAGTAGGACACAAGCTCCTGCTGGGTCTCCCCATAGTGTGAAAAGTTTCAACAATACAGCCAATGATGAGACTGTGTATCTATTGTCTCAGGACCTGCACAACTAAACATAGAGAAGTTCACCACCAAAAAGCAGGCAGCTGGAGGATAATTTTGGCTAGAGTAACCACTGAAATGTGGATAGTTTGTGATCTGCACTGGAGGAAGGAGTGTGTATACTTTTTCTTATCATCATCATCATCATCATCATCATCATCTCATTCTTTTCCATTTTTATGGAGTTTAGTCTCTATCCTGCTATCATACTTATTGTTCTGTAGATGAATGTTCAGGTGAATAAAATGAATAACTTTTATAACTGAACATAAGAATATTGGTATTTCAGCTAATCATTCTTAGACTCGCTGGAAGCATGTCTGAAACAACTCCAGTTGCACACAGAATGCACTTTAACCTGCTCCCCCATGGCTTAAATTTCTTCTGTTAGGTATCATATTCTGAAAATTTTTCATCTCATGTATTTTGGAGATTATGAGCATTTTGCATGCTGCCTTCTATTAAAAATGCTATTGTTAAATGTTTATGTCTAGGTTATAGTATAATAATTCTCCAGTTTCAGTTCAGTTTATTTATGGAATTCAAGAATATCTGGGGTTTGTTATTTGTACAGGGATTTGTCGAGCCACTAATGTATAATTTTAACCACCTGATTGTGCATTTCTAGATATTACTACTACTACTACTACAATACTACTACCACCACCACTCCTCATAATAATGAGAGTAAAGTTAGTAATAAACAACATGAAAAATACACATGAAGGCAACTGAGAATTGCCCCAGTTTGGGAGTCAGGAAAGCAGCACTTAACATTTATCATCAACATGACCTCATAGTTCTCTAGGGCAAGTCACTCCTTGGTGTCTCAGTTTCCTCACCTGTAATATAAAAACAACTCTAATACACTATTTGACCAGAAGGGATGAAACATAGCTATAAAGTGTTTTCTCCTCTACTACTCACAACAGCCTCATTTCTTTCAAAGTCGGTTGACTGATTCTGGCTCAAGGGTTGGGGAAAGAAGAAGGAAGAGCAGGAAAAGACCCGGCAACTGAGCATCCCAGCTCCCACTGACACCCTTTCCATGACTTGGGCCAAAGGTGAATGCCCTGCTAAATCACATTTTCAAAGACAGATGGTCCACTTTAACTACAATTTCTCCTTCTGGAGTCATCACCTCGTCTTGTGAACAACATTAGCCCCATATGTTCATGAATTATTGATCCTGCTGCAATCATAACAGTACAACTCAGAAAATTGGATCAAACAGTAACAGTATGTTGGTTCTTTTACATGGGTAGGTTGGGAGGGAAGATATTGGGTAAAATAAGTATCAGTACATCTCCAGCTAAGAACTCATTATTTTTCTGTACCCATTTCTCCACATTTTGGTAAAAACTTGGCAAAGATCTATATTCTTAATATGTATTTTAATTAGCTGCATAATCCCACGTGACTTTTTTTCAAATACAGGAGTTCCGCGTCACATACAACATGTGTCAGGTGAGGAGAATGACATGTACCTGTCACACTCAGTTATAGCAGCTATTCCTTGACTAGATGTACATGAGCAATCCCTAGCACACCATCTGAAATCTCAATATTATAGAGCAATCTGTGATGCTACCTGAACGCTGTCAGGTCAGATGCTCTTAGAATACTAATATCCAGAGGATCACCCTGACATCTGCCTACTGTATTTAACAATGACCAAGCATAAAGGTAGACTCAAATTAGGTTCCCTTTCAAGGTCTGACTAACTCAAATTACTTTTGTCATAGTTCTTTTCAAAAAATATTTTCCATTTAGAACCAGAAGAAAACACAAAAGAGTAGACTTGACTGCCCGTGAAGTTCACTGCTATTACACCGCTAAATGGATCCAGATTGGAAGTACAAATGAAATAAGACAAATGCATTCTCCCTTCTGTTAAAGTGTGTCACTTAATGCAGCTGAATACTATATTTGTTTTCATATTTGAAAATTTGCCAGACTTCATCTACAGCCAGAATGCATTTAAAAAAAAAATGAAAAACCCTCTGTCCCTCATTATGAAAGTGCACATGTCTTTGATGGTATGTCAACAGGCAAAATTAGTGGACACTGTGGTTTTTCCTTCTTTGGTGGTCATTAAATATTAAGAGTCAGTAGCTCTTAAAAGATTGCAGAAACAATGGGTACAAATGAGTGAATTTAACAAGGCTATCAACCAGCATGAATTACGGTAGAAAACTGGCTATTTTTAAAGTGTATTTCAAAAGTGAGGAAATAGTTTATGGAGTATATAGAATCTCAAACTTGGACTGCTTTATTATTTTGTAATTCATTCTTATATTCCTGCCCAGTTTTGCAGTTTGACCTATTTGTCTTAAGGTTGGGCTGCATTATACATTCTTATTGAGCAGAAGCAAGTCTGAGATGGCCTTGAAAATCACCATCAACATTGTAATCAGTCTCTGTGATAGAGGTGATACAGAGCACTGACACTTTAGCCGCCATTTTCCCTTAAACTGATATTCTCATTCATTTGAAGACAGAAGGAGAAGCCCCTGTCTTGAATTGGCAATACTTAAAAATAGGAGACACACACCATTTGGTTCAATGCTTAAACATTAACCAAGTGCATTCAAGGAATCCAAATCAGCAAGGAAGAAAACTTGGTTTGGAGTAATCTGTCCATAAAAGCACTTGAAATTCTTTTCTGATTTAATACCATGTTTCCAGATTAGCTGCTTTAAATGTATTATATAAGGCAAATGCAACTGAGTTTGTATTTGATCTGGCTTAAATTAGGCTGTACATAGGGGAAGTAAAACATAAAGCCTGATCTAACAAGATAAATAAACTCTCACTACCATTCAGCTGCTCAGTGATTCTCATGAGTAAACAACACACCTCAAGACAAGTTACTGAAAGATAATTTTCAAGAACCTCCAAAATCTGAATATGAACATAGTTCTACCCTACCTCATCGTGAATAGTATCATTGAGAGATAACAGAATCTTTTCTAGAAGATCTCATTTTGCAAATTTTCATGCCCCAAACTGATCCCACCATCTCTCTCTTTTTTTTTAAAAGTAGGATGCTTTTATTCAGAAGAGAAAAGAAGTAAGAATAATGCTTCAAAAAGATAAAAGTTAGGGATCAAAACCTCAGAAATGCAATCCGACATTCATTCCTGGTTTCTTTCTTTTCTTTTATACTTGTACAGGGAGATCTTTGTTTAAGCACATGTAACTATATCATGCTATATATCAAAGGTCTGGTTATGGATGTGAGTTCAAATCTGGTCTTAGACACTTAGTAGCTATGTGACCCTGGGCACATCACTTAACTTGTGTTTACCTTAATCCACTTGAGAAGGAAATGGCAAACCACTGAGGTATCTTTACCAAGAAAACTGCATAGACAGTATGGTCCACAGGGTCATGAAGAGGGACGAAACAATAATAACTATATCAAAGATTATGTACAAAGTTTTGTCTTCTAAGAAAGAGCTGCTAATAAAAAGATCTTTGAGTGGTACAAAGAATTATTTAATCATGTGAAAAACAGATCTCGCTTATATGAACTATCTCATAATGGTCTCTATCAACCATCATTCAAATTTAGCATAATTGAGAGTACAGGGATACAATAACAACTTTCAAGTGGTCAGGATAAAGGAATCTAAAAGTTGATGTGCATATCAAGCTAACTATCCTTTATACTTATTTGCCTTCGTTCAATTCAATCAACAAACTTTCATTAAGGGTCTACTACATGTAAGGCCTGGACTGAGCCCTAGAGATACAAAAATAAAAACAGTTCCTACCCACAAGTAACTTAACATTAAACCACAGGAGATAACAATGCATTCCAGAAAAGGGGGACCATTGGTGCAGAGGTAAGAGGTAGAATATCATGTACAGGCTACAGAGAGCAGCCAATCAGTCTAGATTAGAGAATTCTAGAGCACTCTGAATCAAGACTAGAGAGGTAGATGGAAGCCACATTGTGGCAGACTTGAAAGGTCAGGTTATGGATTTTGTAAAGTATTCTGGAAACAAGAGGGAATCACTTAACTTCCTAGATATGGGACAGAAATTCTTGTGTTTTATTCTTTTCAAATAGAAATTGAGCATTTCTTTTATAGGCAATGGAGTTTTTTGTTTTGTTTTGTTTTGTTTTTTGGAGTTTGGGGAATTTAGCCTGAATAATGGCAAGAGGACATCAATTCTAAAGCAAAATTCTATATTAACATTAAGGATAATTTTAGTGCTATCACATTATTTTTCAAGTCTGGATAAAAGATTCTGGTTATTATTCCTAAAGCTGACTCACCCTCCTATAAGAGCCTACAGCTACTAAAAGGGGTTTTATTTTCCAAAAGAGAGATAGGATAGTGTGAGTTGGCCATGGCAAATCGAAAAGCCATGGTGTTCAAGCTTGTAAGACCAGATTCAGTTTCTCTGTAGAACTGCATGACATAGCCCAGGGGAAAAATACATATGACAGTAATGAGACCTGGTCACTGAAAGTTTAGTCCTAAGAGCATGAATGGTTTCCAGGTAGACCTAAAAGATGTTCACTTTGCTCTTCTTACCAGTTTCACCTTTTAAAATATTTTTCTAGTTTAAGGCAGCCTTTCATGAAACCTGGCAAAGAAAAATCTTATGCTCCTCCATAAGGCATTGAAAATGCAATAATTGTATCATTTTAAAACTGATACGTGGACCTTTGTGCTTTACAGATAATATATCCAAGCCCATTTGGCCTTTCTGTTAGGTTCAATAAGGCCATCATAACAAACCAGAAGGGAAAAAAAAAACACATATAAGTAAGGTATCAAATAGGAAAGCTGATTGGTAGAGAAAGACACCATTTCCATTCATTAAGCCTTGAATAAACTCCTCCTATATTCCAGACTACTAGGCACTGGGCATGTAGAGTTTTTCAAAGAAGGAAGGTGAGTGATGGGAAGGTAAAAGGGCCTTCCTTGTCCCCAGAACTAACGTGTCTGTGAGCTCGCGGCGGAACACCCAGGTGAGGATGAGCTAGAGAATGCTATCGTCTCTGGGCTGCACTCTCCAGGGTTAAGAAGGCGGCACATCACTGGTTGGAATTAAAAGATGCCAGAAGAAAAAAAGAAGACGAAGAAGGACTATTTCTGCTGCTAGACATGAAAACAAACCAACTGAGAAAAGTGCTTTGATGAGCAGAATGTATGCTGCTAGGTGTGTGGGCTAGATTTCTACCTCCTCCTCCAAATAGGAGGTTCAGACAGGAAGAGGTACACAAGACAGTCAGGTCTCAATGCTTTCTGTTCCAAAGAGTACATAATTCTGTATTATTTTATAAGGGAAAGGGTTAGAATTTGAAATGAGAAAGATTGATTTTAGGATACAGCACATGTAGAGAGGGTTAAAAAAAAAAAGATTCATACTGCAATATGCATAGAAGTAGTCGAGAATTTCTAAACCTGCAATTAAAGAATGATGTTTTGTTTAAGCACCAGTAAGCCAATGGCTGCCAAAGGCCATATAATGTGTTGGTGCTCCCCAATGGGCAGGCAGACTATAGCTAGGCACTTATCTGGTGGTGAAAATGCATTCTATTTTCCTTCCTGCAATAAACTACATTTGTTTGAGGCAGTATCTGATAGTTTTATAGTGTTTGTTCACATACTCACTAATTTGCAAGATTGGTTAATTTGCAATGGGTCTCACAGGTCATTAGTGCAAATTAACAGCATTCTGCAGAAGATAAAGCAAGAAAAACAGATCTATTGTTATGGTGCATAGTTAGTTAAGCATCATATTTCAATTTAGAAATCTGACACCTTGGTAACATTTTTTCCCACACTTCAGAAAGTCAGCTTTCAAACACTGTGAGTAAAACATCAGTTAAAAGGATTCTAACCTCCCGCTTAAACCTTCCAATTGTGATATATTGTGAAAAACACAAAACTGAATAAATTTAAAGTTCCAACGTTTGTCCATCCTCTACAGTGTGCTATCAATACTTCAACGTGAAGAGAAAAACATAAAGTCCTTTATCCAACACAAATCCCAAAGCCCCTGCTTTGGAGTGGAAAGCATACTTTTTTGGTTGTTATTGTTAACCGCAAAATTACTCAGTGTGTATTGCTGCATTCTACAGTTTTCATTAGGAATTCAAGAGACACAAACTGTTGGTTTCCATAGTGTGGTGACCAAATCTACAGAGATATTATGTACAAATAGTCTGGTTAGAATAATAAATACTGCATGCGCTTTATAATGTTAGACATGTGCAACATGGATTCATTTGTGATCTGAGTCTCAGATTTTTAAAAACGGGTTCTTGCCTGCCTTGAGATAAACTTAAGTAAATAATGTTTGCCATCAACTCTAAATGAAGAATGACAGTTAAATTTTATAATCATCTTCACAGCTTCAGGACTTACTTTATATTTTCTCAGGCTCATGACCCAAGGGTTGCCATAGCAACTAGGAAATCCTACCTTATCAGGCTCTTACATTTACATTCCTTGCAGCAGCTTCCCTTTATGAATTAAATCCATCATGGTCTTCTATTCTCAAAATAAAAAGTTCTTAGGATTATCTTGCAGAAACAAGGATCAAATGCTTTGATTGAAATACACTATGCAAAAGCTAATTCAATGGTGGTTTTCTTTAAGAGAAGATACAACTATGGCACAAATAAATAGCTTATGTGAAAACTTAGTAGCTTCAAAGAAAAGTTAAACAATACAGACATTAACAATGTGCTTAGAAAACAGCCACCATATTCCTTACTTACCTACTCCTATATATGTTTAGGTTATTAAAGAAAAAATGCAATCAGATGGCACAACTCCAACACACACAGTTATATTGTCCTATAGCTGCCCAATAACCACAATATATTAGAACTTTGGTACTACAAATAAGTCACCCCTCACCCCCCCAAAAACCAAAAACAACCACCGCAACAATAACATCAACCCACTGACCAGGACAGGAAAACAATCACAAGCAACAAGCTTCCCTAAAACTGAATGTCTATCTTTTGTGGAAGAATCTCCACGTTACCTGAATATACTGGTTACTGTCATACTGACACTATGCCTTGATCCTTATGGTTAGGTATTATAACCACATAAGCAACAGGAGACAAAAAAAGCTAAAAACCTGCTGCACCTGTTTGAAGAGTAATGGGACCTGTGGCCCAGTTACAACACCAGCTTCTGTAATCTAAGATTGTCTGCATTTTCAATATCCAAGACATATACATAAAGAGGCCAAATGAAAGCTCTAATGGTGAAATGTGAACTCATTCAACTAAGTAAGGGAAATAACTTCAGAAAGATATACTAGAATCAAAATCACTCCGAGCCCTCAAGTCACTGCTTGACGAGTGTTTAGTGGAGATGATGAAGAGATAGAAAAAATGAGATTCCTACCTCACCTGCCATCCAATCCCCAGAAGGCCAGGAGCTTATCTGGACTCCTCCCTACTTGGCTTCTTCCATCTCAAACAAGTCTCTGATTAGGTATATAGCTCCGACCCAGTTTGCATTTGTTGAAGGAATTTTCCTGTCTCAATGGTTTCAACAAGTATCCATCCTATTCTTTCCTTAAAATTCCTCTCATTTTCTGTTTTCAGTCCTCTACTTCCTCCAGTCAGTTTTTACTTTTTTGTCCTTTTGATCTCTGCTTCTTACACGTACTTTGATTCTCAATCCTTTCTCTCCTCTCTAGCTTGGAGAGTCACAGCACAATGAGATAAAGGATAAATAGAGCACTGGCTGGCCACAATGGAAGAGGATTCTTTTAAGTTCTATTAAAACCTAGTTTCCCCACACCCCCACCCCTTTGCATTTTTTTCAGCTAATAGGAAATTGGCATCTCTATCTACTTGAGCTTTTTGAATGGTTGAGAGGCCAATTCTAACACGCTACAAAAAGGTGTTCTCTAAGGGTACACTCAGGACCACAGCTATCATGGTCAATGCTGGTTAGCAGACTGCCCATTCATTTCAGGAACTCTTTTGCTCAGATCAGATTTTGTTTATATTTGAAAAAAAAGAAAAAAAAATCAAAGGACACTCACATGTAAACTCCAAAGCAATGATGTATCTATTTTGGATTATGTATGGTTTTCACATGCCTCTCTATGCATCTGCCCCTTTGCCAACACTGTTGATGTTATCTATCACAAAAATGCTTTCAACAATTGGGATTGTTTAACCTTACTTTTACTTGGAGGGGAAAAAAACCCTATTAAATGTATAACCATGCACTCACTTTGGGCATTGCATCATTCCCAAGATCCCTATGGTCATGGGCATAGCACAAAATCTATGAGAAAGCATTAATCTGTTTACTGACAATCTCACATGAGAGGGCCAGGCTTATTTATGTTCCCGATTTCTGAGCCATTTGAGAATCAGGCTTACCCTTTCAAGGAGTGGTGAGCAAAATGGAACAGTCACAGGAATGCTCATCTCTCCTAACCAATATGCAATTAAACTAAAGCCTTAAATCCATGGACATTTTCTATGAAACCCTTTGATGAACATGACTCCAATACACACTAATGAAATTCATAAAGCCCAGCCTATAGCTCCAAACCTACAGGCATGCAACAGTTTAATTTGGTTAATGTACTTTTTATTCATTATTGGCCCTCAGTGAAAAGCTGATCTCCAACTTGTAGATACATTGCTTAATTACCCATGCCTCACTTTTCAAAATGAGGAGTACTTAAGTTGTCCATCAATACTCCATGCAGAGCAGCAACCACGATCAATAGCTGCAGTGCGTGAGTGAGTAATGCACAGTCAGAGTGTCAAAGAAAGTTAGCATCATGCTGTTGCATTAAAACAGCTAAAGAGCACAGGTTAAGCCAATCAAAAACCCACAGCACAATATTGAAATGTTTCTTAAATGCTCCTATATTTTTCTTAATTTCTAATTTTGTTTGAGAACTGTGGAAATATCCATCACTTCAGGGGTGTCCACATGGTTGTGTCTCCATCCCATGAAAAGTACTTAGTGACCCCATTCCCTAAAAACAGCTTTAAGCAGCAAGTAAATACATGCCGTAATGATAGTCTGTGTAATTTTTATGACAACTAATTTTTCCTTGGCAAAGGTAATATGAAAGGGTGAAATGCCCTGGGCAGCCAGGTTCCACACATCAGAAGGTACATTCCCTAAAGAGTCCCACTCGCATCAGCTGAAATGCCTAAAAAGCACAGTTACTGCATTTCCTTTGAGACAAGAAAACAAGAAATACAAATACACAGAAAAAACATCAGGACAAACCTTTAAAATGAATTTTCAACAAGCTAAACCAGAAGACATACCACTCTGAGGGCCACAGAAGCCCGCAAAGGGAGATACCTATTGACACCATGTGATGCAAATCCTAGTCCTTGTGCCCTGTTTTGGTTCTTTAAAAACAACCAGAAAAAAAAAAGGCAGCATTAGAAGTTGTTACTGTCAGAATTATACCATTCTTCTACAAACACCTATACAAGGAACGGCTCTAAAGTAAAAGACTAGTTATTTAACACAGCACACAGAATTTACACATCTCAATGACTTGAACACCTCCAAAGACATCATCCACAAAGACTACACACTTACTCCACCAACGTTGTCACTTGGAACGTTTTTGGAGCCTTCCTTTTAGAACTGCCTTAAGTTTATGAGCCACACGAGAAAACTGGTCTCATTACTTAACAGTCACACTGTTTGGGATTCATAATAACTAACATTTGCATAGTGTTTTAAGCGTTACATATATTATCACATTTGATTTTCACAACAACCCTATTATTCAACTTGAACATCCACCTTAATCAATGGATAGGTCCGCAAATGGCTTTTGGCTATTTCTAAAAATCAAACCCACTTGCCACCAAGTGCTACAAGAAGATTTTTTCTTAATGCCCCCAGTCTCTGAAGGGTAATTACAAAAAAGAATTGTGAAAAAATGTTCTGAGCAATGGAAGCACCATTAAGATACATGAATAGCTGCACAAAATGACTATTTTGAAGCCAGCAACAGTCATTTGATTGCATATGTTCTAGAATGTCTTATTACTTTGCTCACTTGATAAAATACACCTATATAAACTATTTTCTTATTATATGCATAAAAGCTCTATCTAGAAAAAAAAAGTTGAAATATTCTGATATGCAGTATCTAGTACTTGTTGAAAAAGACTCCACTTCACTCCTTGGAAATAGCCTGAGGGAAAAAGTTGAGGACCCAAGGTCAGACATGAAGAATTAAGACAAGAAGAGATGTTTCTCATGGAAATTGTGTAGCCATTGTTCATTTCTACGGTGCCCATAATTCCAAAGTTGGACAGCTTCCCTGAAAAAAAAAAAGTCAATCTTGGCACTAGATTTTAACTGTCAAATATAGCACCAAATCTACAAATGAGGCCAGTGCAGTCATCTGCAAACACTGGCCCTTTCATGCTGCTGAGGCCAAGTCATATCTTAAATGGGTTAGGGAGCTCACTATTTCAGAGACCCCTGCAGTAAATCCTTTTATAATGTGATCACCCCCTACTTCATCTGTTTTATAAGTTTAAATTTTCACTTCTTTTTTTTTTTCTCCCTGAAATGGGCTTGTGCCAAAACAAGTCCGTAGGTCTGTATTGCTTGCTTTGCTCCAGAGTCATCTGTGCATGTATGTATTTGTGTGTGCATGTGTGTGTGTTTTGTCAGGCCCTATATAAATGTTAATCATGCTATTTCTAGATTTGATAGCCTCCAGGCAGAATGACAAGTTATACAAATGATAGCTCTGGCCCCACCTATATCCAAAATTGGCACAAAAAGCTTACACTGAGGTTTGTGGTAATAGCTACATATGTGCCCCACTTTAAGAAAATGTCTCAAACTTAACATATGGTAATTATACATATTAAAAATGTATGTGTGTTTTAATCACCAAGTTCCTTTACCACATGTAAAATGAATTGATTTGCCAAAATGTGATTTACATATAACTTTTAAGCAACATATAAAAACTCTGTACAGGTTCATCTGTAGGCCACACATATAAAAAAATTTGCAAATTTCACAGAATCAGAAAAAATAGCTGGAGTTTCAGCTATAGCTGAAATTTCAGAGTTCATCTGGTCCAGCACCTTTCCTTCAGGAAGATATGGAATTACCACCTTCACTGCAGCAGCCATAAAGGTGTGGCATGGCCTGACCTTTTCTAGTCACCCATCTTTCCAGGCTGAGTTCACATACTGACTCTTCATTTCCTGTTTACACAGAAGCAGAATTATTGACACATCTTCAGATCACCTGCACAAGAAAATAAAAGCACACCACCATATACAGGTAGAGATTTGCTTCCACAGCTTGGAATGGAATATTTAAGCTAGGCAAAAATGGTATTCATCATTTAGAATTAAATCAAAAACACTCTGCTGAAACCAATAATTTTAGGTTCTTATTCTCCATCATCTTCTTTCTCCTTATTCCAGCTGTAAATCATATCACTACCCATCCATTCTACCAAGACTTGGGATCATTTAGGTGAAGATTCTCGTTTATTCTTTCTCCAAACCAGTGACTAAATTTAAGTGAGATGTTCTTTGGGTTAAAAGAATAACATGACTATTTTAAATGATCAACCCTCTAGCAAGGTTAAAAAGGGAAAATCCAGAAAAAAATTTTTTTCAACATATAATTTGAAACATACTTAGTTCATGAGGACTTCAAGATAACAAGCCTACTGCTATCCTACCCACAGAATGCTGGCAAACAAAAAAAAAAGGTGGGAACAAAGACCTACAACAGACAAAAAGGCATTTTGAAATATCAATGGTTGACTCACACACACACACACACATACACACACAGAGGAAATACCAATATCCTAACCACAACAACAACAGAAGCTTTACTTACAGAATTCATTTAATCTCCATTTACTTTTCATCACCCCAAACAACAACAATAAAAGCTCCTCTTAATTCTCACTGGCCACGTAGGATTGAAATAACAAGTGTATTGTAAATAGCTTAGTAGTATCTATGGAACATCAAATCAAATTAGTGATGAGGGATGGGCTCCATCAGTAAAATTCTGTGTTCTTCTTGGTCACCTTACATTAAGACCTCATCTTTTTATTCTGAAACTGTAGGATCTCTCTAGAATAGATTCAAATTTTAAATATTCATTAATAATATCCTATGTTTAATGACTTTGTATGTGTATAATACCTAAATGCCAACAGTCAAAAAAAAAAAATGTTATGCTACCCCTCCCCCAAGAAAAAATCACTTGAGTATGATGGAAAAGACCAGGTGTCCTTAACTTTGGGCCTGTGAACTTTTTTTATAAAGACAGATGATTGATAAGACAGATTTCAATAAAAATGCTTTCTGCTTATGGAAGTGACTTGCTAAATCAAAACAGATTAATTAAAAAATAAAATAAAATAAAATTGGTTTCCTTTGTAACCCTATGTATTTTGTTTTATGCAACATTATTCTGAGAAGGGGTCCACAGGATTCACCAGATAGCTAAAGGGGTATAGGACACACACAAAAAATTAAGAACATTATACACAGACACCAAGGAGCATAAGAAACTCTATGACAAGCTAAAGAGAATACAATGTATTCAATTCAATTCACTTATATACCTGGTATATTCAAGGCACTGTGCTAGCCACTGGGGATACAAAGAAATGAAAAGCCATACAAACCCTGTCTTTATGGTGCCTCCAATCTAATGGTAACTACACATTATTTATATTACACATATTTATATCAAATATGATATAAAGGAAAGCATGATAGCTGCAAAAGAAGAGAGAGACAAAGTATTTTAGGAAAATCTGAGGAGGTATTCCCACTCTCAGCTGGGGGGTTTGTAGAAAGTTTAGGAAATAGTTCATGACGCACGAACCAGGCCTAGAAAGAATAAAGAGGGACAGAGCGGGCAGATGCTATCGGGGAATGGCCCAGTGTGACTAGAATGAGGTTTGAGCCAGGGTTTGGAGGGAAGGAAAACACCTGGCTAAATACCTAAATACCTGGCTAAGGAGTGTATGTTTTAGCCTAGAAAACAGGGAGTTATTGAAGTTTCAAAGCAAAGGAGTGAACTGGTTGAACTGAGGCATTAGAAAGATTATTTTGGAGGCTATGAGAAAGACTGATTAGAGAAGCAGAGGGAAGGGAAGGCTGCAGTGTATAGGCAAGTGAGGGCTAGACAGCAGGCAGAAGAGGAAATGAAGTTTGAGGTGGGATACAAGCAATGGGAGATGAGAAATGCAAGGGATACTGGGAAGACTGACTTTGCAGGATATAGCAACTGTGTAGATATGGGGGTGAAAGGAAAAGGAAGAGTCAAATACATCTCTGAGGTTTCTAGCCTGCTTGACTTAAAGGATGGTGAGGCCATCAAAAAAATAAGAAAAGGCAAGGGGCAGGTTTTTGGAGAGAGAATGGACATGCTGAGTATGAAATGTCAATGGGACGTTCAAGGTAAAGAAAGAAGTGCAGCAGGCAGCTGGAGATGCAGAACAAGGATCCAGGGGCGTCTGATTGGACGACTGAGGGCATGAGAAAGATTGACAAGGCAAAGAGAGTAGAGAGGACACATCAGGAAGGCAAAGGGCCAAATGTGCTTTAGTCAAGTAAGATATGAAATTGTACTCGTGAGGAAATCTTCTTGTAAACTTTAAAGTGCTGTAAAAATGTGTGCTTTTGTTAATATTTATATAGAATTTTGGGGGAATGAGGTATTTCACTCATTTCACTTAAAATGAAATTTCCAGAAAACCAAAGCTACCTCTAAGGAACAAGAATTTTCTGTATTTCAATCACTTTCAATGAATTCCTACAGGGTATTCTTTATTTTCTCATTAATAATAACCAGCATTCATTTTAAGGTCTGTAAAACATTTTACACATATTATCTTATTTGATCCTCACAACAACCCTATGAGGCAGGTGGTATAATTGTTCCTATCTTACTGACTAGGAAACAGAGGCTGACTGAAGTCCACTTGCCCAAGGTCATAGTTAAATGTATGAAGTTTAACATCTGAATTCAGGTTTTCCTGACTCCAAGGTCCACCATTCTATCTACTTTGCCACCTGCTACCTCCACCCACGGGAAATGACTTCACTTCTTGATGACTCATGTTCATCAATCTGAACATCAAGTATTGTTCTACATTGTGAAGGTAATGTCTTCAGGGACCCTGTTGTGCACAGATCCTTTCCTCCTAGGTGAAATGGCTCCAGATTGCTCAGCTTTTTGAGTTCTTATGTCTGCTTTTTGTACTTTTTCCTATTCTCTTCCTCAACGTCAGCTCCCTCATGTTTCACTACTCTCTGTCAAATTTGAGAAACTTCTCCCATCTTGGTCTCACTGGTAGTTTCTAATCTGCTGTGGGCTGAGAACCACAAAAATGGCTCCATTTGGATGGTAAATCAGTAGTGAAGGCTGATGTAGGAGCCTGACTGTGAATCAAGGTGCAATGAACATTACTATTTAGACTTGGAGACATTCAGGTTTGACTCTTCAGCTATATTCTGGATAGTGGAAGTTACTAGGTTAAGTGACCTCTAGATAAGCAAAAGGATACTATATCTTCTCATTTTATTATTTTAAAAAATGAAAAATAAAGGGGCAGCTAGGTGGTGCAGTGGATACAGCACTGCCCCTGGAGTCAGGAGGACCTGAGTTCAAATCCGACCTTAGACACATAACACTCACTAGCTGTGAGACTCTGGCCAAGTCATTTAACCCCAAATGCAAGAAAGACAGAAAGAAACAGACAGAATGAAAGACAGAAAAACAGAAAGAAATTTTCCAAATTTAAAAAAGCCCTTACAATTCATTTTTATTTCTGACTTGCAAATTAATTCTTAAAATGAAAAAAGGATAGCTGACATTGAAGTAACTCCTGTAAGGAAGAGACACAACACTCATCAATCATCCATGTTGAGACACGGCTTTCAGAGCAGTCTAGGACCCACTGAGTCACAGTTCTATTTGCCACAGATGTTCCTTCTATAGCATCCAACATTTCTGATATTACATCACCAGAAGACAGGAAGACAATTTTATTGCCTAAATTTCCACCTCTAGACCCAAGCTCTCCAGATTCTGTCACCAGCATAACTTTTCATACATGGTTATGCTGGAGAATCTCAATTATTTTGTGGGGCCCTTTCTATTCACAGAAGCAAGGAAGAGAAATTAACAAAAAGTGATTTATTGCAAAACAAAGTCTAGAGATTTTACCTTGTAAGAAGATTTTTGAGGAAAAGAAATGGATCCCACAAAATGATATAATTGTCCCTCTCTTATCAAGTGGTTGTACTTTGAATCCCAGTAAATGAGGCAATGCCATTTTTGTACCAATATTTGAAGAGTACTCTACTTTCAAGAGATGTCAAAAAACCTATTTGGGGATTCACCCCAAAGACAACAGTCAGGGGAGCAGAATGGAAAGACATAAGACACTGTGGTACAGAGGAAAGGTCAACAGAGTGGGCATTAGAGTACCAGCATTCAATTCTGACCTCTGGGGAGGTTACATCACTTCTCTGGGCCTCAGTTTCCTCACCTATTAAAATAAGGAAAGTGGCCTAGATGGCCTCTGTATGCTCCCATTTGGCTTATTCTACATCTATGAGCATAGACTTCCAATAGACACCATTGATTTCAACGTCCCCCAAACATTTGAGAGGTACTTTAGATTACTTAAAAAGGACCAACACTGAATGCTACAAAAGAAGCAATGTAAGCAGAAAGTCACTTCACAGGTGTCACTTACTAGCCTACAGTGGGAAAAAAGGAAATATTACCACTTGCTTTTAAATAGCAGAGCAATAAGTACCAATTGGTCAAGGACCAGAAAAGCAGTAATTTATTCCCTGCTAAAATGCCCTTTTTATCTGAAAATCACGGCCTCTATTTTTGGCAGCTCCAAGTTAATAGATCCCAGACATTAACCACATTCAGAAGACATTCAAAACAGATTAATAGCATCACCAGATGGGTGTGTTCTCTCTCTACCATCTTAAACAACTAGCTCTACACTTCATGTTTTGATCACTAGCAAGATGCTATGGGAATAAAGAGCTAATACAGCCAGAATCACAGTACCGTGAATATGCAGTGAAAACAGGCAAAAAATGCCCTTCAAAAATCACCAAGTCTTAATTCAGCTACGTTCTAGAGCTTAGCATTCAGGCTAAGGTAGAAATGTTTAAAACGCAAGTAACTTAAAATCCTTACAGAATGTATTAGGTAGACAATAACTCTGATTCAACAACCTATTCCTCACTTTCCATTAGCCAGCCTCTACCCCCATTACCTCCAATCCTCCCACTCCTCCACCTTCCAAAAAAAATTCTTAAAGCCATTTGCCTTCCATCCAAACAAAAGCTAACTGTCTGGTCATACTCCTACTTTAAAAACTAGGTGACTATCATTTAAATCCTGTTTCATAATAACAAATTTGCTACACAGCATGAGCCCTGAGAATCTCTTCCTTTGTGAGACAATGGCAAAGGAACCTAACCACAATCTAAATCACAGGTTTAAATATCCCAAAGGCCTTGCCCACATTACATCCTGAAACATCCAGAAACATGGCTGGAGTATAATTTCCCTGAACAATGAAAGCAGACAATCAGGTACAGATACCAAAACCCAATCAAGCTCGCAAAAATCTGTTGCAGATGAATTCAGAGGCCCTTGGAGGAGAAGTGCTATAAAAGCACAAAGCAATAATATTAACAATAATTTCTCAAGTTACTTGCAGAACATCTTCTGAACATGGTTTATAAGTAAGTGCCCTGAATATAAGCATAACATTAGACAACAAACACCTGAACATATTATCTAATAATAATTCAAAACAACCAGGATGGTGCCTTCTGTTTTTCAACAGTATATATCATCAAGCACACCAATGGCTGTTAATATTTTTTGATGATCTAGGGCCGAGATGTGATTTGTGTGGAGAACTCTTTCCGTCCAGTGAAGATCTAGGCCGTTATTCTCCAACTTTCACTCTTAAAGTGTCATCCAGGACACTGAAAGCTAAGTTTGAACCAAATTCTTCAGTTTGTTTTCTCTTAAGTATGTGAATTGTATCCTAGAGACCTAGACCAAGTGAAACAAGTCGGAATCCAGAAGAAGGGTGGGGAGCCTGCAGCCACATGTGCCCTCGAGGCCACAGGTTCTCCACCCCTGACCTAGAATCTCCAAGTTGGAAGACAGCAGAGAAGCCATCCAGTACAACCTGTAACTACAAGAATCTGCTATATAACATAATTGACAAATGGGCTTCCAGCATTTGCTTACAGCCCACCAAAAAAGAGGAATACATAGAGTCAGAGATTTAGAGCGGGAAAGGACCTTAGAGGTCTTCTATTCCAATTCTCCTCCTTTCATAAATTAGGAAACTGGCTTATGGGGGTGAAGTGACTTACTGAAGGTCCTACAGGTAGAAAGTAGGAGTCCCTTACACTTTAAGATAATAACAATTGTCAGAATTTTTTCTTTATTATCAATCCTTCATTTGCTTCTTTGCAATTTCTCCCTGTCATTCCTAGTTCTACTAGTACTTCAGGGCCAAAATAGAACAAGCTGAATCCTTTTTCTACATGAGAGGCTTTCAAATACTTGAAATTGGCTAATATGGCCCCCTAACATACATTTCTTTATACTTAAATCCAAAGTTCCTTCAACTGATGCTCATATGTCATGACCTTCCACATCCCTGTTAATTTCTTCTAGATGCTCTCAGTAAATAAATGTCCTTCCTGAAATGTGGTTCTTGGAAATAAAAATAATAGTCCAGATGTAGAATAGCAAGACTAATATATCAGATTACATACCGTTTTGGGGAGGGAAGTGGGTAGGGAGGGGGAGAAAAATTTAAAACCCAAAAGCTTATGGAAGTGATAGTTGATAAATCAAAATAAATTAATTTTAAAAAAGAATACAAATTACAAATGAATTACTGAATATCCTATCCAAAAAAAAAGGAAGAATGAACTCAAATGATCTTAGAAAACCATGGAAAGTCTCACATGAAATAATTAATCTATATTTGTGTCTACTGGTGGCCATCTCTAGGGCAGGTGAGGGGTGGAAGGAAGGGGAAAAAAAGGAAAAAAATAAACTTAATGATAATTTAGTTATATATTTGAAAGGAATAGCAAGTTGTGCATAGTAGATTTGTAGTTTCATGTACAATCATCTTTTTTATTGTACCATGTTTTGGAAATGCTTGTTTTATTCCATAAATTAAAAATAAAATAAAATAAAACAAAATAAAAGCACCAGCAAAAAAAAAAAAAA